>NC_079158.1:110069012-110386790 GCF_947563725.1 Argiope bruennichi | reverse complement strand
GTCGCATCTTTAATAACTTTTAGCTACAATTCCATGAAATTACGCAAGACGTTGATTGTTATTTTTCCTTTGATAAAGTGGATGTAGCTTCTTTTTTTACTGAACTTGCTTTATTTAATGTTTAATAAGAAACCTCAAATTATAAGCATATCTAAAAAGATATCCTCCAATTCAATAAGGTTTTGCAAAACAGAATAGATTCAAATTTAAAGCATCGCTAACATTATTATAAGATACATTAGACATTAAAACTCTATCACAAGAAATTTAAATTTCTTTCAATAAGTCATTGATGATGAAATCAAAAATTTCAACTAAAGACGACAGATTTGATTTATAAAAAGGGTTTCATTCAATCAAATGGATTATTTACAGTTTATAACGCTAAAACATCTCTTGAAATTGATGAATTATCTGCTGGTAGACGTATTTGCTATTATGATTCTGATAAAAGAAGTTAGTTGTCTTTATATTGTTAAAAATGAAAGTTTTTTGGTGGTCTAAAATTTATTTTTGGGCAATAATATTTTCGCAAACTATAGCCAAAAGTGCCAAAATTCTGATTAATTTTTCATTAAAAATCTAACTAAAATTTCAAAAGAAATCTTTCCCAAGAGTGCATTCCTACTCAACAAACTATATTCCGGGGGCGGCACAAATTCGCGCAAACTTCAAAAAATCATAATGAAAAAAGTAATGCTCGAAAAAAATTGCAGTTGGAGAGAATATGTTCAGAGAGCCTTTGGATTTTGTTATTTCCATTAAAAAAAGGTATTTAAAAATGACCGATGGATGGAGCTCACACGTCATACCGAGGCTGTTTATGCAAATCTGTATAGCTATAAAACACAAGGCTAGAAATGGATCTGTCATTCGACCCCAGTAGTGTGCTATCGCTACCGGATCGAGCATTAGTGGTGAAACTGTTCTACAAGAACGGTGAATCCGCTACTATAGCATTGCGACAGTTACGGATGGTGAAAGGAATTAAGACGAAGAAAGAACCCAATTTCATTGAATGGGATATTGAATTTAGTTCGCCGTTTTGAGGAAACGGAAAGATTAGAGGATCTTCCACGAAATGGCAGACCATCCGTCAGCGCCCTGTTGTCCAAAGGGTCATGAGAAATGTGGCAACCGAAACTTCAACGGGGAGTTCCAGTGCACATGAAGCAGGTAAAATAACAGGAATTCCGGAAAGGTCAATCCGACGCATTCTGCACGAAATCTTGAAGCTGCATCCGTACAAGATAGAGTCATTTCACCAGTTGTTACCAGCAGATTGTGAGAAAAGTCAAGCCTTTGCAACATGGGTGCTCGCACAAATGGAACGTGACCCCCAATGGTTATTGAACATCATGTGGACAGATGAATCCCACTTTTCATTGCATGGTGACGACAATACGCAAATCAGTCTTATCTGGGCGACATCAAACTCTCGTGCGTACACGACCAAACAACTACATTCTCCGCATGTGACTGTTTCGTGCGGTTTGACTGCGTCCTTCATTCTAGGCCCCCTTTTTTTTAAATGTTCCAGTTCCAGGCTCTCTGAAAAGTTCCTGTATCCAGTTGGAAAACCTGTTCTGGCACTGCAGGACGCTCTTAGGCTTTTGCGTAACCACATTATGCCTGCTTTGCAGCAGAGACGTGCATTATCTTCCGTCCCCTTTATGCAGGATGGTGCCATGCCCCATTTTGCTAGTTCTGTTAAGACGTTCTTCCTAGACACATTCACTGAGGACAGAGTGATAAGCGGAGGATGTAAGAATGAGTGGCCGTCATGATCGCCAGATCTTTCTCCAGGGGACTTTTGGTTGTGGGGATACCTGAAGTCTCGTGTCTACCGGGGCTCACCTGCCTCTTTGATGGAACTGAAAGATGCCATTCAATTGGCCGTTAGTGGCATCGATACCGATATGTTACGCGTAGCTATAATAGGCGTAGTTACGCGCCTCACTTGTTTAATACCTTGTGGTGGCGGTCATGTTGAGCATCTTTTGCTTTAAAATAAAATGTACTATAATGTTATTGTGCTCTGTTTTCCTGATTTGCATAAACCGTTCGGTATGTCCGTGTGAGCTCCATCTATCGGTCATTTTTAAATACATTTTTTAATGGAAATAACGAAATCCAAAGGTTCTCTGAACATACTCCCGCAAACCTCAATTTTTTTTGAGCATTACTTTTTTTTATTATGATTTTTTTTGAAGTTTGCACGAATTTATGCCGCACCCGGTGTGTGAAAAGTTTATTAACTCTTGAACAAATAATCTGGCATGAAGTGCGTTAGCATACACATATGCATTCATCGTCATTATCAATATAATTAAGTTGGTTTTAAATTTTGCACAATATTTTTTATAATTAAAAAAGTTTTTGAATTTTTTTATTACAATTAAAAACATAAACTTACATTACCCATGATTGTGCACGACTTTGATGAAAAAAATTCTTTCATTAAGTGCATGAAATAAGAATTTTTCTAAAGTATTCTAATTATAGTATCCTAAATTTTCAACATATTGAAGTCAGCGTCGATATTGTACCTTTAAATTAATTATTTTATATTAATTTAGACATATTTAATCGATACTGTACCGTTAAATGTTCAGACTAAATGATACTATGATGTTCAGCCCTACAGAATAACGTAGAATTTCTTCTACTGTATGAATATATTAAAGTTGGCCATTCCTTAAAGTAAACTCATTTGTCCAAGAAACATGAAGAAAGATGTAATTCGAAGTATATTTAGTACATGTATGAGAAATGATTTTTTTATTTCCCTTCAATTTGTTTATTTCTTCTTATTTTTGTTATTTAATTATTTGTTGGTTGTTTATTTTACCACTTTGAATTTGTTAAATCACTTTATCTTAAAAACTCAAGTTAAAAATAATTAATAATTTACAATGATTTTTAATTTTTTTAAATTTTAATTTGTCATCCGAAACAAAAACTATTTGGATTTTTAAAAATCTATCATTTTACTAAGTGTGTTAATTGTCTATTATACATTTCTATTTATTACATACTAATCGCATGCAGTGACTGGGAATATTGATTATATTAGTTTCAGTAATATCGTCTAGATATATCTTAAATATTTAGAAATTTCCATGATAACGGCAAATTATTAGATATTAAAGACGTGTTATATATTTTCTGTTCAATCTATACTTGGACTTTTCTTATGAAGAACAATCCTATAAAATTACAGCAAAAACATAAATGTGCAGATCTCTCATTTTCTAAAATTTGCGGTATTGTAACATCACGTTTTTATTAGTAAACTTCACAAATATAGTCAGAATCCTTCTTCTTTAGCTTTCCACAATGGATGGAATAAATCTCGCCGTTAAACATTTGGTGAAACAATGAAAACGGTTTGAGTTTCAGGACAACATCGTAATCTGCTGTTAGAATGTAAGGAAAAGAAATACATTTAAAAAATTGCCAAAACTCAGGTAAAAATTTGTACAACAATTAAATTAATATCATTAAAAAGGCAATATTTTAAAATTTGAAAAATGTGTAAAGCTTATTTTTGCGCAGTGATATTTTGAGAAGTTATCGTAGAAAAATGACAAAAATTTGCTTATTTTTTAATTAATTGAAGCTTCAAAAAGAATCACTGCTATTGCACTTTCCCGCCTTGCAAATTATATATACGCAAAATTTGGTAGCTGCATATTAAATTATCTGGCCTGTAGAGCCCCAACTCATGTCCAAGATGTTTCATCATATATATGTAATTTGAAGAGGATTAAACATTTTCAATCATTTCCATCTTGCTTTTAATTATTCCATAGCATGTCAGCAAATATGTGAACAGCAGTTCTCTGACATGTAAATAGCAGTCCATATGCTTTAAACTTTAAATATAATGTTATAGTTATACATACTTTAGGATCCATTGTAACTTCGTTGGTTCAGAGGTATGTCATGGCTAAGAAGCATTAAATTATAGAAGAGTGTAATGGGTTTATCATCTGATTAAACTTATTACACTTATCTATCTGTTATCTATCTTATTATCTTATCTATAACTGTTCAAAGCATGGTGCATGGGACATGCGATGTAATGAATTGGTTGTTTTGCTAAGCCCCATTTTTGGCTTATCATCAAGCTAAAGAATATTGTGAATTGGTTTTCGCTGGATGTATAGGAAGGCAATCTACGCTTTATAAATATAGTAACTACGCCAAACCTCAACCTTTTATGACGTAAATGGTTTGTAGTAATATTGTAGCTATACCAGACTTTCATCCTTTCTGGTGGGTAATTGGTCTTAATAATATTGTTGTAGGTCAGGCTTCTATCTTTATTCGTTGGCAATTGATTTATAGAAATACTGTAAGAATATCAGACTTCTACCTTTTCTAGTGAGTAATTGGTCTACAGTAATTTTGTGTACCTGAAATTTCTTTTTTTTTGATGGGTAATTGGAATGTATTGATATTGTTACTATGTAAGACTTCCATCTTTTATGGCGGGTAATTGGTTTATAGTAATATTGTAACTACATCAAGCTCCCCCTGTTTTTGGTAGATAAATTATCTATTGTAATATTGTAGCTATGTCAAACTTCCACTTTTTCTGGTAGGTAATTTATCTGTAGTAATATTGTTACTGTAATAGGCTTCCATTCTTTTTGGTAGGTATTGGTCTGCAGTAATATTGCAGCTACATCCGACTTCCATCTTTTCTGGTGGGCAAATAGTCTATCAAAAATCAACAATAATTTTTAAATATCGGTAGAATTATCAACTAAATATTGGTTGACATACTATTGTTGAAACCTTTGGTATCCTACAAACGATTAATGTAATAAAACAAATACAATGATAGCCTTTAAATGAAACAAAAATATCATAAAGTGGCAAATGGAAGATGTTTCAGATAGAAATAAAGTGTCAGGTTTTATTTTCCTAAAGTGGCAAACAGAATGCCGTAAGTTATCAAAGTGCCAATGCAAGCTATTATGAGAGATCTATTTATAACATAAACATTCCATAAAGTAAGACTGTTCTCTTGCAAAAAATTCTTTTTTAAAATAAGTTTCATTTCCTTGTAATGTTTCGAGTCTTTGAATAGAACACGTTGTAGCACTTTTCTAGTTGCTTTTGCCGTTTCATTTGTGACGCAGGCAGGCACTAAAAAGAACATTAACAAGCATAGGGACGAAATACCTGATGTACACCAGCCGAAAAAATAAATATTTGACTTCCCTTTAGGAAAACCGATGTTATACCCACACCAGAATACTGACATCATAGCAAAAAATATAGAAACAAAACCAGAAAATGAAAATTCCCTTTCCAAATAAGACATGCATCTCTCACATCCTTCGTAAATCTGAAGAGTTCTCTTGAGGTCTTCGATAGAACAACAATGGTTAATTCGAATGCCAATATATTTATATAAAGTTCGTAGATATATACATAAAAAACTGTGATAAATAATAAAAAGAAGAAGTACTGAACCGGTTACAAAATAGAATAATATTTCAAAAATACCTGCTACCAAAACCCAATAAGAAATCCTGTTCAGAAATTTTTCGAAGATGATATCGTTCACAGGATTGGATTTTTTAACCATGAAACAACGGAGTATGTTTCCGACAAGTATTAAAGTTTGATTACAGTTGAAATAAACGAGTAAAAAAAGTTTTAACTTTTTAAAGTTAAATGCTGTACACATTTTGTATGTTTGATTCAAATTTTGGACCATTCGAAATAACGATGATCTTTTTCTGTAGGCTGAAAAATAGAACAGTTGAAGTATCAACATTAAAAATAAATTTGTGAGTTCACTCTTAATGTCAGAAGAGAATACAAGCTGAAAAATGTGAAAGAAGATTTTTCCGCAAAAAATCATAAATAGTAAGTACTTTCTCCAATGCATCGTTTTAGAATAAATATGTTGATTATTTTGATTTCCAGTTAAATGACTCTTTCTTTGTCTCAAACTTTTGATTATTTCAATCCCAAAAACTTGAAAAAGAGCAAAAAATTGTCTAAATTCTTTCACAAGCGAATTTTTTTCTGTTCGATTTTCTTTAAGTGTCATGCAGTTCAAAGTTCTGTTTTTCTTATTTCTAAATGGAATAGAATTTCTTCTGGTTTCACCTAGAAAAGTCCTTTTTCTATTCTTAAAGTATGTTTTCTTTTGTTTGCCGTACATATTGCTGAATATATACTATTTGTTGTATTTTTAAAACTCAAATAGATTTACCGAATTCTTTATAAAGGTCACTATTAAAAACGCAGGCAGAATTGCGTATGTAGTAATTATGACAAAAAAACGACGCCGATTCTGTTATCAGCTTTCTTTCTTATACAAACATTCTTTGCATTTTATAGCGATTTGATTATTTTTTTAAAAATATTTTGTTTGTTGGCCTGTGCCATGATTACCATTATGTTTTGAGTTTTAATAAATCTAGAGTTTGATTGAAGTATTGCTATACACAAATTTCTTTTTGTTGTTTTTCGATATTATATTCAATTCGAAGCTTTTTTATTACATTTTTTGAATCATTAATAATTTCTTATTTTTTAAAAGGATCATTAAGGAATAAAAGTAATACTAAAATTGTTAACATTCAATATCAGATAACATGAAAATAACTATGAGAGAAATCAGTTTTTTGTCTATTGTTAAAATCTTAATTATTCATTTTATTCATCTTTATGTTCTTTGTTCAATGATTCAACAAAAATAAATTTGATTCGACTGTTTTCTTTTCAATACAATTCTATGGTCTTTTTAAAAAATTTCATGTTCTATTTATTGCTGAAATAGAACTTGCGTTCAATGTATTCATATGCTGCCATTCCCTGAAACATAAATGTGCAACAGTAAACATGCTTACAGTTTATTATTTTTGCTTTCAATAGAGCCATCTTTTTGTTTTTTATCATTCTGGTTTGCCTTCAAAAAAATTTAATAAATATAATTTTTAAAAAAACTCATTACACAAACAAATATAAAAAAAATATTTTTTTTTCTGATTTTATAGTTGTTATTGATTTAAAAATAATCTCTTTTTTAGTCTTTTTTTTCTCATTTGTTTAGAATAACTTTAAATTTAAATACCTTTTGTTGTCATTGCTTTCTTTTTTTGAAATTAAATTAGTAATACAATGCATTCTGCATTTAAATTAGAAATTACTCCTAAAGGTAAACAAAATTTTTTAAAGTTTCTGTTACTAGCTAGAATGGATTCACAATTCACTGCAAAGTTAGCCAGAAATATTCAATTTATGACAATGGATAAAAAATTTCAGGAATTGATATTAAAGAATTTTATATGAAACCGAAATCTTCAAACATTAAAAATGACAAACACTTATGGTAGCGGCAACAACTTTGGCAAGATAATATGTGTGGCTTCTCAAATACTATTTTTTCTTTCAAATGTCAACCCTACAAACATAATGAATTGTTTTTACTTTTTTGTTGAAAGACCGAAAATCAAGATCATTTTAACGAATTCCTTCTTTGCTTTATTTTCATATTTGTGTGCCACAAATGCCTTCTTTGCTACATCTATGATATTGCTATTGAAAAAAAAATTTCTTAATGTTAAAAGGAATGTAAAACATTGCACTTTTGTAATTAAAAATTACAAAATTACCCAATTTTAATAATAAATGAATAATAAAAATATCCATATTAAATTTCTATTCTTTTTATAATTTTTAAGTCAATTCTTAGTATTATTTAAAATTATCGTATTTAATCGAAATTTTGTTCTTTAAATATATTTACTCATTTAATTATATAATTATCATAATATGAAATTCAACTATTAAAAATACTGATCATTTTGCCTATAGATATCAGCATAAAGGTATAATCAAATGTAAGTACTATAATAAAGGTGGCAATAGTTCAGATTAAATTCCTGATTTACTTATTGACACAAATTCTCCATGCATCAAAAAGTTGATTTGATTAAAATTTATTTTTTACTGTCTTCTTTTTTTTTCGTTGGTTAAATAATTTAATAAAAGTATGTTGTCTAATCTGTTTATAAACATTTGCTTTAATTTTACATTTCGACATTTGGTTGTAATCGACTCTTTGAGAGTAAAGAATTATCATCAGTTTCCTCAGAATATTTTTCTTTCTTACGTTTTCATTTGCATTAAAACATTAGGACATCCAATTCAGAATTTTAACATAATTTAATAAATTTTTAAAAATGGTCATTTTGTTTGAAAATTTTTAAGAATTGAAACAAAATTTTTGGAATTTGACATTTTAATTTAGTTATTTTTTAAAAATGTTTTGAAATCATTATTCGAACGTTTTTTACTAAACGAAAACATATAAGTTAGAAATAACTTTGTTATTGATTCTTTTAAATTGTTTCCATAATAAATTCAAAGATTTTTGTCATTGATCTTCAAAAGCGAGAAAGGTTTGTATTTTTAAATTCGGTAGCAAGATATCGAAATACTGTCTTCTTGGTAAGTTAGCGAGAAGTACAGGATAAAAGGAGAAGGAAAAAGCGCCTGAAGTGGAGAGTAAGTACTTAGAATCGATCATGGATTTACGCTATGCAATTGAATTAAAGAAATCTTGCATGTTGCCAAGATTTGCATTGAGCAATCACTTAAAAAGAAGATATCTTTAATTATACCTTACATATTGTTGTGAGCGAAGTAGAAAATAATTCTTACATGGTAAACTAAACACTTAACAATGTAACCGATTGCCATTTGAGAAAAATTAAAAAAAAAAAAAATGTTTACATGCATATATTTATTAGGAATCGTCAGATGAAACTGAAAAAGGTTTCACATTTCTTATTTACATAAGGATATTTCAAAGTTTAAAACCATCAACCTGAACATTTCGTTATTTTAGATTGATCTTGGATATAGTATATGAACTTTATGTTAATAATTAGGTTACTAATTACTTTGAATGTCTTTTGTGTATTGGTCCTTTTGACATAATTTGAAACACAATTCGGTTTTGTTTCTTTTTTTAATACTAGTGACCTTTAGTGATCAGATGGTTCATTGAGAATATTGCTTATATTTAATTTCCATTAAATCGTTTATTTAAATTTCATGTCAAATTATCAGACATTAAACCAGTTCTATGACATATTAGCGTTATTTATTTATTTTTTACAATAATGTAATCTTTACTTTTTTTTATTCGTTCTGTAAATTATATAGATACTAAGAAGAATTCTTTTTTAATTTCCAACAATGGAAGAAAATAACAAGATCAAATATTTGGCGAAATAAAGAAAAAGATGCCGATTTCATTCGCAGTAATGGAAATATTTTTGTAATATATATATATATATATATATACTAGCCGCCTTTGGCGACCAGCCGGTTCGCCCATCTTAATGTTCGTTAAAATTTTAATAATTAAATATTTTATGCAATTCCTACTTTAATAACTTCTTCATCAAAATATTTTAAAACTTCAAATTTTGATATATAATTCACTCATAATATTATAAATGCCTTCAGTCACAACGTAATATGTATCTCTCTAATTTTCTGTTAGTTCCCGTAGAATTTATACTATATATTAAAGTGGAAAGGATTAATCTGCAATTAATATAATAATATTTTTTACTGAAACAAAGTATTTTTTTGTAATATGATTACTGAAAAGAGTCACTGAGCATTTAAACTTTATGGGCACTAAAGAATATCTTTCCTAATTTATGTAATATTTCAAGAATTTGTCAACAAAATATTCTCAGATTCATCATGACCAGAACGATTCATTAACAATGTTTAATTTTAAATGCATCAAACATTAAGAAAATAAAACGAATCGTTTAAAATAATCGGTTGAAAACAGGTTAAAAAAACTACTTAAAAACGATGTACTTAAAACTATAAGCGTATACAAAAAATATATAACTAACTTAAATACAATTTAATTACAAAAACATGCAACGAACCTAAAAATAATTTAAATCGAGTCCGCTTCCGTTGAAATGTAAACAATCATAATACAATGCGCATGCGTGAATTTTCAACGCCAGTTGCGGAACGCAAATGCGTGATTTTTTCTACGCCAGTTGGGGTAACGCTATGCAGATTAGAAATTTTTAATTTCCTTTATTCTGTTTTATTTTAATTCAAAAGTACTTAAGAATGAATCTGAAAGATCGATTCATTAACAATGTTTAATTTTAAATGCATCAAACATTAAGAAAATAAATAGAATCGTTTCAAATAATCAGCCGAAAAATCATAAGCCTAGCCTCATGACTGTTGGGAAAAAAAAATTGATGCCGTACTCATTTGGCGATTTAAAGATTTTTTTGGCGGGAAAGTTAGTTTTTAATTAATAATTAAAATTCTAATTAAAAATTCAAAAAAAGGGCTATCCTATCTTTTAAGTTAGATCAAACTGCACACGGTGTGCAAATTTGATTAAAATCGGTTAAGTAGTTTAGGAGTCCATCGCGGACAAACAACGTGACACGTAATTTATATATATATATATATATATATACAAACACGTTTAAAAATTAATTAAATCTAGATTAAAGAGTTTTACAGAAATTTAATTAGTATCATTAAAAAACAATTTTTTTTTTTTTTTTTGTGTGTGTGTGTGTGTGTGTGTGTGTATTTCAAAACCGCGTAAAATCATTTTTGAACGGAAATATTTTAACGCGAAAAATATCAAAATCTAATTTATTTTTTAATTAATTAAAATTCTAATAAAAATTTCAACAAAGCTCTCCTATGTGTACATTCCCAACTTCTAAAATTCGTCTGGGCCAAACTGGGTAGCTCTAGGTCAAACGCTCTGGCATGTACAGCGCCAACACACACACATTCATTTTTATTATAAGTAGAGATTTTCTTGGTTCATAGAAGTGCCTACATCTTGGCTTATAAAAAAACGATTAAGTTAAATTGTTTTTTCAAAAATTTCTACTAGTATTTGTATGCATTAAACTTTCTAATTTCAATGCCATTTTTTTCAACATACTTTAATTATCAGTCATTTAGATTCTTATTCACGCGTAGTATCATTTACGAAGAAAAATAAATTTGGAAAATTTATGCTGGTTTTCTCTTTGTTATTGTTATTTTGACTTTGTTTCAAATAATTTTATTTCGATGTTACTATAGATAGGATTTTGCTTACATACACTATACTATGGATAACGATGAGCAAGCTTTGCTAATTTCTTCTTATTTACAAAATTCATTCTGTGTATTAATCTTTTATTACATATGTTTTAAAAACAATTAGTTTTCTTTTATGAAAATCTTATTAATTTGGACGTCTCTTGTTGTCTTACAGAGGAACAAATATTAATTCAATGTAAAGACATTCTTTGGAGATATTATAAGTAAAAGTTTTATTTAAAAATGAGGTATTTCCGATATGTGTTAGCGACAACTGAACATCGTTTAGAATTCAACAGTTTTTATCCATTGTTCTAGTCTTAAAGACTTTAAGTATTTAATAAAATACTCTCGAATTTCCTTTATTCAATTATTTAAAGTAAAGATTAATGTTAGTTGATAAAATTAATTATAAATAATTATAAAAATTTTATTTTTGGAAATTCCTTTATTAGAATTTTTACTATACAGTGGCTCCCAAAAGTGTTCGTACACCAACAAGAATCAATTAAAAACCTCATTATTTACCATTATATATTCTTATTTTTACATGAAAATTTTTTCATAGCATATTTTTACAGTACTTAATAAAGCAGTGAAGAATAAATTTGAATTACGATGCAAATTATTTTTTTAAAAATGACAGTAAATAAAATAGCACAAAAATAGGACACAAAAGTGATCATACACTTTAAAAAAACATCACTAAATATGAAATTTTCTAATTTTTTCTAAATGTTTAGTATTTAGTAGGATATCCTTTATTCTTTATAACAGCTTTTAAATGTTTGGGCATAGATTTAACTAAACGGTCGGTTACTTCTGCACCGATCTTGTTCCATTCTTCGATCATTACTGCTTTCAGTTGAATTTTCGATTTAATGTCGTGACTTCTTATTCGCACCTCTAATTCTTTCCAAATATGTTCTATAGGATTTAAATACGGTGATTGAGTTGATGTTTTAAGGGTTTGAGGGCAATGATAGAGGCAAAAAAGACGAACATTCATGGCCGTGTGCTTAGGATCGTTGTCTTGGTAATACAGAAAGTTGTTTAAAATGCCCAATTTTTGTGCTGACACTTTTAAATTATTATTGAGAATATTTATATAAACTCTATGATCCATTATACCATCAATGAATACTAAATTGCCTACTCCAGCCGCTGACATACACCCCCAAACCATGACACCTCCACCGCCATGTTTTACTGTTCCAACTAAATTCTTGGGATTAAGTTCTTCGTTTTCTTTTCTCCATACAATGATTCTCCCATCCGACCCAAAGATGATAAACTTACTTTCATCTGCAAATAAGAGACGATTCCAATAGCTCTCTGGCTGGTTTATCATAGATTTGGCAAATTTAAGCCTAGCAATTCTGTTCTGACTTACAAAGACTTTTCTTCGTGCAGAGCGGCCATGTATACCAGCATTCCGAAGAATTCTACGAATAGTTTCACAGGAAATAGAAGTTCCGTTTGATTCATTATATTGTGAAGTAAACTTTATTGCACTCAGACGTGGATTTTTTAGAAATTTATTCACAATATTTCTTTGACTTCTAGCTGACAGAATTTGAGGGCGATCATTACGAGGCTTGTTTGCAATCCTTTTTCCCTCTCTGTAACGTTTTATTATGCTTTGCACTGTTGAATGAGGTAGATTAGTTATTGTTGCAATGCCTCTAATTGATTTTCCAGCTTTAAAATGAAATATAATTAATTTTCGTACGTCTAAACTCGTTTCTTTACGAATGCGCGTCATATCTAAGAATAAAGTAAATAGAATAAATAATTGTGATATTAAATATTGAAATCAAACGATTTTAGTGTATTTTTCAATTAGAAGAAAAATAAGCCGCAAAAGATATTTTTATGATGAATTTAAATAAATAATGTTTGGATGTACGAAGACTTTTGTGTTCTAATTTTGTGACATTTTTTATTCATTTATTTTTTAGAACAATACTACTTGATTTTTTATAAAAATATTTGTTCAGTTTTTTAAGAACTATTTAAAGATGCTAACTAAAAAAACCATCTAATAAAATTCTTTATTAAGAAGTATAGAACACAATTTCTGCAAATTTCTTTAGTGTACGAACACTTTTGGGAGCCACTGTATATAAAACGTGATAAAATATTCGTTTAAGTGAACTACTAGCAAGAGCTACGAAGATCCGAATTTTGCAAAAAATTTCCTTTTACCTTTACCTTAATGTTTATATTTTAAGGTTCATGAGCTAAATCAGACATTAAATGATAAATAGTGTTGGAGAAATAATAGAAATAGGGGACATTGAGAAGATTCTCCAAACAATTACATATGAACATAATTTATAAAATTAGTACCTGTAACAAATCTTAGTTATCAGCTAAAAACCATTCCTTCTTTTACTTCAAATTTCCTTCTAATTCGAAATTAGATATATAAAATATATATATAAATTGACTAAGATGAGCAATCAGAATTACATATAGAAACATTTTCTTTTCATCGAGCTAATTTCTTAAGACGCATTCCACTGTTATAATCAGCCAATATCGCTCTACAAACCGCACTAATTCTATAGATGATAATTTTTTAACCAAACAATCTTGTGCTCGGATCTCAAAGTAAATATAATTGTATTAGCAAAAGAAATAATCAAGATACACAAAAGTAAGTTTTTTTTATGTGTGTAAAAAGCTTATTTCGGAAGTCAAAGTATGACAAAAGTGTTTTACCTTACACTGTTTTAATATGCAAAATACTTGATTTCTTACTTGATGCCGTAATTGGGTAATTAGATGACTTGAATAATTATATTGATTGTGACATAACTTTGTATCTTCCCCTCTATTCTCTAAATCAGTCACGTGCGAGCGCACGTACTTTTTAGCATTATTTTCCCCACACCGTCATAATGTGACGTCATAACTTTTTTTCCCTTCCAAGAAACTTGGATAAGTTTATAAACTTCAAGAATAACAAAATATTGATTTTCTGAAACAAAATAATATTTTCTTGACTGAATCTCTAATGAGAGTAAGAATAATTTAGATGTTATTTTTAAACCAGATTTCTTCGCTATACATCTTGAATCAACACTGTTTATTATATTAGATGATTATAGCCTTATTTTGCTACCTTTCTAGTTATTTAATTCAACAATATTATTGAACTTTTTTCCAGAAATTAAGAGAAAAATTAATTTAAAAGTTACGAAAGTTTTTTTTGTTTGTTTGAATTAGATTACAATCCAATTTATCATATGCAATCTGGCCTCAGTGTTGTAGTGCGCTGTGTTTCGATTTTCTCAAAATCGTCTGCTATTGTGCTTAACCCAGAGTGAACAAAATTATTACACTTGTCTGTTTCGGTCAGATACAAAAGGGAATTTAAACTATTTTTATTAGAATTACTTTTTTGTAATAATACAGTTGAAACGAATTTTTCTATATTTCCGTATCTTAAGTAATCGGATTGAGCAACTTCTTTCACAATCATTTATAAGAAAGATAAATAACAATGTCATTTGTTGTGTGGCGCAGTAATTAGACCGTTTTCTGACGTTAATATAGGCCTTGCATATTGTTGTCAATCTTTAATATATTGCTCAAAAATGTATTTGGACACTAAAACGTTAATTATTTTGCTTATACTTTATTTAAATAATTTTGCGTTTGCTTATAACGAAGGAAGTGAGACAGATTTTCAGTTCACTAAAATAATTCAAAAATCAGCAGAACACATTCATGTGTTGGAAAATTTAAAATTAGCTTCTGAAGAGGATAAAAATATTTTAAAAGAATTCGAAGCTTCAGTCCCAAAGAACATTTATCCAATATTAATAGATTTGTTTGCAAAAACCTCGATCAAATGTTGGCGAGACTTGATATACCTTTTTGAAAATATTAAATCTCCTGATGGCTGGTCCCTAAAAAGTGAATATATGACTTAAAATGTTCTTTTTTTTTTTCATTGGTATATATTTTATGAAAACTGTGCATGTTTTATGTCAGTCTAATTACATGTTATATCAGTTCACGCGTACGGACTATTCGATTTATAAATCTAATTTTTCAGTGATAAATTATAACATATTTTCATTGATGGACATCAAAATTAAAAATATTTGCATTAAATTTAATGAAATTCTTTCTCTTTTAAAATAATACTTTATTTCTATAAATTAGTGTTTAATCAGCTTCTGTATTCTAATTAATATTTTTTATAATAAATATTTTAGGAAGAAATTGCTAATCTGTGATTGCACACCATTTTTTTCATGTATTGTGGAAACTTAATTTATGTTTAGTTGCTTGATAAATTAGTTTTTGCTAAATGGGATAATATAACTAATTTCTAGAATAATTTTTCAGTTATATTATTAATTCAAATAAGGCATTCTAATATTAAAATTTTAGTCATATGATATCTATTAAGAAATTTTTTCTCTCTGTTCATGTTATGCCAATGAAGTGTGGAGAAATTTTTTTTATTATGGTAATCCGGAATTATATATTATGATAGAAAGAAAAGCATGATTGTTTATTTTATTGTATACTTTAATTTATTGTCAGTATTCATACATTTATTAGTCAGTAAATATAATGTGTATAGTCAATAAAATGGCTCTTGCACCAAAAAATCTAGCAAAAACAAACAAACAAAACATTAATTAACTATATTTATTTACTGTCTTCAATCGGTACATACATTATATATAATTTAAAAAGAATATTTAAACATTTTTTCTATTAATATTTTATGTTGAGGGGAAAAATAAAATTTATAATCCAGTACCAAAAGTCTAAAATAGTTAGAATATGATATAACCTTTGTTTATTATTTATTTTTCAGTCTAAATTCAAAAGTCAAAATATAAGTATTCTTGAAAATGTTTCATTTGCTCTATTAAAATGACGTACATTGCGATCATGGTTTCTTTAAATGGAATAATAATAGGATTATAAAAATTATCAACTTTAAAAATAGTTTAACTCAAATTTATTCTGTTTTACATTTTTGTTATTATTATTTAAAATTAATCTTTTGGATACTACAATTTATAATTTTTTAAATATGTTTTAATAATTAATACCTCCTAACAGGAAATTTAAAGTTTGTATTTATATCATTAAATTTTTGAATAATTTTTTTTTGTTCTAATGATAACAGACTGTCTTAGTATTGAAAATTTCCTACTTGCATATATGATATAAGTATTGCCCAATATGCACAAATATTTTTATCTCAATTCTAGTGTTGGATGCTTATGGGAAACCAGAAAGTGGAATTTTATTAGGCAATTTAAAATGGATTGGAGAATATGATGAATGTCTAAGTAGTTTTGCACCTCCAAAGAAAAATACTACTGTAGGAAATTATCATGGAAAATATTGTACACTTCAAGTTCCTCTGAAGCAGGGAGATATGGTAAATTTTGATTAATTTTTTTTTGTGAATTAAGAACTTATTTGAATATTTTTTATAATAATTCTGTACGATTTCAGCCCTTGCCTCTAGTTATAGCTGTATGTTTGCCTGAATCCTGTAATCCAAATGGACGCATCTTGAGTAGTGTAACAAATTTGAAATTGAATGGTAAGCACTGGGCTCATTAATATTATGAATTATTACAGAAAAAAAAGTCTACCTTTTGAGTTATTATTTTTTTGCAATTTCCAATATTTTAGAAGTTACATTTAAGACTTAAACTTTTTAATGTTTGTTCAATATATTGATAAATTTGCCTGGTTAATTCTGTACTTAATTTTACATTCCTAATATTTAAATATATGTCTATTTATAATTTATTAATTAAAGTAAACAAATTTGACTATCTAAATCACGATTAAACACAGTGATATGTATCTTGGGTTGCATATGTCTTTTTTTAATATAAAATATCAATTTTAATAATTTATTACTTAAAAAAGTTTTCAGGTATATTATTTAATTTTATGGGAATTTAAGAAACAAATTATTGCAAAAATAAGCAAAAAAGAGGAGGGAGAAACAATTGTAATTAAAATGTTATGTAAATTGTACACAGAATATTAAAATAATTACAAATTAAGAAACAATTCACTTTTTTTTTTTTAAATTACATCTAGATTTGAAATTGAAAGAATAAAAATAACATTAAATATATTTAATTAAGTGTAGAAAGTTCTCAAATCTATAGTTTCTTTTTCACTTCACAATTCACTTTTTTTTTAAAAAAAAAAAATTACATCTAGATTTGTAATTGAAAGAATAAAAATAACATTAAATATATTTAATTAAGTGTAGAAAGTTCTCAAATCTATAGTTTCTGTAAGAGATTATTCTTTGCCAATGTTTTTTTATATGTTTTAAACATATATAAATACTGCAGTCACCACAAGTAACTTCTTTAGCTTTATTTTTTCTGTACCTTTAGTAAGTCAGCATACTTCTCATAGAAATAAGAAGGGGAATCTCTTTTAAATTATGATATTTTTTAAGCTTAATATGATGGAAAATGGTCTATTTTAGTGGGCTTTTTCAAGTGTTCTATCAACAATAATCAGCCTATGAATGCAGAAAAACTCAGATTTTTGTTCTGTTTTTATAACTAATAAATACAATTTAATCATAATGGATTCAAATGTACTTTCTTTTAAATACTGACTTTGTGCTTGCTTTTATATATATGTTCAGTTTGCACATATCAAGTTTCAATAATCTTTGACAGAACATCTTGCTATGTCCTCTGATTAATATGATCTAACTAGGTATCACCAAAACCACTTCAGAGAAAGCCACTTTACAACTGATATATGCTTGAAAGAAGCATAAGTAGATACAAAGATACAATAGACATTATAACTATATTCAGTATAGACCCATTAGGTTGATCATCAAAGTAATGTTATTCACTTTCTACTTATTTCATTTTCTGCATGAATTATACATGTAACCTGAATGAACAACAAATTTGCAATTCAGATATGATCAACATTTGCATCATTGTAAAATGAGGAGAAAAAAGAGTATAATTTGACTGTCTTGCATAATTTTCTAGAAAAAAAAAATCATTTTCTTGGTAAATAAATTTTCTTGTAAATAGTTATCATAATGTGCAATAAGAAATAAAAAGATTAAGTGGAAAACTTGTGACTTTAAGAATAGAGATTTAACAAATCAAATAGTATTCTTGTGTTTAATGATGGTTGACACACATGAAAACTTTATTGTTCCACACTTTTTTTATGGGAAATGACTGGAGATAAGTAGCTATAGATATCTAGAATAAGCATAAAATATATACAAGTGATTTAAGAGAATGCCTGTGTTTTTAATAGAGGGTTAATTATATGCATTATGTCTAAATTATTATATGAAACATTCAAATTTCTACTCAATATGTCTTATATGATACATTTTTTCATGTTTAGTTTTGCATCATGAATATATAGAGTTACATATTTAATCTATAATGGAAGAAATTGTAAATTGCTTTAATCACCATTATTTTACGTTAAATGAATGTTGTTGAGAGCCGAACATTCAGTTAATTATTTGAGCAATTGCTCTTCATTTGCATTAAGTTATTATGTATATGCATCTAAAATCACATTTCACTTTTTTTTCTCATTTTATTAAAATTTTATGTAACAGTCCAATATTCTGTTTTTCTCTTCTTATTTTCTTCTTTTTAAATCCTGAATTTGACTATTTTAATTCTGTGAATGTTTTGCAACAAATATCATTAAAATTTTTTTATATAATTAGATATATGAAAATATATTTTAACTGATGCATGGTTAAGAAAAAGAAATTTTTAAAAATTTTAAAACTTAGATATATTTTTTCCACAAGAGACATATTATGCTCGAGAAGTGCTGATAAAACTGATGCTCATTTGCATTGCTATATGAGTGCAAAAAAGAGAAAAAATTTCCTTCAGTGGTTATACTGTGAGATTTTGATAAGGATTTCTTTGACATGTATAGACTTTGACACATGTAGAGGAAAGGGAAATTTAAGTATCTTTAAAAAAATGTTGAACATTAGTGATTTTTATTCCTTCATTTGGAGCATGAGAAAATGCTGAAGTGAGCAATTTTATAAAATGCACATAGAATTCATTAAATAAAAAAAATGAGAATTAGATCAGGAAATAAGAGAACATTTTAGAATTAAGTTAATATGGGCTAAATTAAGATAAAAATTAGGAAATTGAGATTTAAATTAGATTTTAAAATATCATTACATATATATGTAGTACTTTCATTACAAATTGTTGTATTAATATTTAAGACATTATTACAATACTAATTAATAAAAGCTATTAATTTTATTGCTACTTAAGTTTTGCTGTTTAATTATGAAATGGTTGTAATTTATTTCATAACTGTAGAATGTTATTTAAAATGTTACGAATATTATTGCTTTTCTTTTTAAGATCATTTAATTCTACTGAATGTAACAATTATGGAATATTCATATCTAGATATGTTTTATGAAATTTGTAATCTTATGCTAGTGTTGACCAATTTATTATTTTAGGTTCTCTCCCAAATTTTGATGATAGAATAGACAGTGCACTGAGTAATACTACTCTGACCTGCAAACCTTCATCAAAGAAATTAACTACTGCTGCCATCGTTGTGATGTAATTTTTATTATTTTTTCTGTTGAATTATTTATTTTCTAAAAATTCACATATGCCTTGCAATACATAAATATTTTTTTAAAAAAATCTGTATCAATATAATTTTATTAAAATTAAATTTATTTCAAATTAAATGAGGAAAAAACACTTAAAATAAAAGAATATATATTAAAAAGTCAGCAGTTTACCATTAATATGCAACAAATAGATAATGAAGACAGTTTGTGCACATTTCTGTCTGTAAATTAATCATTTTATATTTTTATTTGTATTATTGAGAAAAAATTTAGAAAAAGTATGATCAGTAATCTATTCTAAGCTATTTTTTCCTTGTAGTTTCAGTTAAAAAAAGTACATAATTGATTTTATCATTAAAAAAAAATACAATTTATTGTATACAATAAAATTTTTTGAAAACCACAATACTTTTGATTTTTAATAATTCACTTTAAGATGATCCATTAATTTTATTGTCTATATAAAAGAGAACAAAATGCTTTGTAAATGTTTATTTTTTCTTTTGAATGTTATTGTTGCAATTGTGTAAACTACCAGCCTTTTTTAAGTGCTTTGTTTCTAGACTGTGTTCCGTTTCTTCTTGTTTTTCAGATCTTTGATGTCCTTATTTCTTCTTCTGGCTATAATAGGTAGCTCTATAACAGTTTTTGAATACTATGCAAAAGAAAATACTACCAAGTTTACCATTTTTAGAACAGATGATACTGACAAACTTTCAATAAATGGAGATATCGAGAGTACTTCTACTGCAGATTCTGATGTATTTTTGGTTGATACTGGAAGCTTAGTTACATTACCATGTAAATCTTTCTTTTATTATTTATTCTTTTTAATGGGTAAAAGTTAATTAGGATAAATAAAGGAACAGACTTTCAAACCCCTTTGATCAATTTATTTACTCTCATTAATTTCATGTGATGGGTTTATAAATTTTAATATTTTGTATTTGAAAACTGAATTTTAATAAATGAACTTAATTCCTTAAAGTTGAAATAAAATAGCCAGAAAAAAATGTAAAAAAGTTGAAATACTAAAATTATCTTACACAAATTTTTGCTAAATTTGAGGAAAAAAAAAGAAACATTTCCATAAAACCTATATTAAAATGATTTTTGAACAAATGTTGAAAAGTGATTCTAAATGACATTTTTTTTGATATTATAGCTGGATTTTTTTTTCGTTAGCTAGACATAGCAAAAGTAATTTTTCGTGATCTAATTTTATCTTACAGTACTGCTTTTTTTTAATTTTATTTAGAATCTGCATTTCATTCCTATACAAATGTTTTTAATAAAGTACATTTAATTATTGAAGAATAAGTTTTTCATTAAAGGTATTTCTATAAAAATTTAAAAATTAATTGTTGCATCATTGTTAGTAATAAATTCTATTGTTAAACAAAATTAATAAGTACAATACAAAAAGGGACAATTTTTGTGATATTTCGGAAAATGGTTTAAATATATAATAAATTTGGATTTTATAAATTCTACCTTTATTAAATTATAAGCAGTAATTACAATGTAAAACTAAAATTGTAAACAAGAACGTTTCTAGTTAGTTTTTTTGCTCTCTATTAGTGGATATTATATATGAAATTTTTTTCAGACTGTGTAGAAAAATGCAAGCCTTTTCTCAATTGCTTTTGCATATTTACTAATGGAGAGAAAATATTAAACACTTCTAGAGCTGAAGGACAGCTTCCTTGTCTGCATGGAATTCGTTTCTTGAGTATGACTTGGATTATCGTTTGCCATTCTTATGCATTTGTTTTTCTTGTTGTTAGTAAGTATATTAAATTCTAACTTTTTTATTTTCATGAAATAAAATAATAAATCATTTGTATTACACTATATTGTCTTCATTTTGAAAATAAGAAGCTTCCATAAGTGTTCATTAAATAAGGAGGAACTCTATTCAAATGATTTTTTTTTGTATTAAAATTCCTGCAATAATTCTGTTATGCAATGTAAACAATAAAATATTCCATCTAAAATCCATTATATAAATTCCATGCCTGTTATGAGAGACATATAAAGATATATGTGTTGAAGCATTATAAATGAAAATAAGATGATAATAAGTTGACCTTTGAAATGGAAAATATTTCTTCGTATAATTTATTATTAAAAATGTCTTATTGGATATTATGTGTTTATTTCAAGTTTTAACAAAAATTATCATCAGAAATTGAATAAATATTAAATCGATGTTTACATTATAATCAGATGCGATTTTCATTTTGATCTATCATGCTAGTTTTATAAAATAAAACTTTTATTAGTACTTTTCGTTATTGAATGATTTGTGTCAAATTTTATTATAAAGAAACTATTAAAGAATAAATATTATGCAATTTTATTCATTAATATTTTTAATATTTTTAAAGTAAGTGGGATGCTCATTCTTTTTTCTTTCCCATTTTTTTTTTTATCTGATGCATATTTGATGCAAGTTATGAAAACTTTAATCTCATTAATTTTTTTATTGATTGTTTTTAATGAGTAATTTGACTGAGACTATTGATTATTTTTATAGGAAATTTGGCTGAGACTATTGATTATGTTGACCACTGGCTGTTTCAAATAATTCTGAATGGTTTTTATTCTGTTGATTCTTTCTTTTTACTCAGGTGAGAACTTGCTATTACTGTTGTAGAAATACCATTCTTTAAATGTATAAACTGGTTCATTTTTAGATAACTTTAATGTGCTTGTATGTTGCTAAATTTACTGCTATTTATATCTTTTATTATACATATTTAATTTCCTGTCTTTTTTATAAACATGATTCATAATCTTGATTTATAAGTATAGTCATGGATAAATGAGGAGGAAAAATTTTTAAATTTGAGGTCATTTTTCTTTAATATTTTCGAAGTTTTACTTCATAGGGCAGACATCTGAATTAAAATTTATATACATTGATTTATTGCAATTTATTAAAATGTACTGATATTATTATTTGCTTATTGCTGTTTTCTGAGTTATTTCTATGTTCATCACCTATGTTTTTTTTGTTTTGTTTTTTTGTATTTTTTCAATTTTTTAAAATTATTTCCCCCTTAAAAATCTGTTTATTTAAATATTAGCTGAGATGTATTTAATTAAGTGCAATTTATACATTTATTTATACATTTACTCAAACTCTTAGATAACTTCATTGTAAGTGCAAAGTGAATAAATATAGTTATCCTTCATCTTTTATGAAATAAAAGGCTATTTTATTTTTTCAGTGGGTTTTTAGTTGCATATATATTCTTTCAACAAGTGCCTAAAAATGATGGCAAAATACCATGGTTTTATTTCTATGTGCATCGTTATATAAGGTATGTGTAATTGCATATATGAAATGTTGTTGAACTTTAAACAATTAAAATTATTCATAGAAAAGTGAAATGTGTCAAATGTTACTTCTTAGTAACTTGTAAACTCACAGCTGTTGTGACTAATGTTATTAGTACTTGAATATCATTAGCTGAACAATTTTCTTATCTGATACAGCTTTAATGCAAAATAGCTGTTTTTAAATGTTAATGAAATTCTTCCAAACCAATGGTAAAATGAATCTTTCTATTGATTGATTGATTGAGTTATTAGCAAATAAGTTGTTTAGCATTAAATTAATTTTTATTTTTAATTTTTGATTTTTAAATGAATTTTTGAAGATATTATCATAAAGGTGCAAAGAATCAAAGAATGCAATTTAACAATAAATTTATCAGCTCAAGTAGTTTGATACATAATAGAACAGAGAACTTGTTTACAACTTTTGAAACTCGGCATTTATACTTTTAAATAATATTTTAGAATTATTTTCCACAATTTTATAGGAAGGTTAAATTTTACCTAAATGGTGGATAAAAAATATTTTGGATTCAAATTCTGGATGTTTTTAGGTTCCAGACAGCTGATAATAAATTTATCAACTGAAAGAAGGTGTCACAGGATGATAATTTTTATACAGTATACTGATCCTACTAGACATATTAAAATATTCTTAACATACTTTAAACAAAACAATTTTCCTGCATCTAAAGCTGACCAAATTATGATAATCATTATTTTAAGCCAATCAGCAATCATCTAATTTTCAAATCTGTCATTGGTTAATGGATCTTTTTTAAAGAAGACATTGAAATTGCCTAAAATAATGGTATTCAAAGTTTCATAATTCAGCCAATTTCGATCATAGAATAGTTTAAATTTTTAATGTAACAGGTATATTTTACTGAATATTCCTAATAGGATTGAGTGACTCTCAAAAATTTAGACTCTATAATTTTTTCAGCAGTACATTTATGAGTTTAAAAAGTATAATTCTGGATGTCATATAAAACATTTTTCTAGTGATATTAAATGCATGTCTATAACAGGGTTTGAAATTAGCTTTTGGACTATAGTTGGAATAGCCACCTTGCATTTTATTAGTAAAACAAGCAGAATGTGTATAAATATATATTAAGAAAGTGAAATTATATTTACTCAAAAGACAGTGTGTAATTTAGAAATAGATTATTTGGAGTATTATATTTTTAATGTCAGTGCAATATTTGCATTAGGGAGGGTTTTAATCACTATAAAAAGAATTGATATAAAGCTATTAAAATGACATAACTTTAATAACTAATGAATTGGATGCTTAAAATTATTTTGTTGCAGGAAACATTAAAGTTGGGCATTAGAAATTTTATTGAAATAGAGCACAATCAAATTTTCAGTTAACAGGCTTGAACAAAACATTTAATAACAGATAAGATAAAGATCTAAGGTAAGATCTAAGATAAAGAAGATTATATTTGTTTACATCCTCAAAATTGTACCTGTTTGTTTTTTTGTGTGTTTAAGATTACTGGACACTTTGTTGATAAAAATGATAGTAAATTTAGGATACTATTTATTCGGTGATAGATTCCAGATTTCTAAAATACAAAGAAATTGATTTGTATTGATAATTTGAATTGTCAGATGAATTTATTTTTGATATACAATAAATTCGTCAAAAAATAAATTTCAATTCTAATAAATCTGTTGATTAATTAGAAATAAGAAAATAACTATTGTATGCGCTTGAAAATATTTTGTCAAATACTGAACAAAAACATGCAGTTGCTAAAATTTAAAATTCATAGCTAATACAAATGCCGTAAAATAGGGAGGAATTCTCAAAATAACTTTAATCCAAATTTCATGCAACTAATTTGTAATTAATGTTTTTATCTAAAGTTGATATTGTAGTCTTATAGCAAAGCTCTCTTTAATCAAATGCAATTTATTTCATTATCAGGCTAACACCAGCATACATGATGATTATAGCATTTTGGACCACTATTTATCCATATTTAAGCTCTGGTCCTCTATCACTTGATGTTGATATTGATTACAACTGCAAAACTAATTGGTGGTGGAATTTACTTTACATCAACAATTTCCAGTCGACAGCTGATCAGGTAAGATATCTAAAATGAGATCAAATTCAAAACATTGAAAAGTTTTAAAGTTTTTTTTTAAGCATGTATTTGATTCAAAATATTAAGATCATAGTTTTGCTTCCAGTTTTTATATATTGATATTATGGTCAAACTGTTTTTGTTTACATTTCGATGAAAGAAATTGTTGTATTAAGAACTTGCAAATGAAAGAATAGTAATAAATTTTGCAAAGTAATGAAGTTTTGATTCTTCAGGAAAGGTGGTGAAAGAAAAAGAAAAACATTTGTTATTTTTTTATATGTCTTTATATGAGAATAATAGTTTCTTCTATTTTTTTTATTAGTTAATATTTTGTGGATACATATATGCAGGGAAATTCAAAGTTACTCTTGTAATAGCTAATAATTATTAGTATTTAAGATAAATTTAAATATAAGATAAGTAAGATAAATTTAAATATAAATTTTCTTAGCTTTCTAAAAAAGTTCAAAGTTTTTATCTCCAATGCTTATTACATTTATATAACATGATTCTATTTCAATTATTGTACATGTTGAGTTCTATATTGTTTCATATTCAGTTTATTTATTGCAAGTACATTAAATTCTATGTTAATTATGAATTTTATTACTTCATACAATTATCCATTTTCAACAGTCATTATTATATATTAGAGATTTTTTTTTTAAATTTTTTATTTAGTATAATTAGAAGTTTGGAAAGTTCTTTCTTGAAGAACTTTTTCAGAACTAGAGAAAAGTATTTTGTCATTTATTTTTATTTTTTTAAAATTAGTATCTGCTTCTCCTGCTCAGCCGTTTATGCAAATATATGTTTCAGTGAAATTAACTTAATATAATTAAAATTTTTTGTAGTTATAAAACATTTTAACATTTTTCATATTTTACAGTGTATGGGGTGGTCTTGGTATTTGGCAAATGATATGCAGTTTTATATCATCAGCCCTTTGTTATTAGTTACTTTATGGAGGTATGGTAATTTTTTTTTAATATTGAACATTTTTATTGCTTTTATATAGATATAGATAAAACAGTAAATTATCGTTATTTCTTTTTTTGGATAAGTTACTTATAATATGTCTTATTTTCTCAGATGGCCCAAGATTGGATATTCAATATTAGGGCTGTTATTTAGCATAACGCTTATATCAAGTTTTGTTATCTCCTATGAATACAATTTGATACCTGGCTTAGAGAATATTGTTGATGAAGCAAAAAAGGGTGCAGACTATATGGAGCGGTATGTAATATTTCTAAGTATTAAGGTTTAAAGGCAGCAAGTACGAACAAATTCTTTAAATATATGTATCAATCGTTTTTTTTTTAATGTAAAGTGCAGCATATATTTTTAAAATATTGTGTAAAAGAATTTAATTTTATTATTTTTTCAACACATTCTATGTTATTTGACACAATATCCACTTTGCATAACATTTTATAAGTTATATTCTTGTCTGTGATTGAGTTTCATTATTTAAATTTTTTTTACCAAATTTTTTTACTATGAAATTTTTTAGCTTACTTTTTTGTACCATTAGTTAAATTTCAATGCAGAATAAGACCAAAAAAGAGGAAAAAAGGCTTTAAAAATTAACAAATTAACTTAATTTTATTTAATAATTAAATATTTTTAGTTTCTGCCTTTAGTAGATATCTGCTGTTTGCTGTATCAGCAGCATTCTTTGTGTTCTTTTGAACACTATGATAAAAAATAAATAAATAAAAAAATGTCATTTTACAAAGATATCAGCTTGAAATAGTACTTTTAAGTACTATTGGTAAATAAATAGTTAAATGAATGTAACAAATTATTTTTAAAAACATGTAGGGTATTTTAGGATTTAATGCACATTTTCTTCTTTCCTTTTATTAAAGCTAATATATCATCCTAATAAGTTGCTATTGGCTGTTAATCTGCATGCATTAAATTGATAAGCTCTTTTCCTAACAATTAAATCACTTTGCTTTCTATTTAATATATGTCATAGAGAAAAAAAATATGAAATCATGATTTAGACCTTTAATAATATCATATAACCTTTAGCTTCTATATGTACATGTTGCTGTAAATAAATTATTTTCATCATGAAATCAATTCACAAAATTCATTGTTCTGTATTACTGAATATAATATAGTATGCTGTTATTTTTTTTTGCTTCATTCTCATTTTTTTACTTGCAATTTTTTAATGTATTGTCTTTTATTGAATTTGTGATAATTTTTGTTATTTTAAGATGCCCTAAAGCAGTTATTTTACAATTAACTTCTTTTAAAATAATTTATTTAATGTGTTTAATGTGTATGCATTTCAGGTGGACAAATTTTTTTGATAAACTTTATATTAAACCCTATACTAGAGTGGGTCCCTACTTAATAGGAATTCTCTTGGCTTATTATTTGCATAAAAGAAAACAATACAATGCCACCAAGCTGAACTTGGTAAGTTTCTTGAGAGTTAAATAAATATGTATAATGTATTCAATAATAATTTTTAGTTTCAAGTAAAA
Organism: Argiope bruennichi; assembly: GCF_947563725.1. Classification (NCBI taxonomy): domain Eukaryota; kingdom Metazoa; phylum Arthropoda; class Arachnida; order Araneae; family Araneidae; genus Argiope; species Argiope bruennichi. The sequence continues at coordinate 110,359,044 of NC_079158.1, read as the reverse complement.
TGTTTCTGCTTTTTCTTTGTAAAGGTATTCATTATTAAAAGGGTTAATTACATTTTTATTTTTCAAATAAAAGTTCCTCTGATATTTTAAAAAACAAAACTGCAGATTATAATTTTAAATTTTTATGTAAAGAATGGTACTACTCATTTTCCGCCTATCAACAGGTAATTTTAAATGAAACACAAAAGCAAGATTACACTTTTTTTACCAGGGTAGTACCTTATTCCCTGAGCTCAGGAAGAGGAAAAAAATATATCAAATAAGAATAAAAAATTTTTAATATTGACATTACTCTGATAAAATCTTATAACAAATTTATGATTAAACTTTTCTAATGGTAGAAATTTTTTCACTTTTCAGTATATAAATTATAAATCAAATAAGGTTAATTTTCATTTAAATAAAAATATAAAACCAAACCTAAAACTAATCTTGATAAAATAATTAATTAGTTTACTTCTTTAACAGTTAACAACAGACATTTTGTAATGAAATGTAAGAATAAAATATCTTGAATGATTTACTTGCAACCTATTTTAATATATTTGCTTTAAATTATGTACTGTATGATGTCAAATAGCTTCAGATATCATATTTGTTTCAACTTTACAAAATTAACTAGAAAAAAAAAACTCTTTAAAAAGACATTTAAAAAAAGAATTTTTTAAACATATAAAACTATTTTAAATGTTAAAATAAGAAATAATCAATCATAAATTGAAAAGAAATTGTAAATGTTTGGAGAAACATTAATGTGGGGTTGAGGGTAGATGGGTAAAAAAAAATATTTATAGAGAAATATTTATATTTAGATTTTATTATTTATTTTATTATTACTTCTGTTCTATGACTAATGAATATGTAATAAAAAATATAGCATTTTAAAAGTTTTTTTAAAAAAATGATCAATACTAATTTTGTACAAAGATTTGTATACTTGTAAACTAAAAAATAAGTATTTTTTTTATTGGATGAAATTCTCTATATTTTTGAATCGGCTGTTCTCATGTCAGGAACCCAAGTAGTTTTTAAGTCTTTCTGTTTTTTAACTTGTTTAACCAGTAGTTAAAATTCTCACTATTCCATGTTTATTTAATTTTAATATTTTTGAAAAAAATTTATTTATGATAATTATATTGCTCTAAACTTCAATATCTTTTTTTTTGTCTCATATTTAGATAACCTTATTAGTTGGGTGGATGATTGCATCTGGTATTACATTAGCCTGTGTGTTTGGCCTTTATCATCAAAAACTCACCCTGGTGGGATCTTCATTTTACAATGCCTTAAGCCATGTAGGGTTTGCATTGGGATTGGCATGGGTTATTTTTGTATGCATTATTGGTCAGGCAGGTATGTTTATGATAAAAACCAATTCATTTGAATATATTTTATTTTGCTAATAGAATGGTACTAAATGTTACTACACTTATCAGGCCGATCTAAATTGATTTTTTATTGAGTGATAAATTAAAATTTAAACAACCATTGATTGAAATAATATTTAAAAAATAAGCTCTGTATATGTTAATTAATACTTAAAGTTTCTCATTGAATTTTGTGTATCCAATTAACTTTTTTTTTTCCAATACAGATGTATATTATATACAATCTGTATTGAAAAAAAAATCTGTAATAAAGCTTTGAATTGGTTAAAGTATTTTGGTCTTCATATGTATTATGATAATTCAAAATGTTGATTTGAATTCAAGTTTATTTTTTGAATGTCTAAAATGAGAAGAAAAAGAATTGAAACTCTCCTTATTATTTGGAAAATTAAGGCAATTGCTTAAATTTTTAAATAAATCCTCTAGTAGATGAAAGATAATATAATTTGAAGGAGATGAAAACCTTATTCCTTTTGAAATATAAAAGTAAATGCAAATCATAGAAAGTAGCCAAAAGATAATATAACTAAAGAGTGGAAAAATATTTATTCTTATTGAAATATTTTTGAAAGTTTTCATAGAAAACATGAAAAATATATCTTTCAAAAGTGTGTGGATAGGACAGTTTTAACTATAGCCATGCAAAGAGTACTCAAGAATTAAATTTTTTTAATAAACTTTATTCTAGCCCTTACATCCCCCCATATGACATCTTGAATGTGGCATGAATAGTGGCTACTCAATAAGCTAATTATCCCTTTTCCTAGCAATGTTTGGTTACATTTATACTAATAAGTTGCTGATGATAGAATAACTCTTTTGGAAGGGATGGTACAAGTAGTAACTTTCATCTGACTGCAATATCTTATTACTTTTTGTTGCAACCTAGGCCTTTAATTGGCAAATATTTAGAAGCTGTAAAATACTTTTTGGTGTTCATACTAAATAAATAAGACATGTGTAATATATTTACATTTCTTAGAATTTTTTGAAAATTAATTCTTAAAAACTTATTTTAATTATTATCCAGAAATCTGTGTATAAAGATATCTTTATGACACACAAGTAAAGCATTTATAGATCTCCCATAAGAATCAATGAAAAACATTGCTTCTGAGCAACTGTGCAAAACAAATGGTTAAATCATTCAGATACACTGTACCAATAAGGCTAGTATGATACTTTATTGCATTACTTCTTGAAACTGGTTTTTTCTTTATTATTATTTTTTTCTTCATTTTCTCGTGAAACATGCATAGATTTGTAATTTTTTTAAATGCTATATTTTCCATTGTACCTAATATTATATACAAAATATTAAGGAAGCATAAATAATAAGAGTATGTAAAAGTATTTTTACAGAGGAGTAAATATTATGAAAATTCCTCCTTTTCATGTTCACTAGTTTTCACTTATAATATCTTGTTTCATGTACTGTACATAAAAAATTCAATATAATACAAATTTAGATTTGTTCTTTCAGGTGTAATAAATAGCATCCTTTCATGGAAAGCATGGATTCCTCTGAGTCGTCTGACTTATTGTGCTTACCTTATTCATCCAATTGTGTTATTTGGATATTATAGTTCTGTGAAGCGATTGGTTGAATTCAATCATATTAACATGGTTTGTATGATTTTTAAATTGAACCTCAATTCCATTTTAATTATGATTTCTTTTCCTTGCATTTTTTGTCATTATTTCTGTATATATTGCAAGTTATGTTTTAGTTTTTGTCTGTATTTGAATCTTATTTTTGAAAAAGGTTCAAAGAAATGTATTCTAAATACAGAATTTATCCATAAGGTAATTTTCTCAAAGATCATGAACAGAAAGAATGCATGAAATTACAGAATATTTAATAAGGCAAATGTAATTGTTGTTAATTTACTTTTCAACATTTTCATCATCTCTGGAATTAGAACCATGAGATCAATGTTTGTATTCTTGTGTTATAGAACTCATCCATTAAATATGAACTGATATGTTAAAGCTATCAGCATCACCACCATTTTGAAATAGCTAATTGGGGAGCAATTCTTACAAATGTATAAACATATGGTAATTGCTGTGCAAGATGAGTAAAAGAAAAAGTGTTAAGTTATTTGAAAAAGCAGAGTAAGTTATAGAAATTGTATTCCTTAAAATAAATTTCTATTCTGGCATCCCTTTCTGTAACATGTAGTCCTCCAAAAAATAATAAAATAAAAAAGAATAGACTAAAAATGATGCTTATTAATTAAAAAAAAATACGCATGAACTATGTTTTTGCCTGAAGTTTTGAAAACGATTATGAAATTAAAAAAGGAAATTTTTTAATTAAAAAGAAACTTATTTTCTTAATTTTAATTATAAAGCTAGCCAGAGATATTATTATTGATGGAATTCAAAATTTCTAGTTCTTCTGAAATCATTGTAAGTCCATCTAAGAAACTATCAATCCATAAACAAACAATGTGCAAAAACACCTATATAATTTTTCTTAATCTATATAATAAAATATAAAATATACATTGTATTTAGAGAGCGCTAATGCTGCTACAACTAAAACACAAATGAACTTAACAAAATCAGAAATAAATATTAAGTTAACAGCCAAAGAATCAAAAAGAAAGATTAAATGAATCCGGCCCGAAGACTTTCTCAATTGTCACCCTCAGGCAAGGATTCAAACCAGGGATTTTTTCTGTGAGGGGTCTGACTTTCGTCCAACAAACTGACCCCTCGTGACTCGAAAATCCCAGAAAATTGAGGTTTTGGAGATAAATTAGTATCGCAAGATTAAAACAAGTAAAAACACTAGCAAAAAAACAATCCAAATAAGACCACGACAAATCAAACCACAAAATACATGAAAATAGAACCAAAAAAGTAATATAAACACAAGGCAAAATACTTACAAATTGAAAGTACAATTCTGAAGAAAACTACTTGAGGTTAAAATGTGCTATTGTAGATGCATTTCGTTAAATTAAACTAAAATTTAATTTTTCCACGTTTTAAGCTATATCCGCTTACCACGTTTCGTCATAATGCATCGTCATCAAACTTGAAGCGCCATCTATTGAATTAAAACTCAAAGCTAACAAACCGGAGGAAGTCAGAAATTAAACAGACCCTCTCTTATCAAAACTTCTATATTGCAAAAGTTTTTGGGAAATTCGTTAATAGTTAAATTTTTAATGAGATTGTTTGTTGCTAAAATATAAGAGCTTTTATTATTGCAAATTTTTTTAATCCTGTTAAATTGTGAAAATATCAAATTTTTGAAAATTTTAGAGTTTAAATTAGAATGGTAGTTACTAAGTTTAATTATTTTAAAATTAAATTCTAAAGTTATAGAAATTGTATTCCTTAAAATAAATTTCTATTCTGGCATCCCTTTCTGTAACATGTAGTCCTCCAAAAAATAATAAAATAAAAAAGAATAGATTAAAAATGATGCTTATTAATTAAAAAAAAATACACATGAACTATGTTTTTGCCTGAAGTTTTGAAAACGATTATGAAATTAAAAAAGGAAATTTTTTAATTAAAAAGAAACTTATTTTCTTAATTTTAATTATAAAGCTGGCCAGAGATATTATTATTGATGGAATTCAAAATTTCTAGTTCTTCTGAAATCATTGTAAGTCCATCTAAATATTTTTAAGACAAAGTGAATCTCAAATAGTATTTAGTTAAATTTAATTTGAAAAATACTTTATTTACTAGGCACAGCAATGGGTAATGATTGTAAAATTTTGAAGTTTATCGTCAGATTTATTTAAACATCTAGATTATTTTTGAATCAATGAATTAAAAATTTTTTAGAGCATTCTTTATTGAGTAGGTAGTCAGTCTTTGAAGAATTTATTTAGTTTGATTTCTTCTAAATACATATATATTTATAAGTTCCGTTTCTTTAAATAAAAAGATTTTCTCTTAAGTTTTAGCCAGTCCATTTTAAATATTATGAATTAAATGCATTCTCTTTGTTTAGTTTAAATAATGTTTGCAATTTTTATATTTATTGAAAGGGATTTTTGAAATGGATAATATTTTTTTTTAAGGAATTTGATCTTCTTCTAACAACATCACTTGAAATGATTGCTATACTGCTTACCACCTACCTGTGAGCAACCATTATGGGAGATCAATACAATACACTTCATCTTTTGATTTTATTTATTGTTTTGCCTCTGGGCAAATATCATGGCAGTTCAAAACAATACTTATAAAGAGTATTTTATATTTCATATATTGATTTTATTTTTTGTTTTCTTCCATTTGATTTCTGCTTGGTATCAGTATGAAATGACCAAATCACATTTAATCATCTACAATAATCTTATGTAGATACTTATTATAGTCTTTATGGTACAGCTATTGAAATGCTATAACTGGATTCTATGCATTTATTTTGGGTTTGCTTACCAGGAACACAATCTCTAATATTACATGCATTTCACATCAATTTCATTTAGCATGGATTTAAATAATCTAAATAGATTTCTGTTAATTTCTGTTATTATCAGATGTTATTTAAACAAAATATACTGTCTTAAGTCTCCCCAAGAGCAGTTTGATTGTTATAGAAAATAATTTGAATGAATTAGTGATTTTGGAAATATAAATGCCCAGATACTCAGGTCAGTTTTTTTTGTTACCGACTTCCACATCATATTTAGTTTGAACTAGTGTTATATATATATATAAAATTTTGTCACCTTACCTTTTCCCTAAGACTGACACCTTAGACATTTATGGACCCTTGCTGTCACCTTCTGGTACCATGTACTGCCATCCATTTCATGCATTTGAAGTTTGACTTTCAATCGGCATTGCATTCCAGATCTTAAAAAAAGAGCTACTAAAAGCTTGTTTTTTCATTATAAGAAGAAATCTTCAATATTTTAGATATAAGTAAAACTTTTGTGCTTCCTTTTTTTGGTCAATTTGAGAATCATTACTAAGTTTGTTTTTGTTCAAGTTTTTTTCAAGTCTTGAAGAAAAAAAAAAACGATATTTTTGTACATTACAATTATGATATGACAATGGTCACATGGTACTAATTGTTACCAAATATAACTTTGTTTTCATCTCTTTTTGCAATGCATAGCCTACCATCTCTTTGCGAATTAAAAATTACTTTCTAATTTGCAAAACTAATTGTTCAATTTTTTTTTAAATTCATCATTAGAAATTTATATTCTTATACTCCATATATTATTTGAAACAATAGATATTTTGTGCCCTTTAGATGAATTGATAAATAAAGGTCTGCATTTAAATCAAAATGCCAAATAGAGATATATGCCAATAAGCTAATATATCATTACAATTTCCAACCTTCAGAAATGAATACATCTAATGAAAGTTCAGAAATAAATATATCTAATGAGTGACTATATAATATATACAACTCATCTTCTTTTAGTACTGTGTTTTACTAGTATAGTAAAATGCAGTCAAAGACATGTTTAATATTTTAATTCATTTCATATTGCTATCATTTCTGTGAATCTAATAATTGATCTCATTCTTCTGTATTTTTGTTTGGCATGTGTTTTATATTATGCCACTGTCTAAGCGGGATAGTGTCATAGTGTTACTGATAGTGTCATAGTTATCACTTTTTCTATTTGAAAAATCCTGCCTTTACAACTTATTTAGAGGATATAAACTTCAAAATAAAATAAAAATTAATTAGTAAAAAAATATTTTACTTGTAAAGTTGAATTACAATGCAATCTTTTTTATTGACATTTTTTATCTTAAATAATACCTTTAATATTACATGTTAAAATCTATGTCACAGTATATTTTTTATTCATTGCATAACAATTCAAAAATTTTTAATTAGAAATTGATCAATCATGATTGCAGGTAGGTTTTATTCAATTATTTAGAAACTGATTAAAAACTGTTTGATTACTTTAATTTTGAGAAAATGTATCTGATGCATAAAAATGATAAATAAGTTTTTAAGACTCAATTGACCCAATACCCAACATTTTATGCCTGCATAGGCAGGCATAAAATGTTAGGACAATTGCAAATCTTTTAATAACTAATAAAATTAATTTATAAGAACATCAGAAGGATTGCATTTTTGGTATACCAATTTCCATCTGAGAATACCCTTTTAAGTGAATTGTAATACATTTTAGCATTTAAGTTTTTCTTGCTCATTGTTGAAATGAATACATATAATATTCTGTGTGGAAGATCTATTGTTGACCAGTTGGAGAAACGAATTCATTTGTTAGTATCAGTTATGCTATTACTGCTTCATCTTTTTTTCATCCATAAATTGGTCTTTTACATGTTGAAAACATAGTAACAATCAAGCTGTTTTATTTGAAGAATCATTTTCAATTTCTTTTCACTAGTTTATTGTAACTGTTTTTAACAACAATCGGATCTATTCAGCTATGCCATTCACTTGATATCATGCACTTGGCAATATTTGATTCTCTTGAGTGGCAATGTTGGCCTGATATAAATGATAGAAGGACATGTGCAATTCTTGATTTATCTTGATCTCTACAGATTGTTTAAGAATCTTTTGCCTTGTATTTTTTTCCATGTTGGCAATTTGCTAACAAAAGGTTAAGAATATTAATTAATTACCAAAATTATCTTTCATTTATGCACTGATCGAGCTATTGTTGAATTCTTTATAGGAAGTTATTTTTATTTGACTGTGTGACTACTTTCAAAGTGTTACAACAAGTATCTAAGAATGTCTGCTTCCGCCTCCCTCCATAACATTGCAACTAAACTTTAAATAAATTTAATTGAAAACTAAATGAATATGAACCAATGACCTTGAAACTATTGAAATTAGAATCCCTCTCATTTTACCGTCTTAACCACTCAAAAGGTGTTTCAGGCACCTTTTTCTTACATGTATCTCTTTCTTTTTTCAGGTAATGTTTTATTTAGGTTTTCTAATAGTTTCCTACAGTGCTGCTGGGATAGCATCATTGTTATTTGAATCACCTGTGATAAGATTAGAAAGACTACTAAGGGATAAGTTAAATTCCAGAAGACATACTTCATGAAACTTACAGAAAGGAAATGAGAAATAGTTTATTTTAAATTACATTGATTTCTTATTTGATTGAATATTTTGTATGTTGGTTATTATTAAATTAGTTCATAATTTAAGTTAATAGTTAATAATAACTTTTAGGAAGGAAAAAAAATCTATGAACATTTGTTCAGCATTTTTTTTGTTTTGTTTTCAGATTGTTGTAAATCTATGCAACAGTTTGAAGAATAGCATTTAAACTATTTAATTCTTTTTTTATTATTTAGTGACCGTATCTCTTATTCTAATTAATGGTTGTCTTTTGATTGTTTTAAGTCTAATGTTTACATATCACTTTAATATTTTCATATATAGATAATTTTAGATAGCATTGTACATATGTTGATTTAATATATATGTTATTTATAAATGTTGGTATTTGTATTAGAAGAAATTTAATAGATATTTTGAATCTATAGAAGAAAAACCTCATGTCTGGTACAATGTTTTTTTTCTTCTTGCAATAACAATAATAAAAGATTTTAAATAATTAATATTTCTCCATTGCACACATGAAAATTTTGTTATTTTTCTAAGGAGACATGATTATTGTTTACTTTATATAAATCTTTTATTCTCTATACTTATTTTTTACACCATTCATTTAATAATAAAGCATTTGTTTTTCTTATTTATTTACATGGTTCTGTTTTTCGACATGCAGTTATTTAGAGGTAAAAATTATTTCTGTCTAGGCATTTATTTTTCGAAATTTTCTAATTCATGTTAAGGTCATGTAACTTTGAACCTTTTTAATGCTAGAAATGCTTGTCACAATGATATCATTTTAAACTGGTTCAAGACAGTATTTCTGTGTTACATATCATTTTTTTTTTTTTTAGTTTATATATTATAGTTAGAAAAATCATTGCAATAAACATAATTTTCAGTCTGATAATTATGTTTTACGGTAGAATCTTATAAATTATATCCAATATTGTCATTATGTTACTAGTTTGTTTCGATAATTTGTATTTTTGATCCATTTCAATTGTTAGATTCAATAAAATTAAATTATTTTATATAATATATTTTTTTTTCCTTCTATATGGCCAGTCATTTCTATTTACCTCCTAGTAGATATTATCAAATAATTGAATACTGAATTGCAAGTAAATAATGATGAATGTGTTTATATTTTCTATGTTTATTGCTTTTATTTTTTCTGTGCCAAATTTTGCACCTATGAATTTCTTATTAATGTATTAATTTTTCATAAAAATTGTTGTACGACACTGTCTAATATATTGTCAGTTTGTAAATGGGATATATTTTGAAAATAAAATGTAAATAAATATTTTCTAAGTTATTGAAAAGAAGTTGTTTGCTTGTTCTTATTTTGAAATCCTTTTTAATATCGTTCATTAAAAACAAAATTAGTTTCTATATTTAAAGCTAACATCAGAAAAGCTTTATATGTGAAAAAGCAGTGTTTTCTAAAAATTCAGAGTATATATTTATTTTTTAAAATTACAGCAATATTTAGGAGCAAATAAAACATGTTCCAAAATTCAATTCATTGATGATAATTTTCTGATTTTGAAGGAAAGGGTAGTTTTCAATTACATGTTATGAAAATTTAAGAAATAGAAATCTTTGTTCAAGTTCAAGAAAGTGTGTGGGCATTAAGCTAGTCTTGGTTTTTGAAAGAAACCATGTTCACAACTGATTCCACCAAAGATTTGATCAAGGCTTGTTTAAGAACTATTGTAATCCTTTTTCAGTTCAAGTTTTTTTTTTTCCCCTTAGAAACCATTTTTTTTGTGTTTTGTTTTAATTTCTAGATAAGCAGTTTTTAAATAATAAATATTACAATATACTGAGATAACAATACATTTAATTGCTATCAATATTCTAGGGTATTGGTTTTAGTATCATGTATAAAAAAATTAAATTTGAAAGTTAAAAGATTATTTTAAAATTCATCTTAAAAAATGGGTGTTAAAAATTTTTAAAGTATTTTTAACTGACCTGCAACAAATATTCAAATACAAAGCTTATCCACTCTTTTGATTAGTGAAACTGACAAGTAAACAAAAGAAAAAAAAAAATGATCTGCAAGTAAATTTGAAAACATGAAAAAATATCCTACGAATTTAATGATTAAATTTAAAGAATTCATTAATTATTAGAAGGTTAATTACAAGTCACAAACATTAATTATTAAATTTAAAAATCGTTTAGTTTTATTTTGAAGACACTTCAGGCGACCAGCTAATTCAAAGGAATATATTTGTTTTTAGATGAATCATTTAGATATAACTTTATGATTCCACCAACTACTTTGAAATTAAAGTCGTGTTATTTGTTTTACATAAATTATCTTACTTGATCTGTATATTGTGATGAACTTTTCTAACACAGACAGTCTCTTAACATCATAGTGCTGTTAAAAACATAAATTCGGGCCTTTTTTATTTGCTTTGTAAACTACACAGATATTCAGGGCTGGCCATCTAAGGGGTGCGGCGTATGCTATGCACCGAGGCCCCACGATTGAGGGGCTCTCAATATGAGCAAAAGCTAAAATAATGTTCTGAACGGTAATGGCGGGATGGAAAGAAGAGAGGCAGAAATTTAACTGGAAATATTGATGGATTTTGAAATATACGAAGTTTGCAGATATATTACAGTTTACTGCGAGTGTGCAACGTATTATAAAGTACGGTCATTTATTTCACCTACAAGGTTAAATTGCATGTATTACTTTGATAATCCATTATATAAAATGTTTAATATTGTTAGATATAATCATGTCCATGCCAAGGAAATATCCCTCTGGGTGTCAAGACTCGGTTTAAAAAAAGAAAATTAGCAGGAAAGAAAAAAGAACAGCTAAATTTCAGAAAATCATGAGTATATCTGTTTTCTTGATTACGAAGTAATTCTGACAATGAAATTGCTTCGACTTCAGAAGTTACAATTTAAACTTCAACTGGCGAAGAAAGTTCCGAACAAACTGCACAATCTTGCAATGAAAGTATAGAAACTGTGAAAATCTTTGAAGAACCATATGTTTATACAAATATGATTAAATCAGAAAATAACGAATGAAAATGACAATAACAAATGTGATCAAGCATATAAGTGATTCAGGTTAATAACCAAGCATTATAACCGATAAATTTAAAACGTTTTTTCTTAAAAACAGACCTATACAACATAAAGGAGTTTTTGAAAAGAGTACTGAAGATAGACCATTTTCCACTATTTACTGCGTTTTCAAAAAATTGCCAAAGGGTAAAACGCTGATTTGCAGCTGGTTGATTTATTCAAAAACGCAAAGCTCGGTATTTTATTTTTGTTGTACATTATTTTCTGGAGGAAATGAAAAATATCTGCACGATTTATAGGTGTCTATAATAAATGGAGTAAGCTATCAACTGTAATTCAAGATCATGGGCGTTCTATTTGTCACACAATTCGTTTATTGGTTGGAAAGAATTATTAAAGCGACTAAATTTATGTTCGACTATTGATAAAACAAATCAAGTTAAGATAAGTAAGGAAAGGGCACAACTTAAATTACTATTTCAAAGAATTGTAGATATGATTCTCTTTTTAGCATTTAATAATATTTCATTTTGTGGAAACCATGAAATAATATGAATGCTTAATAATGAAAACTTCTTAAGTTTAATCGAATTATTAAGTAAATACGACTCTGTGCTTATGGATCATATAAGCAGAATAAAAAATTCCAAAAATAGAACTGTGCATGATTTAGCACATACATCATAAGAGCAAATTATTCCTGCGTTAGGAAATGAAGGTCTTAACAAAATTAAAGACGATTGGGATGATCATAACAGTGTTCAAGCATTCAAAGTTTGAGACTGAAAAATTATTCTTGACAAATACATTAGTTTAGTTTTTATTTATTTAAGCTTTAAAAAAAAATGCAATCTTTTCAATTAAAAAAAAGGTTTGAGTTCATAAATCCCCATTTTTTTTTCATTAACTATTACGAGTTATATTATTAACCGAGAACTGTTGTGGGAAAATATTCCTATTTATATTCCATTTGAAGTGGAATAAACAGTGCAACCGTTCTTTTTCCTATGAACTGAATGGTATTTTTCATTCTACAGTATGGCTGTATCTTATTTTCTTTAGTAAAAATGCATATTAAAATAATTAAATTAATATTATTATCTTGCTTTAATTAGTTAATACTAAAGTTTAAAATTAAGTTAATAAATTCATTATTATTAAAAATAATAATTTAAAATTAATTATTTAAAAATTGTTGACTTAAAAATTTTTCATTAAGAATTTTTAAGTAAAAAAAAAATGTCAGAATAAATCGAAATATTTTATTTTAGTAAAGGTGCCAAAACTTTAAATTTTAGTAAAGATACCAAAGTCGAAATATGTTATTTAGAAAAAAGGTGCCAAAACCTGGTAACATTACTTAAACACTCTTTACTTATACGATTGGATATTTTTGAAATTAAAAACAACATTATGTTATAGAATTATAAAAAATCATATTTTATATTTATATCTTTTATTGTTTTACTATGCACAGCCTCATGTTGTAGCTTACCTCAATTTGTTTTAAACTATCTTGGTAATCTAAGTTTTACATGCATCATATTCATTGGCCATGATAGCTATGAAATTCTGGCATTCTTGAATTATTGACAAACTACAACAGTTTTTCAGCAACTTTATTGTGAAACTGCTTGCATTTCTGACCTTTAAGCATTTGTAAATTTTCAACTCAGCCATTGCATTCGAGAAAGTTTATTGTACCTTATTACCATAAATCAGTCTATAAAAATTCTTTGCAATTTTTCGTTTATTTCGACAAATTGCGATTTGTAGAATTTAAAATTACTATTTTTATTAGCAAATTCAGATTCGATATTCTATGAACTGTGTTCTTTATATTTTTGAGAAGCTTCTTAATTTCGATGTTCGTTCGTTTTGGATTTAAATATTTAATATTTAATTATTTAATTAATAATAATATCAATTAATATTTAATTAATATAAAATATTTAATTAATAATAATAATAAAAAAATGGAAAGCCATAAAATTAAAATTATCATTCCATTTTTTTTATATATAAATTGCGTTCAAGTTTTAAAAAAATTGACACATACAGAAAACTATAACACGAACCATCTTTGAATCATTAAAAAATGGCAATAAACAAATATTTATAATAGCTGAGCAAAATTGTATTTTTAATTTTTAAAAACTGCAGCTTTGTTTATCTCTACACGTAAAAATGTGTACAGAAGCTGGCATCTTGAAAAATCCAGCAAAAAGAAAATGTTGTGAAAATAAAACGCTTTGGAAATAAAGGCGATAGGAAACGAAAATGCACAGAAATCTCTACAAAACAATGTCGTCCCCTCTGCCTAAGGTCAAGGGTGAAATCAATGTCACACCCTTTTGTCGGTGCAGGGAATGGCATTGGCATTTCTTGTAAGAGGGGTCTCTTTTTTCCCCCTTTATCTTATGTTAGCTGTGAATTGTTGACTTGTGAGTCAGTTAGCCAACGAAAAAAAAAAAAAAAAAAAAAAAAAAGATGGATCTCAAAAAATCTGCTAACAAATTTGAAATAAATAAACTCTTGGAGAAATATTTTGAAATTTGATAGAAAGTTCATTTTAGTTATAATGCATACGATTACACTGTTCTTGTAAATCAAATAAATAAAACACAATTGCTCATTTATTTCCGAAAAAAAAAAAAAAAGAAAGCATTTAGGTAGGCCATATATCTTTCAGTTGTTAATAATATTGAAATCATATGATTTTGCTAATCATATTGCAATTGATTTAGAACAAATGGTTTTGATATTTCGGTTTTTTTTCAATATTTTATAGTTTTTTTTATATATATTTGAAATTTCCCGAATATCACTACTTTTGCAATTATTCATTTTTTCATTCATAGGTATTTCCCGCTATGTTTTGTTTGACTCATCATTTTAATTGACTATCTTTTTTTTCTGAGTAAAAGAAGGGGAGGGATAAATTGTGTGCGAATCTGCAACGGAAAAAAATCACTGCCAATTGCACTACGATATAGATTTTGAGGACCCCCACAGGTTTCAAGCCATGAGGCGACTCCCACCAACGCCTGTGCGGCGGGTCGGATGGTCGCCACTGCACCTTTGGCGACCATCCGGTTCGCCAGTACTCATATTCGCTAAAATGTTCAATTAATATTTTATGTAACTTGTTCTCATAATAGGATTTTCAGCAAAATAATTTTAAGAGTTAAATTTTGATAGTCATATTATTCACTTACACTATTATGTAGGCCTTAAGCCATTCTGTTCGTTGTATTACGAGTCTCTTTCTAATTTTCAATAATTCCCGTAAAAATTCAATTTTAATTTAAAGAGGAAATAATGAAACCACAATTAATATAAAGATGCATTTTAGTAAATCTCAACATGTTTAAAAAAAATATGAGAACTGGAAGCAGTCGTTCGGTCTTATGTGCACTACAGAATAATTTTCATAATTTATAATATCTCAAAGAATTACTCAACAAAAGTTTCACGGATTCAATGAAAAATTCAGTTTTCAGTTTTATTTTTAAAAGGATATAAACGCTGCCAATAATAATATTTTATCTTTTTCGTTTTATAAATATATTTCTAAAAATTATGAAGTTTAAATTTAAAACAATTCTTTTGTCTTAAGAAATATTCTGCGAAATATTCTTGACTCTCCAACTTTTAAATAAATAAATAAACTTTCTATTTTCTGCTTTCAAATCTGACCAATTTATTAAGTTTTGAATATTACAATATTAGAACAATCAACATTTTCATAATTTAGAGCGCCAATCACTCTTGAGAAACCCTGGGAGATGATTGGCTTCTTTGCGACGGTCGATGAAGTGATCTAAAATCGCCCGTTTTTAAAGAATAGTGATATTGAAATTTTCATAAGTCGGTCAACTTTAGTGAATGATTTAGTTGATTGGAGTTCAACTCTTTTTATTTAAAGCATTAGCGTCTTAAGAATATTTTGTTCAATATGATTCAGAGGGTACAGATAGGATATATATAAAAATTTTAAATTCGTAATTCATCAGTAATTTATTGACTCAAATTATATAAAATATAATTATTTATTTCATTTATACCATTTGTTAACAGATGTACGTCTGTTAATAAAGGTTTACAAATTAGTTGTTAGGCTGTAGATATCTGGTACATATTAAACCATATTTGCCTTAATTAAAAAGTTTAATTAAATTAGTAATATAAATATTGTGAAATGTCATAAAAACGTTTCCTTGCAGTTACTTAAAAAAAAAATCATATTTCATGTTTATTTAATTTAATACGGGCACGTGCTGGAAATTACAATTTTATATATTTGATAGAATGATAGTTAGCTTATTTTTTTAATTTGAGCTTTTGTCAATATGATGGCAATGCATTGATAAAACTTTTTTCCCCCCTATTAACGTGCAACGTGCTCGTACAGCTGAAATTTTATTTTTATTTTGCGCGAAATACATTGTTAAAAAAAGAGATTAAATTATTTTTTAAAAATTCATTAAAAATGGAAATTTAAGTTGTTTATTAAAATGTTAGTATCGTCGAAACGATTATTTTTTGATCTTCAACATGATGTAAAGATCAATTTTGTGCTGTAATATTTTCGGAAGTTATAGCGGAAAAATGCCAAAATTTAGCTTTATTTTTAATTAATTAAAATTTTAATTAAAAATTAAAAAAAATCGCTCGCGTGAACATTTCAGGCCTCCAAACTATATATGTTCCAAATTTGGTAGCTGTAGGTAGAACGATCTGGCCTGTAGAGCGCCAACACACACACCTATTGAGGCTTTATTATAAGTATAGATTGCGTTTATATGCATGCTAAAGTAAAGACTGGCAGGCAGTCAACAGTTTGATGGATTTTGTTCAAAATATGATATGTATTTATATTTTAGACGCTAAATACGTGCATCGATTTTTTTTTCAATGTAGCTCTTTTCTTTTGTTATTATCGTGTTAATGCATATTCGGGTTATCGGACAGACAGACTTCCTCTGAATGAATTTCTCACGAAATTTGAAAGAAATCTACAAGTTTGGTGTAAAGACCATATACCAAATTTTGTCAAAGTTTCTGAGATTCCTGTTCGCTGATGGGTAGACAGATATAATACCAAAATGTGTTTTTCGTATTCAGGAAAGTCTGACAGGTGGTGATTTGTCAAAATATCGAATTCGAGTTTTTATGATAATTATAATATTTCTGCTTTATTTCGTATACAGCGACGTAACAATTGAGATATTTTGAATTTCTTTCAGATCACTCATTGCAAAATGTTCTGGAATCGTGTGTTGTTTTGTCCAGGTAATTTCTACAGATCGGACAAGAAATATTTCCGGGCAGATGAAAAATACTCAGGGCAGGTGTGTCTGAAAAAACTGATTAGTGCACTCAGTACCTTAGACTCCCCAACTAAGAGCTTAGAAGAATTGTTTGTTGACCTTTCTGCAACGTAGCCGTTAACCCTTAACTGGGGACGAGCGGTTTGTGAGACCGCTAGCGATGGATTTTCGTTCACCCTTATTCTATTTTTAGATCACTTGAATGGATTGACCTTGTAGCTTCCTGTTTTGTGATCTTCCATACACATGCCCTTTTTCAACCGATTTCAGCGGATGTTTTTTAAGACAATTCAGTTATTTCTTTGAGCGAGGTCTCTAAGACCGCACCTCCCTGTTAGTGTCCCAATGATAAACAAGGCTTAGCAGATGACGCTAAAACTTGGGCCCCGAAATATCATCCAAATTACTGATTCTGTTAGAAGCAGTGCTCCAGACACTTTTAAATGAAGCAGAAAGTGATTTTAGTGATAAGGATAATTGTACAGAAGAGTTTTTCGGTGAAAGTTCGCATTCAATTGATTCTGATATGTATGTTCAAACATAATTAAATTTTTCTAGTGATAATGTATTTTGAAAAATTTATAAAATATTTTAATATACCAAGATATATATATATATATATATATATATATATATATATATATATATATATATATATATATATATATATATATATATAACCAATCTAAAGTAAGAAAAAGTTTGAAAACGAAACTAAAATGAAAACGAAACAAAACAGTTTCGAAATCGCAACTAAAATTTATAAACTATTTAAACTAAAACCAAAAAGGAACTTCATAGTATTTAGAGAGCGCAATTGCAGCTACTTCTAAAACACAGATGAATTGATACAAAAGTATTAGAATCAAGTTAATAGGAAAAACAAAAATCAAATAAAAATTAAACCAAAAAAATTATTAAAAAATATTAAAAAAGAATCCGGCCTGAAGACTTTTTCAAGGGTCACCCTCAGGCAGGGATTCAAATAAAGGGATTTTTTTCTGTGAGGACATACAGACATTAAGTCTAATAATGATTCCTCGTGACCCGAAAATCCCCCGAAATTATGCTCAAGAGATATACCATTTTAACAGAAAGGAAATACAAAATAACAAATTAGAAAAAACCACAAAGTAAAAATACAATAAAAACAATAACAATAAAAACAAAAACAGCATTAAAATTAAAATTAAAATTAAAAACGAAAAGGCCAGAACATACCATCCAACAGTGAATGAAACTTTAAACAATCGATTGTGATTTCCTGTTTTTGAAAGTTAACGGTAAATTATGTAAACAGAGGTAGGCACCCAGCGCCATCTATTGAGTGATCCAATATGTAAGTAAATTTCTATTTTTATTTAAGCCAAAAGATTAATCCCAAACCATACCTTGTTTAATTAAAAAATTGACATTACAGTAATTTCTAGGAAAATCATTTTTAATTAAATTTTTAAGGAGGATATTTGATGCTTCAATATAAGAATTTTTATTATTGCAAACCCTTTTGATCCTGTTAACTTGTGAGAAAATTAGATTTTTGAAAATTTTAGAGTTTAGATTGGAATGGTAGTTACATAGTTTTGTTATTTTAAAGTTGAAATCATCCCTTTTATCGTATATACCAACTATTGTTTTATCATTAGCAATTTCGATTTTTAAATCCAGAAAGGTAGCCTCAAGTTGATTTATATTTGTATCTTTTAGAATTAAATCTTTTGGATACCAATTAGTAATAATATTAGTATTGTCGAAGTTAATCAAAAGTAGGTCATCAATATATCTCCACCCGTTTATTAAATTATATTTAATTATTTTTTTCTCATAGTAATGCAGGAAAATATTAGCTAAAGCACTTGAGAAAGCTGTCCCCATTGGAATGCCCTTGACTTGTTTATAAAAATTAATACCATTAAACACGTAATTTTCAGTAATATTAAAATTACATAACTCAAGCCAGTTATTTTTAGGAATGATATTTTCATTTAAATATTCGTCATATATAAAAGTGCAGACCTTTATTAATTTTTCATGAGGTAGATTAGTGTATAAATTTTCGAAATCAAAAGTATTAAGTTTATTAATGTTGTTATCTTTAAGAAAATCCAATACTTCTTTGTTACTAGAAATAATAAAGTTGTCTTCATTTTTTATTTTGTCCAGGATAATTTTTAAGTATTTAAAGAAATGTTTACCCGTATAGTAATTATAACTACCAGTGCTACAGGTTACGAATCTGAATTTTAATGGATTTTTATGAAATTTAACTGTTGGGAATAAATAAGGATAGTTAAGAGAGCAAGTCTTAGTTTTGGTTTTTTTTGCGAAAGCTAGCATTCTTTTATCTAATTCCTTTTTCCCGGTGTTCTTTAACATATAAGTTGCATTAGAGTTATATTCATTAATTAAAAGTTCTTTATAATAATATTTACAAATTAAACAGAAATTATTTGCTGATTTATCTATTACTGTAATGACAAATTTTTCTTTTAAATTTTTTATTTCATTTTTTAATGTTTTACTAAAATAAATCCCACGTTCTTTAGATCTGTCAAAATCAGTATTCAATTTTATTTTAATTTCCTTTAAAATTCTCACTTTCCATTCCCCGAAACCTTCCGCAGGCCAGTGGTATTTTCTAGATAATTTGGCAATAAAAACATCCAAATCATTACCAATAGAAATCAAAATTTTGTTATGGTTTATTTTTTCTCTTAATCTAAATTTTGTTCCTCTTCCCATCAAATCTCTTAAAGAGTTGGATTCAATAATTTTTAAATTACCTGTAATAATATGACCTTTATCAATATCTATAAAATCTTTATATTTTTCCTTGTTACAGTAACAATCGGTTTTATTTATTTTATCTAAATTTTTGCTATAGTAATTATAATTACAAATTTTTTTCTTTAAAGTTGAAGTGTAACTAAACGCTATTGATACATTAGTTTTATCTGCAAGAGGAAAAAATATATTATTATTATGTATAATTTTGGGTAATTTTAGATATTCGAAGTAAATATCCAAGAATTTAATCACACAGTATTCTTTGTAAACATTATTTTTATTATTAAAAAGTAAATCGTTTTTTCCAATGTTAAGTTTACATTTAATAAGATCTAGAATAATACATTTAGTGTACGAATTTTTAAACTCTAATTCCCCGAATTTATTATTTAAAAACCATTTCATTTTATTATTTCTAAGACCAAAAATGTATTTCCTAATTCTGTGAATGTTTTCACTATTGTGTTCCAGATTACAGTAATTTTGAAATTCCTCAAATATAATTTGAAAATTGCCTCCTTTCCCTTTACCTCTTTTAAATCTTTTAGAAAAGTTATCTTTATTTAGAAAATTTTTAAAAATGTTAAATTTGTTATAAATGCAATTATTGTTTAAATCTGCATAACCTTCCCCATTTAATTTACTATTGAGACCATAAGGAAATAAAGTTTTCAGGTTGCAAATATAAATGTTTTCCAGATCTAATCTTTTGTTTAATTCGTTAATATTGTCTTCTAGAATGTAGATATTAATATTGTTAAAGTTATGGTTTTGAAAATGCTCCAGTTCGAAGTCAGTGGTCCTATTTTTTATGAAGTTTTTTATATCGGATCTGTGATTGTTAATTCTTAAATTAAGCTCGGTGCTAGTTTGGCCAATATATTTTAAATTACATTCTGAACAATTAAGGAGATAAATCAAATTTTTGTTTTTACAGAATGTTTGTAATTTTGAGTTTTCATTTTTGATCTGTTCCTTATCTGCCAAAGGACATGTCCTACACTTTCCGTTTCCACAAATTTTATATTTTTTTTGTATTTTTAAGATTTTTTAAACAAAACAATTGTGTCAGTAATTCTTTCTCCTTGAATGCTCCTGACACAAAGCTATCCACAGTGCCCCTTGGTAGAGCGCGCGACGGGCCATGCGCTATGATAAATTCGTTATTAACTTTTTGCATAGTTTAATTTATTTATTAAAATGAAAATATATCTCCTAAACGCCAAAAACAAGGAATTCTCGAAAAAGTAAAATCAGGAAAAATGATCTGAAAATTCTTAAATTTTTTAGGCAATACACCAAAAAACCTATTGAACCCCCCACCACCACCAAAAAAAACTATTAAAAATATTTTATTTAAAAATTTTGCAGTTCGTGGAACAGCGCACCTGCAGCTAAATTCCAACCAAATGCAAGAACGAGTAACCAATCTAAAGTAAGAAAAAGTTTGAAAACGAAACTAAAATGAAAACGAAACAAAACAGTTTCGAAATCGCAACTAAAATTTATAAACTATTTAAACTAAAACCAAAAAGGAACTTCATAGTATTTAGAGAGCGCAATTGCAGCTACTTCTAAAACACAGATGAATTGATACAAAAGTATTAGAATCAAGTTAATAGGAAAAACAAAAATCAAATAAAAATTAAACCAAAAAAATTATTAAAAAATATTATTGTATTTTTACTTTGTGGTTTTTTCTAATTTGTTATTTTGTATTTCCTTTCTGTTAAAATGGTATATCTCTTGAGCATAATTTCGGGGGATTTTCGGGTCACGAGGAATCATTATTAGACTTAATGTCTGTATGTCCTCACAGAAAAAATCCCTTTATTTGAATCCCTGCCTGAGGGTGACCCTTGAAAAAGTCTTCAGGCCGGATTCTTTTTTAATATTTTTTAATAATTTTTTTGGTTTAATTTTTATTTGATTTTTGTTTTTCCTATTAACTTGATTCTAATACTTTTGTATATATATATATATATATATATATATATATATATATATATATATATATATATATATATATATATATATATATATATATATATATATATATATATATATATATATATATATATATATATATATATATATATATATATATATATACAGAATTTATAGGTTGATTTTTATACAAGTTCTTAACCTGTATGTCTAAAATGCTCTAGAAATCCGTGCTATGAAAGTCACACAAGCCGATAAAAAAAATAAGGCCAATTTTACCCATTGTCATTTTTTTAAATTTTTCATATAATTGTTGAATTTTGAATTATATTGTCTTCGATATACCTTCATATACTGTAAAAATAAATATAATTTAAAAAAATAAAAGGTAATATGTTTTTTCAAGAATATTATTTATTGTAACATGTAATTTGAGAAGAAAATGTATGTTCCCATGCATTTACTTTTTTCAATGATAATATATTTTTAAAAATTTCTAAAACATATCTATATATCAAAAATGCAGATCTATATAGAAAAATATCTGCAAAATATATTGGCAGTTTTTCATACTAATATATTCTCTAGAAAATTTAATTTGAGCGTAAATGAAATGTGGTCTCGTAGACCGCACCTCCCCAGTTAAGTCCTAAAATTTCACCTCCCCAGTTAAGGGTTAATGTATTTTTCATATTGAAACAATTCAGTTAAAAAGATTTTCATAAGAGTTATCTCAAATCATAAATGCCGAAATATAAAGACAAATGCATACTCATCCTCTCATCTTTTTTATTATTGAAAATTTAGATAATTACAATTTGAATTATTATATTATTACTGTTACTTTTAGAATTCCAAATCACTATTTAAATGACACAAATTCTACAAAAATATACTATTCAGATGATACAAATGTTACAAGATATAATTATTTTATCAATGAAAATATCCTAATTACAATTATGTAATGAGTAAAAAGCAAGTCTTACATGAGTTGTAAGAGTTGGTCTTGTTTATTTCAATCAACTAAATAAACATAGAATATACCTTGTCTTTTCTAATAGCGTGATACTTACAAATACTTTCTGAAATGTAAGAATCAATTACAACTTTTTTTCAATCAGTTATGCAAAGAAGATAAACGTTGTCTTTTCTAGCAGCATCATAATTAGACAAATGCATCTATTATCTAGACGAACTAATTCATTTCATATTTTTGTTTAAATTGTTATCACATTTTATAAGTATAACACAATGAACTTAGATTCCGACAGAAGACAGATTATTTCAAGGCCAGACACATTATGTTTTTCGGGGAGTTAAATTCATCTGATAATTTGAAACACAGTAGTAATGATAACAATATTATTTAGATTTATGGGATGCAACGTTGGCTTATCATTTTTTCGTAGCTTTAATAGCTTTTAAATAATAGTAATAATAAATTACTTTGCATGTTTATGAAGATGATGACATATATCTAAACATCTATTTGAATTCAGAAAAATGAATTTGAATATTCGGAAAATAGTTGCTTTACTTTTCTTTATTGTTTATAATGTTTTTCCTGCTGACTGTCAAGAAGTTGAATCCGATTTCGGTCATAATTATGATTTCCGTAAATTAATTGAGAAGGCGGTGGAATTTAATAATATATCTGAAAGCTTAAAATTGTTTTCCAAAGAAGATTTAGAAATTATACATGGCATCGAAAAAGTGCTTCCGAATTCGATCCAGCCAATGTTGCTAAATTTGCTGTCCCATTCGGCTTCAGACAAATGTAATCGAGATTTGGAATATATGCAAGAAAGTTACACCACTCCTTGGGGAATGAAAAGTAAGTATGTAGAAAACATTAATATTGATTAAAAAAATTCATTTATGAAAGAAATTGCGTGTCATTTGTATTAGTCGAAAACATATAGTCATGTTTTAAATTCTTTTATTTAATATGGTTTTTTTCATGTTTATTAATTTGAAATTCTATGATCGAGTTTGCACTCAGCGTCTGATAAGTTATAATTTTATAACTTTGCTCATTAGTGGCTCTTAATGACGATATCCTCATTTAATATTTTCCGAACTCAGTGATCAATTAATTCCTTAACACAATTATATTTTTATTTTATACAAGTAGTGCCATCTGGTAGAATAAATGAACAATCATTTCAAAATTCTATAATATCTGTAATAAAATTTAATACGAATTTACAGTTTTGCATAATCTATTACATAAATTTTAAATTCTTTTATTTAATGTAACTTGTTTCATGTTTAGTAAATTCTAATTTTGTGACTGAGTTTGCACGTGTCTGATAAGGTGGAGTTTTGTAATTTTGCATATTTGTTTATTTTTAATGGCAGTATTCTCTTTTAATATCTTCATATCTAAATGATCAATTAACTGATTTTTACAATTATGTGTTTATGTTATACCAATAGCGCCATCTGGTAATGGATTAAAGCAAACAATCATTTCAAAATTTCATAATATTTGTAATACAATTTGATGGAAATTTACAGTTTTGGTGACAAGACAATGTGAGGAAATTCCTATACTTATTTATTAAGTTTTTCAGTTTTCGCATATACAGATAGACAGCCATTCAGCACTTTAATGACTGGGTTGGAAGTTTCATGTGTAAATATAGCTCTACAATTCTAGTAATATATATATATCCCAAAACTCATCGATCTAGCTCACTGCGTTGTTGAATTATTTTATTCATTTGCATACGGATTACCAGACAGATAGACCCATCGATTAATAATAAGTCGGTAGAAGTAATAGATTTTATAGTAAATTTCTAGCTTTGTTATCGCGTTTTTGAGTTATTATAATGATTAATATGCCAATAACAAACATGTATTTTTTCCTATTTAAGGCGTCCAAACTTCTTTATTAAAATGTAGGGGTCAAATTTCTGGGACGATTAAGATATTTTCCTTTTGTGTACATATTAATCGCATTTAGTGACCAATTGGTTCGCCGGGGATATTCGTTAGATTTAATTCCAGTTAAATTATTTAGCTATATTTCCATGCATTTCGTTCAGTTATCATTATTCAGTTAAATTTCTAAACATAAATAGCCATGTTATTTACATTATCTTAGATCTGTTCATTGTGCTTGTGAATTTTTTCTAATGGAAGTTTACCCATGGCTTCAGAGTGCTGTTAAAAATGTGAAGGCATGGTTAAATTATCTTTTAATTTCTGCGGTATTGTAACTGCAATTTTTTATTTTTCGTGTAAAGTATTCGAATATTAAACATTTCTTCTTTAGCTTCAAGGAATGAATGAAAATCTCCCAATTAAATATTTGATGAAAGAATGAAAATGGTTTGAAGTTCAGGGTAACAACGTCATCTGTAATTGGAATTAAAGGAAAAATATTTTTAAAAAACTATCAAAATTCTGAAAAAACGTACTTGAATATTCAATTATATCGTCAAAAAGGTAGGTAATTTCTGAATTTTGAGATTATGTAAAAATTATTTTTGAAGCATAATATAATTTCGGAAATTAGAGTAGGAAAACTTCAAAATTTCGATGAATTTTTAACTAATTAGAATTTGAATTTAACTTTAAAAAATGCTCGGAGGGGCTTATTTATACCTTCTAAAGTATACGTGTCAGGTTTAGTAGGCTCTAGATCAAATAGTCTGGCTTATAGAGCGGCAACACACTTTCTCTCTCTCACACACACATTCACGCACGCACGCACGCACAAACACACACCTGAATTTATCTTGATATGGAAAATCGATCTTGAATTGTACAGTATTGTATAAATATACGATATCAATGCATTATTTATATACTTCAAGAATAAAAAATAGTTTAATTAAATAAAATATTTAATTTATGTGCTTATCTTTTTCTTCGTGTCTTTTCATTTTACCTAGCGAAAATACGTCAGGAATTATTGATGAAATACATTTGTTCAAAGTTAAAATTTTCATTATGTTCTGTGCAAATTTTGTTCCAAATGTTTTTTTTTTTTTTTTTTTTTTTTTGTATTTAAAGAACTAGTGCTCTGGATCTGAATGATGCAAGTTCTCCTCTTTATAGAGCTCATTTGTTGAAATTGCAATTACCCTGTTGATAAATTCCCTTATCTACATGTAATTTCTTGGAAGGGTTGACAGAAAGATTATTATGGGTTATTGAAGGATATTACATACAAATTCATTCATTAATTTAAAAATATAGAAAGCACTTCCGAGTTCCGTGAAACTTTTTAGAATGATTATTCAGTATCAGAAATTTATTTTAATTCAATTGTCTCTGTCTAAATGAAACAGTAACAGTTCGACCATTAGGGTGGAACAGCTGCAGAACCCCTTGAAATGGTTATTAAAAGATACATTTTTGTTTTTTAAAGAAAATCTTTATTTTCTCACAATAAGGATCCGAAAAATCTATGAAAAAGGTATATAAATAAATAAAAAAATATATAAAAACTTGTAAAAATAAAATAGCAAATGATTCACCAAGCAAGAGCAATGCAGGGCAGAGCTATCTGTCTTGCAGCCCATGAAAGCCACTGCGCACACCTGTTGAAAAAATCATCCAAACCCTTTCTTCCATTGTTTGAGCTTAGAAGAGCGAGAGATGCTGAAGGTATACAACTGGATTGGAGAGAACCAATTAATATATCCCTTACTTTTTCTTCCTATTATTATTTTTTAACTCCTAAATTTCGCTTCCGTTCTCATATCTCGCCCCCTTTTTTTTCTCTCTGATTGTTTATGAGTTTCGGTTTCGATTCTGTTGCCTCGACAGAAACACAGTTGAATTCTTTTTTCTTTGTTAGAGTTTACTCTTCTGACATATTATTATGATAAAAAATTTTATGACATGCAAAATCAATGAGCGTAGAAGATAAAATTTTGTAACTTATTCGATATTTATTTTCGGACGAGTACTAGCGAACTGATTAAGCGATTATGTAAATGTGCAGCGAAGGAAGACTGATAATTTTATCTGCTAAATTATCACATCAACATTTACATAATCTTCCTTAGATAAATTACAAGAAATTGATGTCATTGGATCTAAATCAGAGATAGTATTGAAAATTAAAATTTATGCTACTTACAGGTAAAATAGCTTTTTTTTTCTAAAAAGATATAGTAATCTCTTGATAAATATTTCTTGCAACATTGCTAATTTTGCTGCTGATGACTTCTATTGTCTTAAATTGTCTTATATTCAAACATGAAAAGTTACTATTTCAGTATTCCTTTTCCCTCTTTCCCTCTCATCACTATATTATTTGTGTTATATAACGATATTTTTTAATACTGATAAATATATAGAGACGGAAATATATGTACAATGTTATTTTTGGGATTTCTAGGCCCCAAATTCAAATTTATCGAAATGTAAGAGAAAAATTCACTCTTACCTTGCCATTCCGGTATCTTTTAAATGAGATAGAATCGAGGAATTCCAAGGTGAATTAGATCACATAAACATCGAAATTATTAATCCAAGTATTCTCACTTTTTTCATCCCTTTTATTTGCAGGACGATGACACAGGCACAGATAATTATATGCAAATATTTACATATTTCATTTTGTGTGCACTAATTCTTTATAAAACACACAACCATCTTTGGTTCCATCATACACTTCATCAACCAAACTCAAACCTCAACATACATCTGTTGCTCTGTGGGATCATGGGGAATTTTTTCCTGATGTCACCAGTGCGCATGCGCTAAAAGATTACATGCAATTAATGTTACGCCTGGAATCCCAACAGTTGTTGTTGATGTGACTTATGGTACTGTACTAGCCCTCTGACAGTCATCTCTCAGCGATTTAAGTCGAGTGAGCGTCTCTTGTTTTTTCAGTAGCGCCAAATAGAGCCAAGAGTACGACTTAGCTACTTCATGCGTCACATTCGCTTGCATAACTCCTTTTTACAGCTGGCAGTTATCGCTCAGAGATTTAAGCTAAGTGAACGTCTTTTGTTTTTTTCAGTAGCCCCAAATAGGGCCAAGAGTACGACTTAGCTACTTCATGCGTCACATTCGCTTGCATAACTCCTTTTTACAGCTGGCAGTTATCGCTCAGAGATTTAAGCTAAGTGAACGTCTTTTGTTTTTTTCAGTAGCCCCAAATAGGGCCAAGAGTACGACTTAGCTACTTCATGCGTCACATTCGCTTGCATAACTCCTTTTTACAGCTGGCAGTTATCGCTCAGAGATTTAAGCTAAGTGAACGTCTTTTGTTTTTTTCAGTAGCCCCAAATAGGGCCAAGAGTACGACTTAGCTACTTCATGCGTCACATTCGCTTGCATAACTCCTTTTTACAGCTGGCAGTTATCTCTCAGAGATTTAAGCTAAGTGAACGTCTTTTGTTTTTTTCAGTAGCCCCAAATAGGGCCAGGAGTACGACTTAGCTACTTCATGCGTCACATTCGCTTGCATAACTCCTTTTTACAGCTGGCAGTTATCTCTCAGAGATTTAAGCTAAGTGAACGTCTTTTGTTTTTTTCAGTAGCCCCAAATAGGGCCAAGAGTACGACTTAGCTACTTCATGCGTCACATTCGCTTGCATAACTCCTTTTTACAGCTGGCAGTTATCTCTCAGAGATTTAAGCCAAGTGAACGTCTCTTGTTTTTTCAGTAGCGCCAAATAGGGCCAAGAGTACGACTTAGCTACTTCATGCGTCACATTCGCTTGCATAACTCCTTTTTACAGCTGGCAGTTATCTCTCAGAGATTTAAGCTAAGTGAACGTCTCTTGTTTTTTCAGTAGCGCCAAATAGAGCCAAGAGTACGACTTAGCTACTTCATGCGTCACATTCGCTTGCATAACTCCTTTTTACAGATAAAACACAAAATAAGAGCAGCAAGAACCCGGGACGTCCAGATCATGGGGAAGACGTGCTACTCCTAATGCCAGGACACCAGCGTACAATATATATATAAATATAGTGACATATTTTTGATGGTTAATACAGCAGTTCAAAGCAATAAAATACAATGACGTATCTTTTTCCATATTTTGGTACTTTTCATGACAGTTCGATTGTACTGTATAAGCCAACCTTTTGATCCTTTGATTTTTGAATTTTAAGTGCTGGACTCGTATGGAAAGCCTGGAAGTGGAATTTTGCAAGGGAATGTGAGATGGCTCGGAGACTACGACGAATGTCTCGATATTCGAGCTCCTCCTAAAGAAAATACCGATGTAGGGAACTTTCGGGGGAAGTATTGCAGTCTTCAAATTCCCTTGAAATTGGGAGCTTTGGTAAGTTACTAAAGTTTGCTACTAGTAAGTTACTGATGTTGTAAATGCTAATGTACAATAAATTTGACTGCCAACCTTTAGTTTAGTGTTAATATTTGTGTTATTTGTTTTCAGTCCCTTCCTGTATCTATGGCTGTGTGTCTGCCTGATTCGTGCAGTCCAAATGGAACAGTACTACTTCGAGATGCTAATATGGATGGCAAGTATTTGTTCTAAGGCATTTTTTTTGTTAATTTTTTATGTCTGTTGAAGGCTTTTTCAAAATTTGTAATAAAAAAAATGAATGATTATAAAATATTCAAAATTTGCCTTTGAAAAAAATGAATGATTGTAAAATATTCACAATTTGTCTTGAAAAGAATGATTAAATAGAAAATATTCACAATTTCTCTTCAAAAAATGAATAAACAGAAAATAGTCATATTTTGACTTGAAGTAAAAAAATGAATAAATAAAAAATATTCAAACTTTCTTTTAAAAATGAATAAATAGAAAATATTCAAACTCTTTCTTGAAAAAAAATGAATAAATGTAAAATATTCAAAATTTGTATTGAAAAAATGAATAAATAGAAAATATCCAAAATTGTATAAGAGTAATAACTGAAGAGATTAGAAATAAAATTCCTAGCATGTTTCGTTCATAATAGTAATTTAAATAATACTATCAGAAAGAAAAATTCATTAACCAAACCAGCTGTCTTCAGAACTCTTTCTCGCATATTTTCTAATAAAGTCATCACTCTCCTTCCATACATAAAATTGTGGACATTGGGTAAGGCTGAGAATGTCTTGCGTGCCATTGGCATCCAATAGCTACGAAATATTGATCTTTGGCATGAATTTAGCATTATTACTGAATCTATTGGGTCATCCTTGGCGTTGTTTTGGCGATTAATTCCTGCTTCAATGTCGTTTTTGCAGTAGGTATCAGAATATCGAATTCGTGTTTTAGACTCGTTGTTTCCAATTTATTGAATCGAAAATATGACACGCACTACTATAGTAGTCCCAAAATCAAATATCAAATTTTATATACAGAGTGGTTATAATTGAACTTCCCCTATAAACAGCATCTTACAACGCAAACGGGTGAATGGATTGCAACTTTATTTGGTATACAAACTATACATGAAATGAGCTCATGGAATTTCGAAAAAGAAAAAAGTTCCAAAATGTCCACCAGAGGGCACTTTTTCCGAAAAAATATTAAAGTTAACACAATAAACGACCAAAACGAAATACAGAAGCAATATTAACAATCCAGAACAAGAATTATAAGTAATAAAATGGAAAAACCGAGAAAAGCTGGGAACTCCATAACGCTTCATGTGCGAAGTATCACAACTGATCAGTTACGATCTGGTGTTGAACACACTGTTCATCGACTTGAAATTCTGCAGGAGAATGAGGGTGGTCACATGGAGCACCTTTCCCTACATCGTCTTGGACGCAATTCACAACTGCACCTCTTGTGCAATTTCATCCTAATCTGTTCTTGTTTCTTCAAACTGAACTTTTTAATTCTCTCAAGCACAGTACCGTTATTTTTTCCTTACTATTACTTAATACGGTTTGATGACAAGATGATCAGAAAATAGTCAATAAATGTTAATATTGTTTCTGTATTCCGTTTTGGTCATTTATTGTGCGAAAATTAATATTTTTCCGGAAAAGGCGCCCTCTGGTAAACATTTTGTAACTAATTTTTTTTTTTCGAAATTCCGTGAGCGCATTTCATGTGTAGACTATATACGAAATTTCGTTGCAATCCGTTCACCCGTTTGCATTGTTGGATGCTGTTTATAGGAAAGTAAAATTACAGGCATCCTGTATTTAAATTATTCTTTTTTGAGTTATCGTGTTTCCATTGCATGTAAATGTACAGTGTCAGCTTGTCATTAGTGTCAGCTTCTTTGCGAATGTGGTTCCGAATTTGATCGGTGTTAATTCTGTGCACGGAAATTTATCCAGTTAAATCTCCCCTTTTTGTAGTTAACGTATTAATATATATTCGAACAGCTGGACAGATAGATTTTTTCTGAATGAATTTCGCTCAAAAATTGTTAGAAATCTATAAATTTGATTTAAAGTTCATATATCAAATCGAATTAGTCTAGCCAAAAGCGCTTTTGAATGATCTTTGTCACAGATAGACCAGCCGAGTGATCGATAGATATAATGCCAAAAATGTGTTTTTCGAAATCAGAGAGATTTTAAAGCGTGGAGATTCTTCAACATTTTGCTCTCGTTTTTTTTTTTTTTTTTTTTTTTTTTGACGATTACAATACTTTGTTTCGTATAAGAGGCAATATAAACAAAGTTCAAGTTTAAATGGATGAACAAAGTATCAATTTCGATTTATATCGAAAGAGTAAAACTCTTTTTCTCTCGACACTTGACATCTTTTATCAATCCACTTTCGCACCTCTTGGATATCTT
Organism: Argiope bruennichi; assembly: GCF_947563725.1. Lineage (NCBI taxonomy): Eukaryota > Metazoa > Arthropoda > Arachnida > Araneae > Araneidae > Argiope > Argiope bruennichi. Next base: position 110,327,745 of record NC_079158.1, on the reverse strand, counting down.
TTTCGCAATGATTATTTTCAAAGCGTCAATAATTCGGAGAATTAAAAACAGATAAACTTTTTCTTCTTTTTTTTTCATGACGGATTACTTTTTCTCATAAGTACTTTCGATAATGGACATTATTCTACATTTATATGCTTGGATTTTCTAAATTAGATAATTAAATACTTATGAATTTACAGAAAAGTCTGTTCCAAAATCAGTAAAGAACAGGATTTTGATTATTTATATTTATGTACAATTAGATACTATTTCTAATTTTATCGAATATATCAAAAGATTTTATTTGATTTATAATTTCTAAGTCGTTTCAAAATGCCATTTTTTTTAAAAGAAAGCTGCATTGGATAAACAGTAAGGTCTCGTTTTTAGAGCAGAACTGTCCCGCATTCAATCCCACCAGAAAACCGTCGTATAAGTTAACATAGCTTAGTTTTATTTCAAGAGTGCCAGGTGTCTTTCCGATGCTCAAGACTTTTTATATATTTTTTTTTCTCTGAAAAGTTTTCTAATTTCACGCGTTTAAACATGATTTTCAGAGAGTTTATTTGTAAAAATAAATAAAAAAAGAATAAATTAAAGGAACAAATTATAAGAATAAATTAAATGTACTCGTTTATTTCCACTGACCTGCTATAAATTACCAATGAATGTGAACCGAAAGAATTAATGCAATTTAATCTTATTTTAGCCTAAAAATCGTCAGGTAAAGCAGAGATCTTGTAATATTGGCAAGTTATACATTACAGAACATGGTAATCTTTGTGCAATTTGAAAATCGCCAAATAAACCATTATTTAAGCATTTTTACTATAATCCGAAAATCGTCAAATCCACAAATTTTGAAAATAAACAGCTATATTAAAATATTTCTTAGTTAATGAGATTTACTTCAACTTTTCATTAGAAGTAATATAAATTTTTGAAATATCGCAAGAGTTTATAAAGAGTGATTTTCCGACTCAGGTGTTGTTCTCGTCGCCCTATCGCTGCTCCAAATTATTACATTAGTCCCAAAATGCCTCCCATTTTTATCAAAAATACCTAAAATGACTGAATTAAACTACAATTTTTTAAATTTAAGAAGCTTTTACTTTATTTTGAAAAGATGCAATTTCATGCAAACTTGATTAATGAATATGAGGCAGTAATTCCCAAAATAATTTCATTTCCCAAAATAATAAAAATTTTTGATTCTTCTGAAAAACAGGATGCATTTAAATAATTTGATTATTTCACTAAATATTATCCTAAATATTGTTGACTTCATTATCTGTATTGTAATTAAGAAATAACAAATTATTGAATTTTTTTAAAATAAAATTTGTGGTACGAAGTTATGTAATGTGTATCAATTTCTCGTAATTTCCTACCTTCGCTTGAAATATATATATAAACTATCTGGTTGTCATTAACATCATCTATATAATAAAATTCCAGCGCACTTTCATTATTTTAGGCATACTATCAGGTTTTGACCAAAGAATTGGACCATTTCTCTCAGATGCAACACTGTCTTGTAAAGCTACGTCAAAAAAATGGACTGCAGGCGCCATTATTACAATGTAAGAAAATTACTTATTACTAGCCATCTTTGGCGACCAACTATTTCATTTGGAATGTTGTTTATGTTTTATTTTAATCAAATCTCTTATACCAAACTTGAGGTTCATTATTCCATCAACAAAATGTTCTTAAAAATCATATTATGAGTGCCATCAAAGCTGTGTTTTACATAAATATTACACCTCTTCCGTTTGTTCTGCTCATTAAACTTTTTAATAGAAACAAATTTCGCGATGTTACATTTTTCTTGTAAGCATAAATGCCTGATTATCTCTTTGCTGATTGTGCTCTGTATATCTTGGCACTATTGCGTGGTTAATTGTCAAATTGGTATTATAGTTTTCTTTCTGGCTGCGTTATTCACTGTTGTCTTACGATATACAGGGTGCGGCAGAAAACCCGGAAAACAATTTTTAATATTTTATTAAAAATAAATTAACAAGATATAACAAATAATAATAAGAGTAGACTTTTATTAATAAATAAATTTAAGTGGTTGCAAAGTGACCGGCTTTTGCAACGCTTCAGAGGCGCAAACGCTTATTGAAATTATCAGCAATGGGCCGTAAGTCTTCTACCTTTAATCTATCCCATTCCTGCTGAAGCGATTGCTTTAGAAAGTCCAAACTGTTGTGTATTTGAGTGCAAGTCCTAAACTCCAAAATGGACTATACACTGTAATCCATGGGATTGAGATTCAACGAGTATTGGTGCCACTTTCCAGATGATATCACGTCCAGAAACTGCGCCTTGCACGACCCTTGTGTCTTTTTGGCCTTGAAACAACCACTTTACATTTGCTGAAGTATATTTTGGTCCACGGAAGTACAACAGCTTCTAGAATGTCCCGCTGGTATACTTTTTGATCTATTTTAACACCCTCATCCACACCAGCCAGAGTTTTTTTTTGCCGCTTGTGAAAGTTTCGCGCCAGACCATGACCGATTTTGGATGTTGGCGATGTTCAACAATTGCTGAGATGTTTAGAGCGTCCACAGACCAGATCCTATCGTTCAGGGAGTTGTGAGCTTGTTAGGCAATAAAGAGTTTCTTATAAGTGAAAAGGAATCTCTTCCAGTGCTGACTTGTGGCGTCTCAAAAGTTTTCGGCATCGTTGGAGGCGCACGAATTTGTTTTCTTCAGTGAGAAGCTGAACTTGTAAGGCTTCAGTACTAGGGATGACGAATATTTTACGAGCGGTTATAATGTAAGCAATATCAAAAAGGCACAAATACCAGTGATCAATACTTTTCAATGTGGGGTGTGATTCAAATCCTTGATACGATCTTACTGGTGATATTTCGATTACAGGTTTTGGATCACGATAGAAAGTAACAATCGATACGATATCACTGAAATTTACCGGAGCGGTGACTTCACTGGAAAGTAACAATCGATACGATATCACTGAAATTTACCGGAGCGGTGACTTCACTGGAAAGTAACAATCGATACGATCTGTCCAATGGAAGTTCCCGAACAAAACAAAAAAGGAAAAATCTGTGAATGGATTGAAAAGTGAACGGACCGGTTATTGGAATTATCGTATCATTGAATTGCATATCACTGAAATTTATCGGAGCGGTGACTTTACTGGAAAGTGTGAAGTCGCCGCTCCACTTGATGAGAGTGATCTTGACCATCAGATATTCGCATTTGATGATGCCCTATTCCATACAAATCCTTTTTAATTGGTTGTGACTTGACTTTGCATATATTCCATTTACTGCTGGCGCCATCGGTTGGTAGCATATAGAACTAAAGTAAACAATTTAAAGAAATGACATATATATTTAATTCAAATTTTTCAGAAAATGGTTTGCTCCAATAAAGAAATTAAATCAATAGTTTTGAAAAAAAATTCAAATTTAAGAAGTAAGCTGAAACAGATAAGTTAATTCAATCACACGTTACTTAAATTTGGAAATTAAGTATTAATTACAATTAATAAATTTTATATTTAACATTAAATAATAATTTTTAATTAATAATATGATTGAAATAACATTTGGAACAAATATTTAAAAATAACAATAGCAATAACAATTATTTGTTATTCAAAAAATCGTGGATTATGCATCTCTATTCAGTACAATTTCTGTTTTTGCCATTCGTCGTAATGATCGGTCTCTCATTTTCATTTCACAAGCGATCTTTCTTATGGAAACCCTTGGATTTCATTGAACATATTATTGAAAGTATTCACCGTACGTTTTCGTTTACTTACTGGACATCGACCATCATTGCCAATCGCTTTGAAATGATGGGTTGCATCAGACGTTATTTTCTGAGGCACATGAAGCAAACTAACGTTTTCAAACTGTCGTCGTTTTACTTGCTCAAACAACTCTTAAATTACAGCTATTTTGCTTGACATTGTAATAAAGAAAAAAAAAACAATATGTAAACTAAGATTATATTATAAAATAATTTATAATTGAAGTGATAGACAAAAAGAAATGAACACAAATTAAAAAGAAATCAGTTACTTCCCTTCTATGATACAATAACTTTGTCAAAAAAATTTTTTTTCCGCACCCTATACATTAAAAAATATTCTCTTAATAAATTTTAATCGGAAATTCACAAAATAATGCACCTAATGCATGTTGTCGTATCTCAATTTTACTTGGATCTCTGGCTGTAGCATATCAAAGAAATCAAATATCACGGATTAGGGCGAAAGTATGCCAAAATAGGCTTTGCGCTTAATTTATCAATGAAAATTGTATTTTCTATTACTTGTTGGTTATAAACGATTTTAAATTTATTTTTAATAGCCAATACTCGATTCGATTCATATGGTTTTATTTCTTCATTGTATTTATTTAGATTTCTTCTATCTATATTTGTTCTCCTGGCTTTGATCGGAAGCTCCATTACTTCATTTGAATATTTTATTGGCGCAGAAACTACATCTCAAGATGATAAGGTAGAAGTGATCTCAGGGAAGAAAATAGCGTCGCCTGGTAATCGTTTGTGTATTTATTAATAATTTATTTTATTTCCCTATAATTTTAAGCTATCGTTTTTTCTGATACAATCAATGTATTATACGTCAAGTATGCATTATGTATCAATGTATTATGCAAAGAAGATAAAAAAAAAGAATTATTCCGTCATTGTAAATCAGTCTATAACTATCTTAGGTATAATCCAAAAGAACATTGTGACTGTGACTTCTTTACTTTTTATGAGCTATTTTTTTTTCCAGTTTTGCCGGTTCTTTTAGAATAAGTGTGAACTAATGGAAACACAGTCATGCAAATGTTTACTTTTCATCTCTATCACTGTACTGTAATAAACACATCTGAAATCTTTCCTTCTGGTTTTGAGATTAATGAAGGTGGTATTTTCATTCACTTGTTCAGTTGATGTTCTAACAAGCAAGGGGTTTGTTCCTACAACCATCTCAAAAAATTATTTATAATGCTGATTTCATATGTTTAAAGTTTAGTGTTTGATCCTCAATGTGTATATGTCTTGTGTGTGTGTGATGATATCACTAAATCTAAATTAAATCCTAATTAATTTCCTAATTCTTTTCTTCATTCAACCCATATTAATTTTTCTAAAATCTTCTCTTATTTCCTGATCCAATTCTACTTTTTTTATTTCATTAATGCTGCACGAGCTCTGCCAAAATGCTTAAATCAGCGATTCCCACACTCCGAGTAAAGGGATAAAAATCTGTCAAGCTAAACAAATTCTTTTAAAAGATACCTATAATTCCCTTACCTAAATCGACACATTCAAAGAAATCCCTATCAGAATCTCATAGTATAAAATCATCAAGGAAAAATATTTCTGTCGCACTTTCTCTCTTGCGTCGCGCTGTAGATTGACGTATCATCGCTTCCTTCTTGTACATAAATTATGCCTCTTGGGATGGAATAAAGTGAAGTTTAAAAAAACTAGAAAGTATATTCTCTCTTCAGCCGCGAAGCTGCTAAAAAATGTATGTGTACACACACACACACACACACACACACACACACACACACACACACACACACACACACACACACACACACACACACACACACACACACACACATGTTAGTTGCCATATTGTTTATTTACACGGTAATATGATATGCAGAATGCATATCATATTACCGTTTGCATATAATATTGTTACAAATCTGTAATTTTGCTACCCGGCATAAATAGTGTCATCCTGGAAAAACCATCAAAATCTTTGTAAGATCTGTACTGTGCGTGCTGAGCTTGGCGACCATTTGGCGAGTTTGGCGACTAAATGGATAATACCGGAAAGTTCGAGAAGCTTCACGATCCATCCAGTAAGACCCGAGATACAGCCAGGTACGCCCTGATTGGTCTGAAGATTCCAGCCCCGCCTCCCGGAACTATAAAAGACAGGCAATCTGAATCGTAAGAAGTCGTGTGTATCGTCAAAAGTTGTGTGTGTGAGAGAGGAGTAGGAGTCGCCAACAAATAAGAGAAATTGGAGGATTAGCAAGCAAGCAAGTTGCTGAACTATTAGAGATTAAATGCATTACGATTGATCGACGGTATTTTGCTGTATAGAAAAATTTTGTAACAGTATTATATATATTTTGTACTCTTAGTAAAATTAACATCATATTATAATAACAGTATTTTGAGAACATGATTTATTGCTTGGTGGTCAAGCTGTGTGCATAAATCATACAGTTATGGAATCCATAATTTATGAATTTCTAATTCATAAATAGCTGCCATGTTTTCGAGAAAGCGTCTTGACTTACAAATGCTTTAAATGCAAGAAAGAAAATGACCTCAACATATTCGAAGAAAGAAATTGGCATTTCTTTAATTTATTTTTTCATCAAATAATTTATTGTGATTAGTATAAAAATATAATTAGAAGAAATATTTCTGTAGAGTAGGTTAATGTCTTGCGTTTCAATTTAAATTCATCGTTTAGTTCTTTTATGTAAATTTCAATTTAAAATCATTGTAGTTATTTGCACATCAATTTTTTTACGTTGAATTTATTTCTGTATTTCTCAACACTTTGATAAGAAAAGTAGAATTTGGGAATAAATTATATATATATTTGTACTATTAAATTAGAATTGTTTAGATTTTACAACTTTACAGTTTTGTCAAGAATTGCGGCATATTTGCTTCTAATGATTCACTTTAAGCTTTCTCCTTGTTACATATTAAATTCATTAGGGACAAATATCTTCCTATCAATATCTTAATGGGATTCGGAGAGGTGATGTTTTGATGGTTTTATTTTTGTCAATTTGCCATGCTTCGAAATTAAGTGACCCATCCTTTATAAAAATTACTGTAGCTTCATAATGAAATACTAATATAATAAATTAATTAAAATTGCATTTTTAATATGTAAAATTGTGTATTTTCAAAGTTTCAAGTAAAATATGAAAATAAATAAGATCTTGTAACTGTGTATGGTATAGAATTCTATATCCGAAGAACAAAGATTCTAATTCAAAGCCAAATAATCGTTAAATATCATATTTGACAGTTTATCCGATCTAAACATAACTAAGGTTTGTAATTATTATTCATCAAAAAATATCTTTCATATTATTACAGAAAAATAGCAAAGAAATATTTTTATATCTCATTGATTTTAATGGCGGAATCAATAATATGGTTGCTATAGATTTTTTATGTTAAAAGATTTGAATCATCATAGATTGTCACGTATAAGCAAATTAAAATTTAAAGAAAGAAAATCAGTAAGTGTGTCATAAAGAAAATAGAAACCACATTCATGGAAAATATCTATATGCTTCACATGGTATCCTATTTGAATAAACATTATATAGGTTTATTAAAAAATGAAAGCTGCTAGAATATCTCGTTGAAACTACACTAAAGCTATTGAGGAAGGATCTTGCAGTTTTGTACTTGATCAGTCAGGGCGATAAGAGCGAAGAATTATCCATCTGGCGTAATGATCTTTTCCTCCTAATAACAAATTCAGTGCTCACTAAAATTCTTTGAAGGGAAAACATTTAAAAGAATCTGATCTCAAAACCTTAAGTTTCTTAGTTTTGAAGCCCAAACTAATCTCTCAAATAAGCAATTATCTTTTTAATACATAAGTACTATATTAATTTAGAAAATCCTCTTATTCGACATTTTTTATGTTTATTTGTGCGTGAGATTTGTAATTTCGCAATTGCTTTTCCAGACTGGTTAGAAAAAATTAAACCATTTTTCAACTGTTTTTGTATTTTCACCAATGGTGAAAAGATACTGGATACCTCCGGAGCTGAAGGTCAGCTTCCTTGCCTTCACGGCTTTCGTTTCTTGAGTATGTCTTGGGTCATTCTGTGCCATGGCTATGGCGTTGCGGCTTCTTTCTCAAGTAAGTTTTCTGATACCTTCACAGTTTTAAACTTATTTTAAGGCAGTTTTTAATTTGATTTCGTACTGGGACCATTACCATCATGTTGCAAGAATTGATTATTTTGCACATTAATATCTCGATTAAAAGCTGTATTATAAATGTTTTATTATGTTACCACAGAATGCATGACTTCTTGTTTTTTTTATAAATATAACATATGTATTTTGAATAACTGCATGTAATTTAGAAAATTATTCATTTAAATTTAAAGCATTTTTTCTTGAAATAAAAAAAATTAGAATGTTAAGAATATTTACATTAAAGAATATTCTAGTGATACAAGTCACGTGGTATAAAATTCTGCGATAAAAATAAAAATTCCTTTTTACAAATATATTTTTTAGAAAATAAAAAATATTTTGATTATTTTTTTTATGGTAGAACTATTCATACAACAGCCATTTTGGTATTTTCCCAAATCTCCAGTTTCATTCTAGTACCACTATTGCCATATATCGATTTTTCCTACAAATGTTTATCAAACAGCAGATAAAAAGGGATTTCGAAGCATTTATTGATTGGAAACACTTAATTGTCCTCATAAAAAGAAATAAAAACATGTTTTCCTTCTCAGAAGGCAATCAGGTTTGGGCCATTTTATGGTATATGAAGTGTACAAAAATTATTCAAGACTTTGACGAATCTCTACTTTTCCTAAAAATACATCTTTGGAATTATGTTTGTCTGTCTGTCAACACTATAATTTAAAAACGTTTTCAATTAGATAGATAAAATTTGCTATGCAGAACTTCACACTTCATGTGTAGATTTCTGTCAAATATTGGACGAAATTCGTTTCCAGGAAATCTGTTCGTTTGATTATTCGAGAGTGCAGGTGAATTCGATTGAGCTCGTTAATTACAAAATGTAAAAGACTAGAGGACTAAAATTTGTTTCGAAGATTTATCATCAAAAATGTAGATTTGTCTTAAATTTTGAATCAAATCTATTAAGGGGTTGATATATGTCTCTCAATCTGTACTTTTGCGGATTGTGATGAGCGAGGATAGAACCTGGGACCTTGTGGTTCGCAGTCCAGAAACATGAGCACGATACAAAAGCAATTGCTCGGGTTGCGTAGTTGTTAACTGGCTTGTATGCTATTCACTACAGTACTTTCAAATGCCTACAAACTTGAGGACTCAAAACTACGAAGACTAGAACAAAGGAAATTAACTACCAAGTTTTAGAATCTAAAATGTAAATTTTCAATTCATTTTACATCAATTTTGTCAAGCGATTAATATTTAGCATGTCCTTTCGATTGCGTGTATATATAGTATATGGGATATTCTCTGGCACATTATGGGTCATTATATGGTAGTCTACAGACAATAAGAACCTTCTCTTTATTGTCCGTGAGAAAAAGTTGCATTAAAGGTGATAATTCAAAAGTATTTTAAGCTACAAGAATGAAGTTTTGTAGGTCACTTTTACATGAAATTAGTAAATTTCTTTGAATGGAATCGAGTTAAATGTCATCTAAATATAGTAATAATTGTTTTCGATTCCAATGTGCTTTACTTTACAGATAATGGCCTTCAAGCTGTCAGCATTATTGATCATTGGACATTTCAAGTAGTACTCAACGGTTACTATTCTGTCGATGCCTTTTTTGTGCTTAGGTAAGAATTTCAGGCTTTTATTCATGGCTCTTTAATTCTTATAATATATTGCCCAGATTACAATGTGTTTCACTTCCGCTTTATAAATTCTGGAAGAAACATAATATTACAAAACGAATCTGCCCCCGGGAGCACCTCAGACATGGAAATGAAAAGCTTCTGATATGATGGTCATCTACGCCCTTCCGATAACGGGACTTGCCTCGTATGGGAGAAGCTGTACCATGGCCGGTGATGGCCCTCAAGACTCATTCATAGATCTCGCCTATGCTGTAGCGGCGTTCCAATTATTCGGTATTTCTGTGTGCTTTCGGGCGGATCTGAGTAACTTTTTATGGTTGCAAAACGATTATAAATCATAAAGAAATCGACGGGAAAGTGTTCAAGTGATTTTAGGAAAAAAATAATCAGAACAGAATAGTGTGAATGATTGTATAAGTTACTATATAGGAGGCCAAATTCTTTCTACAATTGTTAAATGATGATTTAACGAATTTCATGACCGTTTTGAGTTAAGGCCTTCTGGTGCTTGAACCACATTTCATAACCTATTCAATTTTTTTTTGACTTGTACATTTGAATATTCTGACAAAACTTCATGAGTAGCCCATTCTCGAAATAATCAATAGATCATTTCATTCAACTTCCACTCTTGAAGTATGGGTCCATTAAACAATTGTTGACAGTAGCGGATCAAAATACTACTGCAGGTATTCATGCATTCTGAAGTTCTCTAACGCCATTGTCAGCGCTTTGTGCTGCAGCTTACTATAAGTAATGTTCCTGTACACGCTTCGACTATGTTTTGTCTTCTGTATGTTCGCTTTCGTGTTCAATAGAGCTCGTTCTTTGTTATTGAACCTATTCATCCATAGTAATTGACTGGTTAATTTCCCACCTTCCGGACTTCGTATTTTCCGTAACAATATGTTTATATAGAACCACCAATAAAATCGGGCTTATGTATTCTAAATATGATCATTTCCGTATACCATAAAGAGTGGAAGTGTTAACGAGCAGATTGTATTTTTTTTCCCGCACTTAGCATCCAAAGGCTTCTTACACTTTTGGGGTCGGCCAAATGGGAGTGAGAATTATTATAAAATTAAAATGACGATAGGTTTATCAATAAAATATTGTGAGATTGTATTAGAATACTGTGAGATTATTAAAATTCTGCTACACGCACAAAAAAGTGAATATGATATATATATTGTCACGTAGGTACTTTAGTATGGAACTCAATGACACACACAAGAAGTACTCAAAACACAGTGACTGACATGTCTTCTGCTTTTATACTAGCAGGGAAAGTTCCAGAATACTTTTCTGGAGACAGTAAGAAAAGTCCAGAACACTTGTCTGGTAAATTAAAGAAAAGTCCAGAACACTTATCTGGTAAACTAAAGAAATGTCCAGAACACTTGTCTGGTAAATTAAAGAAAAGTCCAGAACACTTGCCTGGTAAACTAAAGAAAAGTCCAGAACACTTGTCTGGTAAATTAAAAAAAAGTCCAGAACACTTGTCTGGTAAACTAAAGAAATGTCCAGAACACTTGTCTGGTAAACTAAAGGAATGTCCAGAATCTTCTGGAACATGAAATAAAAGGAAACATAAAATCAAGAAATTAAAAATTTGCACAAACTGTGAATCGCATTGTCTCTAGTGGAATTCGAACTTACGACCTCTTGATTATGAGATCAGTACCATGACCAGTCGGCCATGGCAAGTCGACTGCCTCTTTTCAATGCGGCAATGTATATAGAACAGACATAAAAATGGTCGATTCTTCTGTAATTTCATCTGTGACTACTCAGTAGATGCAAGATTTAATGTGCTTGCATGGAAATGCAGTCGAAGTTCTGCAGCGGCCGAATTCCAAATTGGTGTTTATTTTGAGAAATCAAGCTTTATATTTTTGTATATTTTATTTCTTATAATATCTATTTTATTTATGTTTAAGATTGTAATAGTTTTCGTATTATTCCTTAATTTAAATTTTAATTCTTCTAGAAATTGATAAATGAGTATATTAAATCCCTGTAGTAATGTTTTTTCATCTCTCAATAAATATTTTTCAGCGGTTTCTTAGTTGCCTACGTATATTTCAAACAAGCTGATAAAACTGATGGTAAAATCCCATGGGTTTATTTCTACGTTCATCGTTATATAAGGTAAGATATTACGTGAATTTATACTAGGTTAACAGGTTTTTATATATTTTTTCTTTACTTTCCCGTATATGAAGTATATAAAGAAGAATTCTTATAAGTTTCAAAATTTAAACTCTACATTTTGATGAATATACGTTTCAGACTTCCGTCAAAAAACGCGTTTTTGAAATTAGAGACAATTCTATCTCTAATTGTTTAGTTAATGTTTAGGATATCAACGGAATTTTTACGACAAAAATACGGTTGTGATTTTTTTTTTTTGTATTATTACATGTATGTTGCCGGCGTCCTGCCATAGGGGTAGTGCGTCTTTCTTGTGATCTAGGCATCCCGGTTCGGGCAAGGTTGTTCTTCTTCCGTGTTTTATCTCTGAGGTGTGTGAATATGGCCTCCTGCAAAAAGGGGCTGTGCTTGCGCATGGAGTAGCTAAGTCGTACTCTTGGCCCTATTTGGAGGTACTGAGAAAATAAGAGACGCTCACTTGGCTTAAATCGCTGACAGATAACTGTCGTCGGACTTGTAAAGTGCCATAAGTCACAACAACGCACATTTATATTCTTTGAATTTTAGATAATTTAGTAATTGATTATTAAAAATTTTTATATACTGTATTTTTAACATCACAATTTTTTTTTCTTGGAAACAAATTAACAAGCATTTAATGATTCCAATTAATCAAATTATTTTTAAAAAAACTAAATTGAAAACTAGGTTCTGAAATAATTTTTTCCTTGACTTTTTTACATAAAAAGTTCAAGCTCTTTCAAGCGATTTGACACAATTGTGCAGAAAAATTAGAAATTGTTCAACATAAGGTTAACTGAAGCAAACGTTTTATAAAGTTATTCTACGTTGAATTCTAATGAATAAACGAAAGGAAAATGCATCAACCTTATAATTTAAGGAATAAGATTAAAGGGAAATGAGAAGAAGGAATAAGATTATCAACCTTATAATTTAACAAAAAAAAAAAAAAAAAAATACGAAACTACAATTTAAAAGCATTAAGTTACATTAGAGATATGCGAACTAGTTAAAAACTTGATATCTAGGTTTAAACGAGTATAAGGTTTAATTCAATCATTTTTTCACCAATACTAATGTTAATTTAAAAACAATTAAATTTATAAAATTCAGTCTTTAAACAAGTTAGATTTCAGTTTCCTTTATTGTAAAATGTTCTGCTATTTGACAGATTTAAATAATTTTCTAATAATTTATAATTTTTTTCAAATTCCAGACTGACTCCAGTGTATATGTTGGTAATGGCATTCTTCGCAGCCGTCAGCCCATATTTGGGCTCTGGTCCCATGTGGCCTGATTACACCGTTGTTAAAGCTTGCAAAGATAACTGGTGGTGGAATGTGCTTTATATCAACAATTTCTTATCCATGAATACAGAGGAGGTAAAATAAAATCATATTATAAATTAGTATAATGTATTATTAGTATATTAATCACTAAGAAGAAATCCCTAAATAAGCAGATTGACTCTATATTCATTTTTATACAATAAAAATAAGGCCTGAACTTAATACTTATGTAGTGGATTGTTACGAGTGAGGATAGAACCTGGGACCTTGCGGTTAGCAGCCGAGTAACAAGACCACAAGACAAAAGAAATTACTCGTGTTTCGTAGTTGTTATCTGGCTTATAAGGTTCACCACAGTACTCATCCTCCAGTGAGTCGGGGGTGAGACGAACGATATGGCTGTTGAGTGGTGATGTATTAGCTGTTGAGTCTAATGCGCCTGTACCCATTTGAGCATTTGAGTAGCGCCAAGCGTTGCGGCGAGCGTGTGTGGGTGAGTGGTTGCTGTTGCGTCAAGTGAGTCTGACGACTTTGGGTTGCTGTGGGCAGATAGCGCCACATAAGCTGAAGGTTCATCGTTCGAGGTCACCAATGTAGCGAATTGTTATGAGTGAGGATAGAACCTGGGATCTTGTGGTTCGCAGCCATGTAACAAGACCACAAACAAAAGTAGTTACTCGTGTGTCGTAGCTGTTATCTGGCTTATAAGGTTCACCACACTTACACGAAATTCTCTGTGACATTAGTCATCTAATTGTATCATCGTTTCCGTTCTTAAAAAGAGAAGTTTGCCTTTCACTATAAATTTAATTAATCTAAGTTAATCACTCCTCTTCACTAATTACTTTTTAATATTAAGAAATATGCTTAATATATTTAAAAAATAAAACATTTTATATTTACTTAACAATTATGAAGAATTAATTTTTATAAGGATCTAATTTCTTTTTAAAATTCTGCAGTGTATGAACTGGGGTTGGTACTTGGCTAATGATATGCAATTTTATGTCATCTGTCCTTTGTTTCTAATTACTTTGTGGAGGTATGAACAACCTTTTAAATGTATTCTGACTTTATTATTATTTTTTTGCTCTTAATTTATTTATTTTCTGTAAATATCAGTTCTAAATCGTAATGCTAGCATGCACTAATTTAAGTAGTTAATTTTTAAAATTTTAATTTTGGCAATTGTAAAATATATTATTTTTACAGATGGCCAAAAATTGGATATTCGATATTAGGAGCATTCTTTTGCATGACATTTATTGCAAATTTTGCTATTACGTATGTAAACGAATTAGTCGTAACTTCCGGCAATATTTTGGGACAGCCCGAACAGCAGAAGTATAATAAACAGTAAGAAATATTTTATATTGAAATTTATTTATACTTTAAATTATTATTATATGATTTGATTTTCATGTTTTTAGAAATAAACTTTGTAATCGATTTTTCCCTTACTGCTTGTTTTGATAGAGGTTTGAAATCTTGTATATCCGTGTATTCTATTAGAAAAAAAAAAAAAAAAAAAAAAAAAAAAAACTAAATGACTGATTTTAAAGTTTTTCAGAATTTAATCATCAGTTGAATATTAATTAATTTATTTTCTGTAAATATCAGTTCTAAATTGTAATGCTAGCATGCACTAATTTAAGTAGTTAATTTTCGATTAATCGATTAATTTAAATTTTGTCTCCGTACAAGTGCCATAAGCTGGAAATAAGTTTAAGAAACACTTTTAAGATGGCAATTATGATTAAAAAAGTAGAAACAATTAAAACTTTGCTGTTTTTTACGCTAATAAAAAGCATGTTAGAGTTAAATTTTTAGTTAAATCTATTTTATTTAGGTAAAGTAGTTATTGAATAGGAAATAAATGAAGTAAAATTCAAAAGCATTAAGTAGATTCATATTGTTTTGTAAAATTAAAAGACGAACTCAATTATAGCAATAAAATTTATTACCTGAAATATTTTTAATCTTTTATTCAAATTTATTAATAAACATTGAATGTATATCTTTGTTTGAAATACATATTAGAGAGCAAAACATGAGTTTTGATTGGGTTTTGGACTATATAATTTTACTAGAAATCATCTATTGAATGTGAAATTATTTTTGCTGAGATATTTAAAAAAAGAATTATTGTGGAAATGATTTATTTATACCAAACAAATAACAACAGCAAAAATAAAGAAAAAAAAGGAAGAACCAAGACAAAAATAATTTTCAATTTTCAACACTTTTCTCAAATTTACTAATTTTATGTTTGTAAAGGTGAAATTTTTTTGTAGATTTTCATTCTTTTCCTCGTTCTTAAGATGTTTTTGTATGCTTATATGTTTTCAGTGATAAAGTAATATTTTAATATTTTCGAAGTTTAATTATCAACTAATCTAATATTTTAAATAAAGTATGATTTCATATCAATGGTGCCAGTTTGTAGTGAATTAAAAAAAAGTTTTGATTTCCAGATTCCCTAATATGTAGAAAAAAATTATTTATAAATTAGCGATGAAAAAGTAGAAAATTATTAAGAAAGGAATCCTACAATTTTATGAATTAATAAAAGTGTATTTTTTAAAAGAATATAAATTTTTTTATATTCTTTTGATTTGTTTTTAGCTTGTTACAATCATAAAACAAATCTAAATCGCTACTAACACATAAACCTAGAGCTTCTATATAAACGTTTTCCTTCACTTTTCTGTGATATTCATAATAATTTTTAAGGCTTTAATAGCATGCTCTTTTGGTGATATAAAATGTTATAGTTGTGATTCTTGTGGTTGGTTACTGATTGTCTTAATCAAAAGAAACGTTTGGCCTAACTCTGAACTTACATTTTTAATCCAAATTCCTTCTTTTAAAATAAAGAAGTCTTAATGTTAATTATAGCACAATTGATTTCATTAAATTATTTTTTTAAAATAACTTTCAGCTTTCAAATAACTAATTTTATGGTTAATTTTAATTTTTCCGTTTTCAGAATGGATAATTTCTTTGACATGATTTATATTAAACCTTATACAAGAATAGGATCGTATTTGGTTGGACTCGGGTTGGCGTACTATTTGTACAAGAGAAAACAGAATGATTCGGGAAAGCTGAATTTGGTGAGTTGCATTTTATTGTAATGTATTGTGACTTGCATTGCATTTTTTAAAATTGAATTGATGCCATCTTATCCAGATGAGAAATTTGAGATCATATTTCATTTATTTGTCATAAAATGAAAAATATTTACGTAATATTTTATTTGCAAAACTTTTATTTTACTCACTCTTATTATCGAGATTTTGATGAATCTCCAACTTCCAAATTCTTCTGCATTCGAAAAATACAATTTTTGGTATATGTCTGTCTGTTCGTCCGTTTCTTTGTAAACTCGATGACTCAAAAAAGCTTTGAAGTATACGAATGAAACTTATTACATTGTCTTACGACCAAATTTTGAACGAAATCCATTCAATACAATTTTTGGCATTTGTCTGTCTGTTCGTCCGTTTCTTTGTGAACACGATGACTCCAAAAAGCTTTGAAGTATACGGATGAAATTTGTTACATTGTCTTACGAGCAAATTTTGAACGAAATCCATTCAATACAATTTTTGGCATTTGTCTGTCTGTTCGTCCGTTTCTTTGTGAACACGATGACTCCAAAAAGCTTTGAAGTATACGGATGAAACTTGTTACATTGTCTTACGACCAAATTTTGAACGAAATCCATTCAATGCAATTTTTGGCATTTGTCTGTCTGTTCGTCCGTTTCTTTGTGAACACGATGACTCCCAAAAGCTTTGAAGTATACGGATGAAACTTGTTACATTGTCTTACGACCAAATTTCGAACAAAATCCATTCAATACAATTTTTGGCATTTGTCTGTCTGTTCGTCCGTTTCTTTGTAAACACGATGATTCCAAAAAGCTTTGAAGTATACGGATGAAATTTGTTACATTGTCTTACGACCAAATTTCGAACAAAATCCATTCAATACAATTTTTGGCATTTGTCTGTCTGTTCGTCCGTTTCTTTGTGAACACGATGACTCCAAAAAGCTTTGAAGTATACGGATGGAATTTGTTACATTGTCTTACGACCAAATTTTGAACGAAATCCATTCAATACAATTTTTGGCATTTGTCTGTCTGTTCGTCCATTTCTTTGTAAACACGATGACTCCAAAAAGCTTTGAAGTATACGGATGAAATTTGTTATATTGTTTTACCACCAAATTTTGAACAAAATCCATTCCATACAATTTTTGGTATTTGTCTGTCTGTTCGTCCGTTTCTTTGTGAACACGATGACTCAAAAAAGCTTTGAAGTATACGGATGAAATTTGTTATATAGACTAACGACCGAATATGTAAATATGTTTCAAATTTTGAACGAAATCCATACCATTCTGTCTGTGTAGGTGTTCTTGTCTAAGTGAACTCGATAATTACAAAACAAAAAGAGAAAGGCAAATAAAATTTGGTACATAGGTATAACATCTAAAATGTAGAATTTTATCAAATTTTGAACCAAATCAGTCAAAAGATTTACCGTCTGTTGGACTGTTTTTTTTTGTATGCATATAATTGCAATAATTTATTTATGTAATGACTTAAATGAATAAAATTTGGTGTGTTATCTAGTGACTAACCCATAGTTCCATGTCAGATGTTGATTTCAATCAGCCAGTAAAAAGATTTCTAAAATACATCTTAGCACATTGCATTTTCGATACATTTTCGCTGGATTCATACTTTTTTCATTGCTATTATTAGCCAATACCATGCTTTACTGAATGTCTTCTATTTTATTCGAATGAATTAAGATAAAAACTTTATTAGAAAATATGCGAGAACGTTTTGGGTAGACCACTACCGCTGTTTTTTAATTAGCTGTTTGTGTAGAATTATTTTAAAACTAGAAAAAAAAATTAAATAATTCTCAATTGCTGAATTTCGGGAAGCCATTTTCTATATACATATTATTACAAGAGTGTTCAAGATGGTTTCAATAATAAAGTGTCATTGAATTTGTCAGAATTTTCCTTTTTTTAGATTTCGGCTGAGGGAGATAACATACAATTAAATATTTGGCGAAACAAAGAAAATGATTCAAATTTCATTGCAACAATAAAAAGCTATGCTGTAAAAACTGCATAATTCTTTTTAAAAATAATTTTTTAAAATTTACGACATTTAAATCTGTATCATTTTAAAGATAATTTTTAAAAACCTTAAGGTAATGTAAAAATCTTTTTCATGTGATATTTTCAGAAGTCACTAAATGTAAATTCCAAATTTGCATTTAATTTTCAATTAATTAAAACTAAAAAAATTCTCTATAAGGTTTACATTCTCGTCCTCCAAATTTTATCGCTTTCAGATTTGATAATTAGAATGATTTCATATTTACAAGGGCCGAATTATTAAATAGGCAATTGATTAGAAACCTCAGTAGTTTAGGGGGAGTTTCCAGATTTTCCAGAGTTTTTTTTAAACTTATTTTATTTTCTGCTTTTATTTAATTAGAAAAGCCTTGAAATCGAACTTATTCAAATTTATATCAAGTAATTTTAAATTTGTTTTAGAGGATATTTTAAATAACACTAAATGTCAGATTCTATTATTAAATATTATTTAAATTCTATGATAGGAAACTCCATTTTTTTGCTATTTTGCTTAGAATTATTTTCTAAATTTCAGTTGTCAATTTTTTATATGCAATATATTGAAAGCAGATTTTTAGAAATTGATCTGCAATTAATTCTATTGCTATTTAATTTAGGCTAAAACTTTCTTATTAAAATATTGGTATAAATTAAAATCGATGAATAATATTTTATTTTGAAACTTTCGGGGGAAGTGGGGGGGGACGTGCCAAGATTTTCATTGGCTACAAACCCCGTAGAATGTTTAATTAAGCATTCATCTATATCACTTTGAGCATATCGTTAAATTTTATTATAAATAGACTATTATAAAGCCACGAATTACTTCGATATTTTGAAAAGTTACATATCATATATTCCAGTCTGAAAGAACTGTTATTAATTAACTCATTTCTAAATTATTAAATTTAGAAATGAGAAGAATTATTAATTAGAATTGGCAATTATCAATGAATTATTATTAGAAATATTAAAAATTATCAATGAATTATTATTAGAAACATTAAAAATTATCAATGAATTATTATTAGAAAAATTAAAAATTATCAATGAATTATTATTAGAAATTATTAAACTAGAAAGAATTTTTCTTTGATTTATTCCTAAGTTTGTGAATAATTTTGTTTTAATGTGAAATTTTATTGAAATATTCAAATCTGTATGGATTTCAACATGTTTGGATTCTTTACTTTTTACATTTCATAAGAAATTATTAACTCTCCTATGGCAATATATTTTTGGATTTTATTCCCTTGAAAGAATTAAATTAAAACAAAAAAACTTTCATAAATCATATCAAAGTAATCTTCAAAATGGGGAACAGTGAAATTTAATTCTGTTGAAAAGTGTTTTTGAATTTCATCTTTTATATGGAATTTTATCATTAAAAAGCTGTAAATATGGTGAATATTTACTTTAACTTTGTATCTTTCTTTATCTGTAGAAAACTGTATCAATTGGCTGGATAGTTGCATCGACCATAGCACTGACTTGCCAGTTTGGTCTTTACCATAAGCCAGTTTTATCACTCGTGGCAGCCTGTTTCTATAATGCTCTGAGTCGAATAGCCTATTCTCTAGCATTAGCGTGGGTTATTTTTATATGTGTCACAGGACAAGGAGGTGAGTTCCTACATATAATGCATACGTCAGGGGTGTTCAAATGGAAAGGTACGAAACGATACCGTGGGTATAAATGAAGACTTTATTCAAAGTATACGGCATAGGCCTGATCACAACGATCCCATTGATTAACGAGCAGAAGGATTCCTTGTTCTCGGAATTCTTGTGGCCGTGATAAGACCCAGTCCTTCACAGCGTCCTCGAGTTCTACTTCCAAGGTCCTGAATTCCTCGAGCACAAAACCATTAATTCCGACGTGTACTGTGAGGACCTGCGAAAACTACGCAGGTCCATCAACAACAAAAGGCCGTGGCTACTCACGGAGGATGTGGTTCTGCTCCATAATAACGCGCGTCCGCATGTCTCCAGGGTCACACACGCGGAACTGACCAAGTTCAAGTGGTAGCAGCTCGACTATCCGCCCTACAGCTCGGGCATATCGCCCTGCGATTTTCATGTGCTTGGTCCCCTGAAAAACATCTGAAAGGGAATCGCTTACCTCGGACGACGAACTCAAGGATGCTTTGAAGGACTGGGTCTCGTCAGGGCCACAGGAATTCTGGAACAAGGAATCTTTCGGCTCGTTAATCAATGGGATCGTTGAGCTCAAGCCTATGGTGTATACTTTGAGTAAAGTATTTATTTATACCCACAGTGTCATTTCGTACCTTTACATTTGAAGACTCCGTGTATATAGAATATATCTATGCATCTGATATAAATATTTATACATGGTTCAGATTATTATATTTTGAATAACTTTTTCTATTATGCGATTAAAAATTGAGAATTTTCTCATTTAAAAAGAGAAAAAGTAATAGTACTATCATCAATAATTAAAGATAAAAAGAATAAGTGTCTTTCAATATTTTTTACAATAATTTATATTTTCGCGATTTTAAGTTACATAAAATTTTATGTGAAAGAATCTATTGAGAAAATCGAGGATAAAAAATAATTTTTGTCTAGTAAAACTTCGAAACCTTTGAGAACACTATTTCACATTTATGCTACATAAAATTAGGCATATTCCCATGGATAATAAAGAATTTACTCATGATTTTAAACAGTTTAATAGAATTCATTAATCAAGAAAAAATTTTAAATGTCATAAATGAATCATTAAAAATAAAAAAAAGTTTATAAAATAGAAAGTGGGGAAACATTGTGAAAAAATGTTTCATTATTTTAAATACACATATTGCGTTTGATTAAATATTTCAAGATTTTCCAGTCGAAACAACTTTGAGCAGCTAAGAAAAAAAATCTGTCAAAATTTTTTTAACCTAATCAAGTAATATTAATAAATAGTAATTGAAAATTTTTCCATCCTTAAAATGTGCTGTGTTGAAATTATTTGTGTGAGTGGAAATGGTCACCTCAAAATTTTGGAATTTGGTCCAATATTTGACAGCTTTCTGTACTATAGATGTTAAATATTTGATCTGTCTCTCTTCATTTTATAAATATCGTGTTCAATTATATTCGGACAGACAGACTTTCTCTGTTGATAGAAATCTGTAAATTTGGTGTAAAGACCGTGTACCAAATTTCAACGATCTATCTCAAAGTGTTTTTGAGTTATCTTTGTCCCAACAGATAGACATTTTCCAAAAATGGGTTTTTCAAACTCAGGTACCTCTAAAAAATGGAGATTCGTCAAAATCTCGAGTTCAAATTTTTAACGATTAGTATATTTTTTTTTTATACTGTATATATGAGAAAGTAAAAAATTGAAATTAAAATCCTCTTGATTACACTCTTGCTGATATTAATTACGAGTTAATATTGTTACGGAGCTTTCACCTGTAAGTCTTTAAAGTTAACGGATTCGTGTAGTGGATGTATGGAAACGCACAGTCAATAGGCCTCGGTGGTAAACGACGACTTTATTAACACGAAGTCACTGATACACAGACAAATTCACGGCCGGAGACGCACACAATCAACACACAGAAGAACGCACAACAAAGGTAAGGTGTTCGAAGCACTCAGGGAGAGAGCTCATTCAACTATTAACCAGAGTTGAACTCAGAACAAACTGCCTTCAGCTTGAGACTGCGGCCTTTTATAGTTCCTGAGAGGTGGCCGAGAAGTTTCTTGACCAATCAGGCGTATCTCGATTCTTATTGGCTTGATTAATAAAATGTCGAAATTTCAAGTAATATTTGTTTTGTTGCCAAAGTTGCCGCCAAGTCACCAAATAGTCACCAAATTTGTCGCCAAGCCCTTTGATCACTGATAAGACATCCGATCAGCATCCAACAGAGCTGATCGTAAAACGGCCCTGCCAGTGATAGAACTAACCGTGCTGGAAAACAGAATTACAGATTTGTAGCATTATGTTAGATCTTTCAAGAAATTTATATGATTACTAGAATTATTTCACTTTTCTTGCAGTTTTGTTTTGAAGAATTTCATGGAATATAACATACGCTTATTTTTTTCAGGTTTTGTGAATGCTTTTCTTTCCTGGAAAGCATGGATTCCTCTGAGCCGCCTTACGTATTGTGCTTATCTTGTTCATGCTCTCGTTCAGACCTCTTATGCTTTTTCATTGAGGACAATGTTAACTTTTAGTCACGTTAATGTGGTACGTATAATGTTTTAAAATTATATCAATATAAATGAATATGTCTTAACGTCTTTAGAGACCAGCAAATCTGCCAGTGGTATAGGCTGTGTTTCGTTAAATCTCATGCATAAATTGATATGCATGATTTCCGCAATAAAGTACAGAGTGGTTATAATTAAACTTTCCCTATAGACAGCATTCTACTACGCAAACGAATGAACGGATTGAAACGAAATTTGGTGTATAAATTATACTCGAAATTCGCTCACGGAAGTTTGAAAAAAAAAAAAAAAATTAGTTCCAAAGTACCCACCAGAGGGCGCCGTTTTTGGAAAAAAATTAAATTGAACACAATAAACGATGAAAACAAAATACAGAGACAATATTAACACTTATTAACTAGTTTCTGATCACCTTGACATCGAACCACATTAAGTAAAGGTATGGGAAAAAATAACAGTACGCTGTTTGAGGAGAAAAAACAGTTTAGTTTGCAAAAACAAGAAGAGATTAGGACGACATTGCACAAGAGGAGCAGTTGTTAATCGTGTTTAGGAGGCTGTAGGGAAAGGTGCTCCATGTGACCATCCTCATTCACCTGCAAAATTTCAAATTGTTGAACAGTATGTTCAACAGCAGGTCGTAACTGATCAGTTGTGATGCTTCGCACATGAAGCGTTATGGAGTTCTTTAAGTCATTCAACGTCGCAACACCTGCACGATACATCAGACATTTTAAGTGACCCCATAACCAGAAATTGCAAGGTCATAAAACATGACAACGTCTGCAAACGTTTCATACCCTAACCTTTTTTGCATAAAACTTTCTCTTTTTCGCAAACATGCAAATCTCGCCTTTTTTTTTCTAGAACTGCCAACTTTTTCCGGTTTTTCATTTTATTACTCATAATTCCGGTTCTGGATTGTTAATATTGTTTCTGTATTCCGTTTTGGTCATTTATTGGGTTGAATTTAATATTTTTCCGGAAAAGGCGCCCTCTAGTGAACATTTTGGAACTAAAATTTTTTTTGAAATTCCGAAAAATTTAACAATCTAATGTGAAGAACTCGTATCAAATTTCATTTGTCTAGTTTGTTTGCTTATTTGAACAACCGTTTTCAGACGCACTAACTGATAAAAGAATGATATTACATTACCGAGAAATTTAAGAGACAGATATAGCGGGCATATGCATTCTTAATCCATGCCGTAGAATGTTACATGAATGTTTTCATCGAAAATATTAATGTATACAATGAACAAAATTTATGTTAGACAATTAAAGTAACACGGTTCTAATGTCTGACAGTTTGGTAAAATCATAGATATTTAATTGTATCTAAATGATTTAAATAACATTAAACACAACCATAAACATCATCCGCTAACCAGCTGGTCGCCAAAGGCGGCTAATATGTATTAAAAGCTTACATGTGTCTTAAAGAATATAAAAGAAAAATTTTATCATCTGTAGAGCAAATATAGATAGAGATATTTCATCTTAAAATTTGAACTGATTCTTATGAGAAAATTCAAAATTTTAATTCTGTTCAAATGAGAATTCGGACATTAGATTGCATTATATGTATTGAATGCTTCAAATTAAATAGTTAATCTACACTGAAAATGAAAAATACCCACGAAGAACTTATATTATGCATACAATGCATTTACAAATCAGGTGTAAGAATATTTCGGAAATCACAATTTCGCAACTATTAATATACTTTGTCCAAATTTTAAAATGAAAAATCTCAGTCAATTTTTATAGATAAATAGAGATATAGATAATTTCATCTTAAAATTTGAACTGATTCTTATGAGAAAAATCAAAATTTTAATTCTGTTCAAATGAGAATTCGGACATTAGATTGCATTATATGTATTGAATGCTTCAAATTAAATAGTTAATCTACACTGAAAATGAAAAATGCCCACGAAGAACTTATATTATGCATACAATGCATTTACAAATCAGGTGTAAGAATATTTCGGAAATCACAATTTCGCAACTATTAATATACTTTGTCCGAATTTTAAAATGAAAAATCTCAGTCAATTTTTGTCCAACAGTAGTCAAACTTTTTGTGTTATATTCTTTAAGAAAAGTATAATACTTATTAAAATATTGAGAACAGAAGACCGTATAAAAAGTTAAATTTATAATTTTCATAAAATTGATTTTATTTTTTATTTTCAAAAAGTTTATAACATGACTGTTTCTTAACACATCTGAAAGTTTTTTTTTGTGTGTGTCTATAACAAATGGTTGTAAAAATAAAAGTCAGATAAATATAATGTGTTCCACTCTATATAGATTGAAAAGTTCGTGAAATCAAATAACTAAATCCATTTAAATTTATTTTTGATCCCAATTTTATAAAATTTAACAGAATCACTTTATGTTTGCGCTATGCTTAGCAGATGCGGAAACGACAATTTCATTAAGAGTTCTTTGTACACTTTGTAGTAGATAATCCATGAATTATATAACTATACAGTTTCAGACAATGAGCATTTGGTTAAAAGATTATATGCGCAGATTAATTTGTCCTGATGGATTCATTTCATTGTATTCATTTCGTCTAAAAATAATTCTGTTTTACTATTCTTACTTTATAATACATTAAAGATTATTTTTTATGACACAAAATGAATTAATTAGCATAATTATTTTGGTATTTTTTTTTGGTGTCTAACTGATTGTTTAAACACTGTTAAGAGATTCTCTAAATAATTTCATCTACACTAATTCAATTATTTCAAATGCTCCAGCAACTCTTTTAGAAATGCAAGAATCAAATTGCTTATACACTGCTGTTAAGAGATTAATTTTATAATTTCATCCGCTACTATCCCAAATCATTACTATACCAAATATTCTAGTTACTCTTTTAGAATTGCAAAAACGAAAAATTTGGAACAAACTAGTTTGCACCTCTTTTTAATAAAATGAATCATCGTTGGTTAAATATTTTAATTAAATTATGCATAGCTTATAAACATGAATAACTGTGAAGATTTATTCTATTAGTTTTTTTTTACTTTTATCATTCACAAAAGTTTTTTTTCTTTTAGGTCATGATGTTCCTTGGCTTTCTTGTCGTTACCTATGTGGCCGCTTTGATGACATCTTTGTTGTTTGAATCGCCTGTGATAAGATTAGAAAGACTCATAAGAAATAAATTTGCATCATGAGAAAAATATTAAATATCAACTTTGTAAAAACGAACAAATGAACGTTTCGTTTTTATAATTTGTCTCATCTATTTATTTTAATACTGTACATTTTTGACTCACTTTTTAAAGTTACAGAAATTTATTTCATAAATTATAATTACTTGTGTATATAAAAAGCGTTGTTCTGAATTAAAATAATTTCATGTAAACTATTTTGTTCATAAAAATTGTTTTTGTACAAATTATAATTATATACAAAATCATCATCGTTTGCTTTTAATTAAAATTAGCATACAATTTAAACAAACGATTTTTAAATCATTGGTGGCTAATTTTCTCCATAAGATAAATATTTATTACATTAGCATTGTAAATGTTGTTCACAAATCTGAAGCATTAGAAAGGTCATCTTCGTTTGAGATTGATTTAAGCTTTAATTTAAGCACCAGACATATAAAAAAGTGTTGAATCAGTTACCGTACTGTCTTGATATTGTTCCTATTTTGGGAGAGGCCCGCAGTTAATTTTAAACCTTCAGTCGTTATTTTTGATTACTGACAGACAACAGAGTTTTTTTTTAATACTTTGCTTTGCGTTGCAAAGTTGGATATTCACTTTTGAATATCATGAATATTCCATCTAAAATTACGAAATTAATGAAATAAAAAAGGGACTTGTTTATTTATTTGCGATAATAATATTTTATTGCGGATTTTTTTCTGTGAGAGGTCTGACTTTTTGTCGACAAAACATGACTTCATAATTTCGAGCTACGTTCTTACGAGGGTGAACTGAGCACGTATTGTCGTGCATTGCATTTTTTTTAATACTGTGTACAAAATTATGTATTGACCCCCCCTCCCCAGTAGAGCTTTAAAAAGCAAAAATGCCGCTTTCAAAATCTAGGAAACAAGAAAAGCAATAAAAACTTTCATGAATAAAATATATCTTATTTGAAATTATACATTGACGTGTGAATGTCATATTAGTTCTGATGACAGAATCTTTGAATTAATTAGAATCCATATCTGTTTGGCTCTTTTGAACTTCGAGTACCAAGTATTTTTAAATCGTGCTTTTCTTTTTATATTAGAAGAGGTACACGTTTGGACGAGCTGTCATCCTGTTAACAATACCTTAGATTTGATCGTCCCTGATGAACTAACGAAAGTTGTTGTAGAAAATCTCATGCACATTGGCAGAGTTTTTCAAAAATAAAGTAAAAAATATATAATTTGTTACGTGATTTAGATATAAAAAAAGTACAGTAACATTAACTTTAAACAATAAAGGTCCTGAATTCTACTAATTAAAAAAATTCACGAATACTTAAATCAAAATTAATCATAAAAATGGGATCGAAACAAATAGCAAAGAGGAAAAAATGGAGGAGATATTATATAAATTAAAAATATTCTTTAGTGCCCATAAGGTTTAAATTCTCAGCGACTCTGTTTTCAGTACTCATATTTAAAAAAAATGCTTCGTTTCAGTAAAAAAATATTATTATATTAATTGCAGTTTAATCCGTTCCACTTTAATTTAAAGCATAAATTCTACCGAAGCTAACAGAAAATTAGAGAGACACATGTTACTTACGGCTGAAGGCCTTTATAATAATATGAGTGACTTAAATGAATATAAAAATTAAAGTTTTAAAATATTTTAATGAAGAAGCAATTAAAATGGGAATTCCATAGAATAATTAATTATTAAAATTTTAGCGTGCATTAAGATTGGCGAGCCAGCTGGTCGCCAAAGGCGGTAGTATAAAATAAGATAAAAAGGAGTATTTAGAAGTACTAAAAAGGATAAATGTTTAGGGGAAGTTAGAAATTCAATTAAGTAAACAGAAAATAAAAGGCAAATTCAAGGTTATATCCTCGACTACTGGATGGAATTACATAGCTTGAGTCATCTCAGTTGATTTCAGCCAGTGGTGCAATTTAAATGTGAATAAAATCTGCGTGCGTGTTATTGAAAAAGAAAAAAAAGAGAAGAACATCGCCAGTAAAACTCATTTTTTTCTTTGTTATTTTTATTCCAATTGTTATCTTTTTTATGATACGAATACGTGAAACAACAAAAGGAAATTCTGTTTCAAGATTATATTTCAAGCAATCACATGCTTAATATCTTGGGGCGTTAGTCGCTTTGATAGCAACTCCAGTTTTTCTATCTTTTAATGCGATATCTTATCGTTGCTTTATAAATTCTCATTATTTATTAAATTACAAAAACATAACTCATTTCTTTTGTTTATGGTGTTGAGAAAAGAAAAAGTGTTCCGATTGAAAATTCGGACGTTTTGGAAGATGAAGTTCGTTATTTATGAAATATTTACTTTCCTTGTTCTTAATATTCATAGTTCGCTTGCTGACAGTTACCAAAATCGAAGAAATCAAGATTTATTTCATAATTATGATTTACTAAAATTAATTAAGAAATCTGCAGAACATGTCCATATATCTCAAAGTTTGAAATCAATTTCTGTGGAGGATAAGGATTTCCTAAAAGAATTCGAAAAGTCTCTTTCGGAATCCTTTAAACCAGAATTCTTGTCGGATTCGTTTTCTGATGTTACCTCAAATAAGTGCACTGAAGATTTGAAATATCTGTATGAAAACATTCGGTCTCCTGGAGACTGGGCACTTAAAAGTAAATATATCTATACCGTACATTTATATTTCTAAAATTTATTTTATATTTTATTTGTAATTGATATAAATTGAATTTATATAAAAAACATTGGATTTAGTATTTTTACTGAATATTTTATTTTATTTGCATTTTATTTGTAATTGGTATGAATTGAATTTATATAAAAAACAAACAATGGATTTATTATTTTTATTAACCATTTGATTAATGAAATTATTTTATTATCAAAATTAATCTAAGTGCATTACATATTAATATCTAAATATAAAAACTTTATGTCTTGTTTCATGTTCTAATGCATATATATAATCTTTTTTTATGTTTATATGCATATAAATAAATACTTCTAAGCTGATATTCTAATTTATTATATAAGGTAAATATTAGCATGCAATGTAATCCAAAGTATTGAAATTGCATGTAATCCTTAATCCTTAGTATGTAATCGAAAATATTGAAATTGCATATAGAAATCCTAGGGTTCCCTAAAATAAATAATGCAAATTTCTTTCGCTTGCTTTAATTATTTATTACATAATGTTTTCTGCAGCTTTGAAAGCAAAGTATTTTGTTTCTCCATGGCCAAATAGTGCGGCATTTCTTTGTAATTTACAGTCATTCAAAAATTTCTCATTCAGAATTTAATGCATGCATATGAGTAATTTTTAGTATTTGTTGTTGATTGCAACTTTAATTTATATCAAAATTTATTAATTATCTTTTCAATTTGTGTCATATAAAAATTTGAAAATTATACTCAAATCTTTTTATTCAATTTTTAAGTGCTGGATTCTTATGGCAAACCGGAGAGTGGTATTTTAGCAGGGAACATAAAATGGCTTGGGACATATGACGAATGTGTTGGTATTCAATCTGTGCCCCAGAAAAATGCAAGCGTGGGAAATTTCCGTGGGAAGTACTGCACTCTCCAAGTTCCTTTAAATTTAGGAAATGTGGTAAGTTGTTAATGTATTCTGATTTCTTAGAATATTGATACTTCTTTATAATTACTATTTCATTTCTGTCTCTGTATGACAATACTATAAAAGTAAATATTACTTTTGATAAATGCCTTACGTTTATAAATATCTATCCTTGAGTTTTCTGCATGCTTTCTTTACATGTATATTCTTTACAACATATTTGGCAATTTTGGCAGGTTTTATTTATTAAGCTCAGGCACTTGAGCAGAATAGCAATTAATTATCAGAAGACTTTTCTCTATTCGAAAAATCAGATTTAATTAAAACATTCTTTTGAAAACAATAAAATTTAATTAAAACATTCTTTTGAAAACAATAAAATTTAATTAAAACATTCTTTTGAAAACAATAAAATTTAATTAAAACATTCTTTTGAAAAAAAAATTAATTAAAACATTCTTTTGAAAACCATAAAATTTAATTAAAACATTCTTTTGAAAACAATAAAATTTAATTAAAACATTCTTTTGAAAACAATAAAATTTAATTAAAACATTCTTTTGAAAACAATAAAATTTAATTAAAACATTCTTTTAAAAACATTAAAATTTAACATTCTATTTTTATAAAAAATAAATTAATGGAACCTGCGTATTTCAGTAGACGGTGGACAAATCTGTAATGTAGCCAAGAGCGAAGTCTAAAAAGTGATCGCTGTAATGTTTATGACAGATTTATTGGTCACAGCATCATCATCGTTATCATGCATCAAACCTGCTGCATAGCAAGCTTCAGACTTGATGTATTTATTGCCATAATGTGAAAAGAATAAAATATTAGCATTTCAACGATTGTTTTTATAATGACATAAATAGGATTAGGTTGAATTTATAAATATAGAAACTTCGAAAATTTTCCAGGAGCAGTGGTGAAAACTCGGACTCCGCTCCGGAGGGTTCTACTTTCGAGACTCGAATGCACTGAAGATCCATCGTGCACACGGACCCGGCACACATTAAGTAAGATATCTATGAGCCAAATATTCTCCAGTTCGTGTGGTGGAGAAGTTTGGAGAGGGAGATGCCAGTTCTGGTGTCAGCCTCGTCATCTGACCATGGTTCAAAATCTCGAGCTCCCTTCCAAAATAGCCATCGTGTTGTTTCCGAATAGGACGTTAATATAATTAAACTGCACTCGAAATTTCTCCGGAAGACTATTGACTAAAATATGCAAAATCAAATAATACAGTTTCTTTTTTCAGCATATCGTTTATAAACAGATTCTTTAAGTCGGTTTGTTTATTTTTCGGAATGAAAGCATGGTATTATTTATAAATTAATAAATATTAGAATGTTGTATTGTAATCATCCGATATTTTTTATTATTTCCTTCCAGTCTATTCCTATATCTACAGCTGTGTGTTTACCCGATTCTTGCAATCCGAATGGAACTGTCTCTAGCATATTACAAAATTATAAAAGTAATGGTAAGTACAGACTGTAAAAAAATGCTAAATTATATTTCATATATAAAGGGTTTTTTTTAAATATTTTTTTTGGAAATTGTCAACTTGTAATGTGAAAGATAGGGTACTTGAGAAATCAGAACATTCAATTATGATTAAGAACTTTCATAATTGAACTTTCATATGATCAGAACTTTAAATATGATTATCACTTCGAACTCTACATTGAGATTAATATGGTAATATTGAAATATACACTGAGTGGACAAATTATTATGCCCCCTTGATACGCAGATCCGCCATACTTTCAAATTGTTACCAGTAGCAGGACAAGTGAAGCACCAATTACTTTGTGTTGCTCGCGAAGAAATGGGAAAAAACTATTAAGTTGAGCTTGAAAGTGGAATGATTGTAGGCGTTCAAAGCACTGGAACCAGTATCCGTAAATTGATTACACTAGGAATGCGTTCGAGAGCAGTTATTAATATTTACATAGAGTGGACTATCAAGCAGAAAACTTTGTCTCAGCATCAGACTTGTGGTCATCGCAGGCTACTGAATCCTCGATCTGAAAGGAAATTGACGAGAGTTATCCAGTTAGCTACAACACGTCACATTGCGAGGAATTTAAATCCAGGAGCAACTGCTAAGATCTTGAAACGACCTGTTCATTGCACATTTCACCGTATAGGCGATGAAAGCTGAGGATCTGTTCGAAAACCTCTACTGTCTGCCTTGAACGTTTTCAGTTCGCAAAGGAACACAAAGAATAGGGCAGTAGATGATTGGAAAAGGGGCATGTGATCCGATGAATCGCGTTTTCAATTACACCTGGTATGATGATGATTACACCAATTACACCTGAGATTTAGATGGTATGATGTGAACATGGAGAAAATAGCAAAAAATCATGGACTCCCAACTGCATTGCTACAACATTTCAAACTGGTAGAGACAATATTATAGTTTGAAGGAGGTTTAATTGACATTGTATGGGGGCATTTGAAAATTGTTAAAAATATCTGAATGCCGAAAGGTATTTAGGAGTTATTGGAAATGAATTGCATCCTGTTATGTTACATCATGTTATGGTAACGATGCTCCATGCAGGGGGTGGAATTCTTCTAGCAAAACAATGTTCCCTGTCATAAATCTAGAGTTATCAGCAGATGGTTGAAAGAGCATAACATTGACTTTACCTCGATCAGTTGGCCCGTACAATTATCAGATTTCAATCCAATTGAAACTATATGGGATGAGATCAAAGGGTTTATCAGGCAACTGAATCCACGACCATCAAATCTTAAGGAATTGGAAAGTGTAGTTCATCCAATATGGTCTCAAATTCCTCAAATTACTTGCTGACATAGCATAGAGTTCATGCCAATAATAATGTATGCAATATTAAGTACAGAAGGTGGCCCAACATTGTATGGAGGAGATGGTCATAATAATTTGGCTGCTTAGTGTATATTACTCGCGATATCGCTCTGATTTTCTATTCCTGTTCTGCTATTGACATAGAGTTGCAGATATTGTATTCTATGCTTTTATGAACAAGAGCAATGCATTTTTTAAATGTTCATTGTATTGCAATTTTATGCTGTTGTAAATAAAAGAGTTACATTTTAATAAATCTATTTTATACTTTTTTTGTTTATTACTGGGTTTCTTGCCTGTCCTGCCTTGCATCCTTTTATTCATTAATTATTTGCAAAAATTCTAAGTAATATGTGAATAGAAATGTTGAATTTCCTGTAAATCATTATTTTTCTTGTTTAAATATTTGCTGCATCAGATTGTTTTTAACTTTTATAAATATTTAAATATTAGAAATATTTGTGTTAGTTTTAAAATTATTAAGCTAATGTGTTTTTATAGAATAATGGAAAATATTTCTTAATCCTCTTAATATTTCAGACTCATTTTCGATTTTTGAAGAAAGATTGGAGTCAATATTGAGTAACGCAACATTGACCTGCAAAGTTCCGCCGAAGAAATTAACTACAGGAGCCATTGCTGTCATGTAATTAATTATTCATTTTTTTTTAAGTGTGTATATAATTTGATTAAATTACAAAATTATTTTATAATATTTTAATTCACAACTTTATTATAATTTGTAAAAAGTGTAAATACTTTTTAAAAAAGAATAATGTATTGTAAACAATAGAATGGGAATCCTATCAAGTATATGAATTGATGGATTTATAATTCAGTCTGCAATTATGGGTAAAAAAGAACTTTTCTCTCAAAGAAACTATTTATTAACCATAAATATTTCTGTAATAAAATACTGAATAGAAATCGTAACTGGAAATAAATAAAAATCAAAATATAAAGTTTATGATATGTTTAGCTTTTTACATGATATAATGATTAAAACAATCCCAGCAACAAAAACCTTTAGAAAAAAAATGTTTCATTTCCAATAAATCTTCTTTTAATCTTTTTAAAGAGATATATACCAATCAATTTTACAAATTTTAAGTGCAGTCTGCAATTTTAAACATGATTTGTAATTATTATTAAGTTCCCCATAAAAAAAAAGCCTGTAAGTCACATTGCTCTTCTTTTTTAAACTATTTTTACCTATTTGGTGGATTAAACTACTTCGTATTTACTGCTATAGAATATTATTTCGTTGGTAGTAATTTGAGCAATACAGCTTCATAATCCCTTTGGAAGGCATCTCAGGCATAGGAATGAAAAGTTACCAATATGGTCGTTGGTTGTCGTTTCTCTTGATCAAAATGATGTGAGGATTAATACCCTCACCCCTCCGGTGGCTGTTCCTATTTCTATATGAGTTTGGTATGCTTAAGCCATATATAATTGTTATATAAAGCATTTAACACTTTTTCTTTTTTAATTTTCGTGGCGATTCAGTGATTCAAATTACTCCAGATAATAAAGCAGGATGTTGATATTTCCTTGTGGTTACATGTCATCATATTTATTGGAGCTACAAATGGTTTTATGACAAAATGTAAAATTTTCACACAATTATTACCCACCAGGGGCACCTCATATATGAGGATGAAAAGTTTCCGATGTGTCTCGCCGCCCGGTGGGTCCAGAAATGTTATATTATCGGCTACTTCCTACTGATGGTGGGATGTACCTTCCATGTGTAGAGTTGTACCGTGTCCGGTGATGGTCCTTATGATGTCCCAAATGCTGTAGCTGCGATCCAGTGATTCAAATTAATCATTATGCCTTAGGGTGGATCGGTGTAGTCAATTTGTGATTCCTACACAATTATTGTACTCTAAATGGCATTTTAAATATTTTGAGATAGTTGTTGTACAATATATTTGTATTAAATGCTGTACATTTATTGATTGCTAACAATATTTTGGTCAATCTGTATTTTTCTTATTTACTCAGATGTCTTCTCTCCGTATTTGCTCTTCTGGCTTTGATAGGAAGTTCCATAACTGCATTGGAATATTATTTGAAGGCTAAGCTTTCTAAGACATGTGAGCGTGATTCCAGTGATCTTGGCAAGATGGTTAATTCTTCTGATGTCGAAAATGTATCTCAAGGGGAGACTGACGATGTTACGCTTGTTGGTACAGAGGAGAAAAGAGTATTGCCTGGTTAGTAACTATTTACCAAGATATATCTCATTCTTGTATTACTTAGTGCTACAAACAGGAAATTGCACTTACCTTTTGATGTATAAAATAAAGGGAACATACTTTCAAAAATATTCTGAGACCGTTAGAATAACGTCATGCATGAAGACACGATTCAAGGTCAACGCAAATTACTCCACCCGTGGTAGTAATTACTTCCTTAGATCATTCTCAGTCCCGTAGCTTTTTTAATGCTACAAAATGAGGAATCTCACTTACTTTTGAGATATAACGATGACCGACAAAGAGAACACATTTCACAAGATTTTCTAAGATCGCTGTGATAAAGCCCTGCATGGAGATGCGATTGTAGGTTAATGGAAACTACATGAGCAGCTGTAGTATAAAAAAATACAATCCAAATTATAATGGCATCATTAATCATTAATGGTTAATAAATGACATTCATTACTATATTATTATTTATTATTCAATTAGTTAATCATTAATAATTAACAAATTACAACTACAAATTACTGGTGAAATTGTTGTCTAAAAACCTTAAAAAATAATTTAAGCAGCATTTATAGTTTCCAAGGAGGGAAATTAATAAGAAACATTTAGCAGTTGAGGTGAAGGAAAAAAGAAACTGAAAAGACGCTGTTAGAATTCTAGATAAATTAGAATGTATTTCTCTGTGAGTTTAATTGCTCGCATCAAAATAAACGTTACATCAAGAATTGGAAAAAGAAAATCAACATCAAAATCTCCCATCAACATTTTTAAAATCACAACAGTGCAATATTGTAACTTCATTTTCTTATACGTCATGCAAAATGCTGAGATAATACACAGAATGCTTTCTATTTAGTTTTCAAAATGAGAAAATCATGGAACTGAATATTATATAAAAGTAACGAACTTCAATTATTTTTTTATGATCTAAAATCCCATTAATTATTTCAAACTGAATAGTTTAGAAAGAGAAAAATAATGTAACAATTTTTTAATGTAATTATTATAAAAAAATTTATTAAATTTTATATTATTTGTATTATTTTAATTATTAATCTAATTAATGCTTTTTTAGAAAGTTTGCTTTACAAGGAAGTTCGAAACAAATATAATTGTATAGATTTTAATAATGCCTTTCAAAACCAAAGTAAACAAATTCATAACTAAATAAATATGAATGCTAATACAGATTTAATCATTGATTCCATAAATTTATGAAATCACCTCATTAGCAAAGGTGCAATATCTAAGAAAAGCTGCAATTCATAGAGATAGTTAAATTTTAATATTACTAATTTATAGTTAAATTTTTCCTAAAACTCCTTTTTTTGAAAATATTAGAGTGAAAGCAATGAAGAATTCGGCTTCCATTTTACATACTTTTATTTATCTTTACATATTTCATGTTTAGAAAGATTATTTTGTTATCAATTCGGCGCTTCCTTCTAAATATATTCGAGACCTTAAATTTTGCACAAGTATGTGTTTTGGTAAGAATGTAGCATATAAATCTTTTTAGACCTTAATAAACAGTTAATCAGTTATTTTTAATTAAACTTCAAATCTATGCGAGGAATTTGAGAAAAAATTGTGTTAAGATTTGATAATACTCATAATAGAAAATTAGGTGCTAAATATAAAATAAAATAAAAAAAAGAAGAAATTATGGAATGGAGAACAGAAAAATAACCTATTTTATAAAAATGTTTTCTTAAGTGTTTTTATTAAAATTATTTCAGCTGGTATAGAGAAAAGCAAGCCATTTTTCAACTGTTTTTGTATTTTCACCAATGGCCAAAAAATACTAAATACCGCTAGTGCTGAAGGGCAGTTACCTTCCCTCCACGGCATTCGTTTTCTGAGTATGACCTGGGTCATTCTCGGCCACACGTATGCGTCTATGTCTTCCATTGTAAGTAAGTATCATTTTTTTTTATTCTTCAATTTTTTTTCCTGAATTTTAAGAAATATAAATAATGTCGAAAGTTTAAGGATAGGAAAAATTCATATAAAGTAACATTTTTACTTTCTCTTATGCGTGGTATAAAGAAATTATAATAATCATAATTATAATGCTTGAAAAGGGCACCATTTCTCGTTTTTCTGCAACACATCCTATCGAAATGCTGCAAGGTGTATCGGCCCAGGCCACGCGATGAAAATACATCCCGTAGAATGATTTTATTGCTTCCTTGGAGGCCCCGGACGGCTGAAGTGCAGCAGGGCATAAAGTTCATGCATCCTTGCACATTTTTCTCGAGGATGAGTGAAATCCATTACTTAGAAAACCCATAAACAAAAATTATAAAATAGAATTGAAGTGAAACAAAATAATAGATCAGGATAAATAGTGATTATCAAGTAAAAGTTTATTGACATGCAGGGGTAACTACATAAGCCAGATAACAACTGCCGAACACGCGTGTGCACTTTTGTCTAGTGGTCTTGTTACTCGGCTATGAACCCTAACGTTGCGAGTTAGAACCTCAAATATTTGCATTGTGCTCGGAAATGGCATAGTGCGGTAAAGTGTGACAAGATTATGGACATGAACTGCATGAAGAAAGCTTGACTGTACTTCTGATCAACCTTATCCAAACACTGACTGACCTTTGTTTGTTTCAGCAGCGACTACTTTTTGCTATTTGGCAGGCTCTTGGAAATTTCCTTCTAAACGAAACATAAATGTTCATCTATCGCCGAAGTTACTAAGATGTTCCGAACTGTTTTGATGAATGAAAGCAATCGGATTTCCCATTTATTTTTGGCATATGGATTTAACTAAATACGCTAGATCATAGAAACTATCGTATTCTTCTTTTTTTTCCTGCTACATATAACCTCCAGTATGTCTGATGTTTTTATATGCATATTATTTTAATGGCTAATGTTCCCAAAACAACTGAATTTATAATAATATTTGAATTTAATTTATTTTTCATCTATGAGCACTAATAGTTTTAAAATTTTCATATTATTTCAGTAGTGAGTTTATTTTTCATTCGTATTTCATAAGAACGCACTCATCCCCATTTTACTGATAAAATTACTTAAATTATGAATGCATTTTCTAGCTATAATTACCTTTCTTTATAGTCATAAAACTTTATTTTGCTTACACATTGTCATATGTTTTCGTTTACATAATCATGTATCATATTTCTAACGTTTACAAAATTGTATTTTCTTTATAATCGTCATTATTGTGCTTTCTTTATTATGGCTCTCTTTATTGTCATTTACTTTCTGTAGCATATGCATAGTTATATGCTTTATTTCATATAGTCGTATGATTTCTTGTAGTCGTATACTTTCTTTAGCTTATATATTTAGAGCTTTCTTTATAATATTTTTTCTTTATAGAATAATCTCTGCCTAGCATGTACAAAATTAAAGAATTTCTTCCATACGTTTTCTTTATAAACTTCTTCAGTTGAGTTAATAACAATTACCGAAAGACGAAAATGTATCCTAAATTTGCTTTATTTCATATAGTCTTATGATTTCTTATAGTCGTATACTTTCTTTAGCTTATATATTTAAAGCTTTCTTTATAATATTTTTTCTTTATAGAATAATCTCTGCCTAGCATGTACAAAATTAAAGAATTTCTTCCATACGTTTTCTTTATAAACTTCTTCAGTTGAGTTAATAACAATTACCGAAAGACGAAAATGTATCCTAAATTTGCTTTATTTCATATAGTCTTATGATTTCTTATAGTCGTATACTTTCTTTAGCTTATATATTTAAAGCTTTCTTTATAATATTTTTTCTTTATAGAATAATCTCTGCCTAGCATGTACAAAATTAAAGAATTTCTTCCATACGTTTTCTTTATAAACTTCTTCAGTTGAGTTAATAACAATTACCGAAAGACGAAAATGTATCCTAAATTTGCTTTATTTCATATAGTCTTATGATTTCTTATAGTCGTATACTTTCTTTAGCTTATATATTTAAAGCT
The DNA here is from genome assembly GCF_947563725.1 of Argiope bruennichi. Taxonomy (NCBI): domain Eukaryota; kingdom Metazoa; phylum Arthropoda; class Arachnida; order Araneae; family Araneidae; genus Argiope; species Argiope bruennichi. The sequence continues at coordinate 110,289,510 of NC_079158.1, read as the reverse complement.
TTCTTTATAATATTTTTTCTTTATAGAATAATCTCTGCCTAGAATGTACAAAATTATTTGCTTCCTTTTAAATAGTTCATAATTTTCTCTAATTTATGAAAAGTTAAAGAATTTCTTCCATATGTTTTCTTTATAATCTTCTTTAGTTGAGTTAATAATAATTACCGAAAGACGAAAATGTATCCTAAATTTGCTCATATTTCAGGGAACAAGACTTGTTTTTAATAGCTTTTATTTAAAATGAATTATTTCAGAAAATGGAATTATTTTTAATGAATTATTTTGTAAAGATGGAATTTTAGAATCAATTCTGCAAACATTTCCTGACTTGTTTGATCGTTTGGAATTCAACATACGTGTGTTTTTGATAGCAGTATACTAAATTTCATATTTTCAGAAACATTTTGAGTTAATTCAATAATTTTAAATAAATCACAATTACAAACTAGTTCAATCCCCTGGTAATGAATTAAATAAATAAATTTCAAAAATTCTTAATATTGAAAGAAATGAATTAGAAATTAAAAACTAAACTATGGAAAATGATTAAACTAACCACATCTAATACTTTAATAGTATTGTATTTTAAGATATGTTTATATTAGTCTCCTCCTTTATCAAAAGCATTAGATTAATGAAACTGAACTTCAGATATGATTTGAAATAAAAGGCCTAGTTATTCTCCAAATTTACATACCTGTAATAAGTGAGAAAGGTAGAATAATTTTTTTTTTTCATTAAGGATAATGTTGAATTTATTATCTTGATTCGATAAAATAACATTCACGTTGAAATAAGAAAAATATAATATTTAATAATTATTATGCTAGAAATAACCATAGTTTTAATTCATTTTTGGTTCCGATTCTTTTTGCAGATGATAGTGCTGATGCCATCGGTTTAATTGATCGATGGACATTTCAAGTAATTCTCAATGGCTTCTTTTCTGTAGATTCCTTTTTTGTTCTCAGGTGAGAAGTTATGACTGTCACTTCCATAAAGCTATTTAAATCCATTATTATTTTCGTTTAAAAGATAATTTTAAATTTTGTAATTATATAGATTCTTAAAATATTCTTAAAGTTGAATTTTTTTTAAAAAAATAATTTGTTCTCTTTTTTTTTTTTTTAAATCTTTATTGAATATTTCGTACGTCTTGATTTCCACGGCTATTTAAACCACGCCAAGAATAACGCCAAAGTGAAACCGTTTATGGTTGCTCACAGTTTGGCTACTTTTAGCTGTTTTTTTTACCTGATATGGCGACTTATCGCGGTCGCCGTTTAAATCAAATTGTACGAATTTTTTTATTCAATTTAAACTTTAAAAAATCTTATTTTGTTATTTTACCCATAATTCGTATTTTACGACTACACGTCTTAAGTCTTACATCAGATCAATTTTTTAAATGGCATGAAATTACTTTTTTTTATCTCAAAATAATTTATTTTCCAGTGGATTCTTAACTGGGTATTTATACTTTCAACAAGCAAAGAAAACCGATGGAAAAATTCCATGGCTTTATTTTTACATCCATCGATATATAAGGTATGATTTTAATTAAGAATTCATGCAAAAAATGTAATGTATATTGTAAAAAAAATTGGTAGATTTCAAATTTATTTTTATATTATAGTAGAGGAATAAATCCCTTGACTCATTTATACAGTTTGTATGTTTTGTTCAGTTCGTGCGAAAACTACTTCATGCGTCAATCAGCAAAACAATGATTTAGTTCCTACAAAAAAAATTTCTACATTTTATGGAAAGGTAATTCTTACGGAAAGTTGGTGACACGCTTTTTACCCTCTTGTAGAAAAATAACTGTTACTTTGAATCTTTAGTTTAAAAAAAAACATTGTTAATTTATATAATAAAAAGGTCCACTGTATTTAATTAAAGTTATAAATTATTCAAGTCACAAATGCGACTTGTCACGAAAGGTATATTTCACGAAATTTATATTAAAGGTGTCACGAAAGGTATATTTCATTCATACGTGTATGAAAATATTTATTTTTTTGTGTCAAAATAACGAGCCCATAAATACTTCGTCATTTTTAGGATACCTATAATTGTCTATCTTTAATACATACAATTAGGTATGTTAATTCTCTTTTCATTTGTTGTTAGTATTAATTTTAAAAACAGTGTCTAAGAAGTACGTAAATTAGACTAATTTACACGTTATAAATTACAATTATTTGTAACGGAATTAAAAAAATATTATAAATAATATTCGAAAATCTTACTTGGCGTCCTCTGCAAAATGAAGGTTTCCATATTCTATTTAGTTGGATCCCGAGTCATGTAAGCATATCAAAATCTGCAGACTCTCTATTGTCCCATAGACTTTCATATTGTGACATTAAGAGATTTTTCATTAAACATATTTACTCAACATTGCAAATGGCATGGGATCCGAAGACCGAGAATAAACTTCATTCCGTCAAGCCTAAGATTGGTTTTATATCCTGTCCATCCGATAAGAGAGCTTGATGTGAAAATGACTCGCCTCCGTATAGGACACACCCGTTTTACTCATCGTCATCTTATATTGGGTGAAAGGGTGCTAATTTGTCCCACTTGTGATATTGCTTTTAGTGTGAAACATATTTTAATTGAATGCCCTGATTTCTCGTTTCTCGTTTCTGCCCTGAACTCGTCTTCCCTGAACTTGCAAGACTTGGGTGAAAAATACCACCCAAATATTTTTAAGTTTTTAAGAGCTATTGGTTTCATCAACTACATATAACACCTTTTTCATCTGTTTGTTCTTCCTTTTATGTTAAATGCATTTTTTATAGGATTATTTTAAATTTACGTTAATCATTGTCTTACATTAAAACAGTTTTTTAATATTTGTGTCGACGCATTTTACGTGATTTTAATTACTGGCACTTGTTTTTAAAATGTGTTGTTTTAAATGTCTCTTCTGATTTTACCGTATGCTTGGCGCAGTATAGCCAAATACGGCTCTTGCGCCAGTAAACCATACGCAACAACAACATCGAAAATTCAATGTATAAAGCAACGCAAAAAAGAAAAGAAAAAAAAAAAACTGTAGTTTACAAAGTTGAGATCAAAATGAGAATTATCTGAAAATGGCTAAATTCAAACAGAAACAGATACAGTAACAGATATTAAAGTCACGTTACATATTAATTACTAATGAAAATTTAACACAGAATATCATCTTAAAAAAGATAAATTTTTTTTGATGTAATCATGTAAATACTGAAAAAGAGAATAATAGAAATGCAAATGTATGATAATAAGCTCTTTGTGTCACTGTTGTTAAAACTTCAAATAGGAATCATATCCTTTAAATGTTCCTGCTGTTTCCATTTTTAATTTAACACACGCGGCAAAAAGTAAATTCGCACGGCACACACACGCGGCAAAACACAAACATTTCATACAATGTAGTTAATAATTTTAATCTCGTCGATAATAACTACGATAAAAATATAGTTGGAATAAACAGAATTCATTCACGCAGAATACTTAACATTTGACATCCTTTATATGCAAGTGCAAGTGTCGGTTCCATGTTAGAACTTAACTTAAGGTGGAACTTTGTTAACCACTCCCCTGATTAGTCCGAGTCATTTCAGGTTCCTATACATTGTAATTAATTATTATCACGCAAAAACTCGGGCCTTAGAGCCTGTAGCTCAAAAAGAAAGGAAATATTCTGCTTTTATTGGAAGTTCACAAAGTTTTGTTGGAGAATTTTGTTTTTGGATGATGCGACTGGACGGCAGATGTTTTAGTCAATAGTCTTTGTGACAGCTGAGAAAAAAGAATAATAAAAATTGCGATTGTCATATGATAACAAAATGTGCAGTGCAAAAGATATTTCAGTTAATGAATATGAAGGTGGGGACTTTAAATATAATAGAATAATATAAAACTTTTTTCATCTGCTCGAGATAACTCGGGCGAGTAAATTGAAGATATGTTTTCACACCTATAAAAAAAGAAATCAACTTAAAACCTGATTAGTATATTTTGTTTCGTTTCCTTTAAAAATAAAATAAAAAATATGTTTTTTTTTTGTAATTTTTTTTAAAATTGTTAAAAGAAATAATTAAATAATTTTTTTATAAAATTAAAGTAACGTTATAATTGTAAATAAAACAAACAAATATAGGATAATTGTAGTAAAAAAATAAACAAATATTTTTTTAAAATAACTTTATAGTTATTTTATCGAACTTTTATCGAAAAATTTGTAATTTTTTATGATCTGAAAATTAAGTCCAAACTTCGTAGATTCTAAAACAGACTTTATTTTTAATATATGTAAGATAGAATTATAGATACAGTAGTTTCAATAATACACAATAAATAAAAATGAAATCGGAAACAGTGGTATTTTTAAACGAAAATGAGTAATTTATTTTATTTTTACCGTAAAATTCTCAAAAATAATATTTGATATGTTTATATTAATTCTCTGCCTACTTAGCCGTAGTTTGCTTATTTTTAACGTTTATGTTAAAAAAAAGAGTGAAAATTTCATTTGTTTTCAGCACATTCGCGTGAACTTTTTTATAAGTACAATATGTAGACGAATTTTCTGAAGACTGTGATTGATTCACGGATATCTCATAATATTTCATCTTATACTCATATTATATTCAATAATATCTCAAAATCAATTCAATAAAATTTCATGAAATTTAATATGCGTGTATCCAAACTTTTTAGGGTTGTAATACACTGCGAATTTTACGATGGCTTTATTTAGACATATTTTACAGACACTTTAAGTTCGAATCATAGAAAAAAGTTGATAAAAAATCATTAACGGCGACTTCAAATGCTCATAAACTTTTTATTTATTAAAATAATTTTTATCTTGAGGTCTGTTACATTTTATATAGTTTGAGCTATATATATATAGAAAAAATAAAAATTAAATATTTCCATTATTTTTTACCTTATTTTGTTTTTCTTAACATTGACAATTTTGCTAAATATTCGTTAAATAAGCACTTTTTTCCCAAAATCTAACGGCAATGAGTGTATTTTTTTCTTCTAATAATGATCTTTAAAGTATGTTTTAACTATCTGATACAATAAAAAATGTTTATGCATCATTTTTTAAAACTTTCACTCTGAACCTAGTCGGATACCTTAAGTAACATACAATGTAAATTTTTTTTCATAGAGTTTACCAACAGCAATAGTAGTCTCTTTCTAGTCAGTCTACCCAGTTTAAATTCTCCTTTCATAAGTACAGCGAAAAGTTTCTCGGATTTATATTCAGATTCACAGCTAATAGGTTCTTTACTAAATCAAACTCGTACTTTACACAGCGAGGGATATAGTTTTCTAACTAGTCCGCATTACATGGTATATCTCCGTCACGAAAATCGTTGTGAACTTATTCCAGTGGCTCTTTAAAAAGACATTAGCAACGACTGTTTTAAACAATTCTTAATCTTTCACATGATTTCCAAAAAAATTGTAGCACATATTTTCCCCTTTTTCCAACTAAACATATCAAATTTAAAATATCTTACAATGCATCCATAATAATATGTATGCGTTTATTGGAAATGTAAAAAAATTATACTAAATAAATTTGTATTTCAGACTCTTTTTTAAATTCATGTTATGTCTAAAATAGTATATTTTAAATATATTCAGTGTTAATTGATTGATAAAAGAATAGTTAGTTATTAATTTTTTTTTTTACTCTGTAGGCTTACGCCAGTATATATGATAGTTCTAGCGTTTTATACAACTCTTAGTCCATTTTTGGGTTCTGGTCCCCTTTGGCCTGACTATGATGTCGTTGTGGAATGCAAAAATAACTGGTGGTGGAATATTCTTTACATCAACAATTTCCAGTCCGACAATTTGTATGTAAGTATAATCAGTTCAGAGTAGACGACTGTATATACTTAAAAAGTATATATAATCCTCCACAGCCATCTGTAATACTAAGAGGAATTTTAATTTCTGACGAATTCATAATGTGCTAAAATTAAGAGGGAAGTGTTTAATTGATTTCATTTAAACTAGTTTATTTAAAATGAAATTGCTTTTCTTGATGAGTATTTTTAAATTTATTATTAAAACTTTTCACAAAATTTGAAAACAAAAATAAAATTAATCTAACTGCTATCAAAGGCAACAACAAAATGCTCTTTTCGTGCAGTCAGAACAAATGTTTTGCTGTTCGTGTTTGTATTCAGGAGGGTTTAAAAGACGTTTAGCTATAAAAGTGGTTCACGCGTCAAGAAGAAAATCATTTTTATTACAAAGTATAGATACTGCAAATATGAAAAGAGACAGCTGCAGGAAGTACTTTATCGTTAAATTAAGTAAAAGAAAATCAGTTGAGAGGCAGTGGAATGTAAAATTACAAACACACAACAGCGCAATGTTATAAATCCCAGATGAAGTTTTTATAATTTCTGACAACAATTAATTCCAGCACTTTTAAATTGAAAAGATTCATTCTCGTTATTGCTTGCTTCCTGCTGATATGTCTATCTTTTTGTTTATGATTTAATGTGATGTTTTTTAGGCAATTATATTTTCGTAAATTTGCATTCCTTTAAAATTGTTTTGTATTCTTTATCAAGTGCATTTTTAACTTATTAGTTATCTATATAGTTTTCTAGTGCCATGTGTAACGGTTAAGAGAGGGTGAAAATAAACCCGCATTTTTTTTAACTGCGTTATTGCCTGTTTTAGCACCTAGCAACTGAGACGTGCTTTTTTATGCTTAAATTGAATGGATTATCCAAGCGCGACTAAACCTAAGCATGAATAAATAGAAAGATCAACGAGCTGCCGTCTACAATTTTTATAATTTTACATTCATATTTATTCATTATATGCTTTCTTGGCGAACTAAATTGACCAGATTGACGATCAACTAGCTGCGTCATTTAATTTCCGACAGTTTCCTTATATTACATTTAAAGTTTTTATCTTTTGGAAATATAGGATATTTCGGTACAAAGATTATTTTTCTTTTTAATAGTTTTCGGAAGAAGTACTATGATATATATATTTATTTGATTGGCCCTTAATGAAATATCTGATTCTTTTTGGAAGCTTGGCTCTTTCTGAAAACATATATACTTCGCCATTGTTCTTGTTTATAATGGCACTTGTCATAGAGAAGCCCACTGACTTTAGAAGTCAGTGATTTTAAGCCAAGAATGCGTCTCTTGTTTTTTTCAGTAGTTTTTTTTTCAGAAAAATAAGACTTTTATAAATAAGTCTGAAACTACAGGAAAAACAAATATGCTTGATTTTTTTCTAGACAGAGAAAGAGAAGAGCCTTGAGCTTCTTTTCACTAAAAAAAAAGATTTTAACACCAATGTAAAGATTTGTCTCTAGAATCATGAAGTTCTCCAGTGAAAAAGAACTTTATTGGAAAGAGAAAGCAAGCTATGTCCATTTGAAAAAACGTTATAAAAGTAACCCTGCGATGGTAAAAAAAAGAGAACTCAGTTATATTGTCTTTTTTATATATTTTAGCGTTTCTTTCAGATAAATTTTCTGTTCCAATATATATATAAACTATTTTGAATCTTTAGTTCAAAATACTATAAAATGATAATGATGGATTTGTTTTCTTAGCTTCGTCAGCTTTGATTCAGTCCATCTTTGTAATTTGTGAATTACAATTTAAATGTCTCGCTGTTCAAGGAAGAATATATATCTGTCGAGCTGTAGCAATCTTTTACAATAATAAATTCTCCCTTCCTTTTTGTACTTTTTTTAAGAGAATATTTTCTGCAACATTTTCGAAATATTTTCGTCCGGTAATTTACCAATATTATGCCTGACAGAAAAATATTATATTAAAAAGAAGTAAAAGAAGTAACCTCATTAGAATTTTGTATAAAGTTGCATCAATTCATACAAAAGAATCATATGCCCATAAACCCTAATAAGTACACAAATATAGTAAATAAATAGTGAATTAAATATTGAATACTAAAAAAAATTAGAGAGAAATTAACGTGTTGAAAATTAGAAGAGGAAACAAACTTGCAATCGAAAGCTGAAAATAAAAAGAAATAGCATTTTGAATTCTACTTTAATCATCTGTTCATTCAATCACTTGAAGTTGAAAATATCGAACCATATCAATTTCAAGGAATATAGTAAGATTTTAAAATGAATAAGATATTTCATACTTTGCTTAAGTATTCAATTATAAATAGTTATTTTTAATTAAATTTAATACAGCATAAACTCTAAATATGTATTATTTTAATCAAGTTTAAGGAACATTATGGAATGGAAATCCTAATGTCATTTCTAAACTTTAAATGGAATTTTAAAGATATTCAGCAATGTTCAGTTAATATGTTAATTCTTATTTATTTTTTTAAAAAAATTGCATTTTACAGTGCATGGGATGGTCTTGGTACCTAGCTAATGACATGCAATTTTATGTAATCAGTCCATTGTTCCTGATCAGTTTGTGGAGGTACGTAGCAATTTTCATTCATTTTAAAAGCTCAGAATTATTTTTGTCAATATTAGAACGTTACAAAAAAGACTCCAACTGTATTTTGAAATCGAAAAGAATAAAAATTTGGTCTGATCATTCGATTCAAAATTAGCATTTCATAATTATAAATATCCCGCTGTTATCATAAAAGTGGGTTATTGCAAGACGCCTGGATGATATTCATTCAATATTTCAACTTGTCTAAGATTTTTTAACGTCAGTAAAGTTTCTTTTTCCTTTCCAATTCTCCAATTTTAGCGTGTAGCAATCAAATTGAAAATAAATAATGATAAAAAAGATGTTTTACGTATCTCCAGAAAAAAAAATTACACGTACGTGGATTATGTCGAAACTAACGGCTGTCATGACCTTCTAAACTCTCGATATTATTACCATTGAATTACCAAGAGGAAATCTATTTTGGTAAAGTTTGCAATTAAACTGCACTATCTCACAATAAAGAAAAATCATCGATAAAAGAGAAATACAAATAAAACGTGGTCTGTGGTAAAATATAAAATGTGGTAACTTAATATATCACATGGAATCGTTTTACGATTAATGGATATAATTAAAGTTATTCTTTGCCAATGATATTAAATCTCTTTTCTTGTAGAATCTTCATAATCACCCTATTAATCCCATAGATCTTTTGTTGTGGACAATATTCTGGCTTGAGGGTGATAAGGTGTCTTCACTGGGCTTGATGAAATGAGAAATTTTTGTTACAGGGCAGCGTGTAATGTCTGGATCTGGATAACCGTTGCCTCCACAGACGCCATTATCATGTGAACATAAGCGAGACCGGTTAACCAAGAGTCCTAAATGTCCCATTATTGTGATAAATTGATTAATCTTTGAGCTGAAAGAAGCTCAGTCAATATTAATATAGAATACAAATAGAACAGTCTCCTGTGTTGTCTTCGAAAGATTTTTTCTATTGTGCCAAATTTTAAGGAAGCACATTTTTAGATTTTTCTTAGTGCGATATTTGGGTAAATTGATTCTGTCTGTCTAACTGATCAGCAATCTGATTCTCTTGTACACCCGAATACCAGATGTGTTTGGCATTCTCCCAGAAATGATTAGAACGCCTAGAAAATCACAAGAGCTTTTGAAGGGACGATTAACTATCAGCACAATTGTTCTTTTTGACAAACTCTTGTGAACACAAGGGTGAAATTCTTGCAATGCAACCATTTCTCATGGCGGATTTTTCTTCTAGTATTATGGTGAAAGATGATTGTAGTACGTACGGCAATATTCTTTGCGAATAGTAAATTTCTGTTGCCTTCTATAAGTATGTTGAAGTCTTTACCAATATGTGCTGCCGATACTGATACTCTAGTTAAAAACAGTGGAACCAAAATTCAGTCCTTTATGGCATACAACTTCCAAGTATCTAGCACTGAGCGTTTTTGACAGACGTCTTCAAAAAACAGCTATCTTTGACCACACCGTCTATGACTGCTTGCGAGACTTCTAGAAAGTCCCGTCCAAGTATAACATCATGGCTGAAAAACTACAAATTCGAACGGCAATTCTAGGTTGTTTATGGCAATTCGTAGGACGCATTTTCCTATTGGATGTACAAAACTTCCATTGGCGACTTTAAGAACGACATTTTTGTCATCAGAGAACATAACTTTTAAATGTTGGCGATACTTATTTGAAATGACTGAGAAAGACGCTCCAGAATCCACAAGAGTAAGTGTACGCTCATTATCTATCATTATATCGAGGTGGTTTCCAAACATTTTGGCGGCAGATGAGGATTTTCATCGTATGCGGTCTCACCTCACATGTAAGTCACCTCGCTCAGTTTTCCTCGTTTCTACGACTAGGAAATTAACTCAATGGGCGATAGGGCGACGGTGATCTTGAGCTACGTGTCGGAGATCGACATCGAGATGGACTGGGTGAGGATTGACATCTGTAACCTTCTTCGGGAAAGTGGGTGAAATTCTGTGGGATTCTATCGATTCGCTCCATAGTCAATGAATTCTTCGGAGGGCGCTATAATTATTGAAAATAGCTCCCTGCAATAACGTACAACATGTCCTGGACATCTACAATGGAAGTAAACTGGTCTGTTGTCAGTAGTTCTCCATAAGTCTTTTTTTCTAGGTTGTATCGATGGAATGGACCGAGGATTTTGCTCTATAGCAGGGTTAAGCTCGGCGTTGACTGACGTGTTGGCTGCGTTCCGTTGGTCTTGCAGAAACAGGTGCCAAAACTTTTTCAACTTCCTCTTGTACTAGCTCTTCCAATGATTGTGGATGTACATCCGAAGGTTTCTCAGTTGGTCTAATCATCCACTGGACTTCTTCCTGCATAATCCTGCGCATTAGAGATACTAGATTGAGTTCTTCGTCCTTAGCGGCCATTGGTACCATGTTGGGACGTGTTTCGAATTTTCGTCTTCCAACCCTTTTTTGCTTCATGTCCTCGATGTAGTCGCATCGTTTTACAAAATCTGCTGTCGTTGCGATCTTTCTTGATAGTAGTGCCTGATAAATATCTTCAGCCACTCCTTTCATCAGGTGTGATACCTTTTCGTTCTCTGGCATCAGAGGATTTACCTCTCGACAAAGTCCTAAGATGTTTTGTGTGTAGGACTGTGTACTCTCATCTACTCGTTGAGCTCGATATTTTAATCGTTCCTTGGTTTTCTTCTTATATTTCTGCCGATCAGCGAAAAGTTGAGCTAGTCCAGTTTTAAATGCTTCCTAAAAATTCAAGGCATCCTCATAATTAACAAACCACTGCTTTGCTGTGCCGTCCAGGAAGAAGTAAACATTTACTAAACACATCATGTCGTCGTATTTGTTAAATTTAGCCACTGTATCATATTTTTTGAGCCATTTGCTAGGATCTTTTCCAAATTATCCCCGAAATACTGACGGCTTCTGAGTTGTTGGTATAAGGGCGTAAATACTGTTGGTTGGGTTTGTATCACTTCTTCGGGCATTGTTGTTTTCTTTATTCGGGAAAATACAGTCCAAATTCTCTTAAACGAGCACTATTACCAGAATCCACGGTTAAACGGTTTTTACCCGGCGCCTCCACCAAACTTGTCACGAATATGCAAAGAATAACAGGTCACAAAGTAACACTAAATCAAATTTATTAGCTTTTAGCAACTCGTTACGCGGCGGCGAAGAACTGACCCCACTGCTTGTGAAACTCAGAATTTATACTTTTACAGAATAATCTAGAATCATAAAGAAAGTTATAGAAAGTTCTAGAATATTAACAAAAGAATAATAAGAATTTCAGATTAATGTTCAACAATTTAATTAATGCGACTTGGCTAGGATTCGAGCCCTTGATCTTGTGCGTTGCAAGCGCGTGCATTACCACCGAGCCACGATGACTATCTACGGACCCCTCTTTTGCGACAATATAGGATAAGAAATATTGGAAACAACTATTGTAGAAACGGAGAAGAGAGTGAGTGATTACTGGCATTAAATAATTTAATTTTGTTAATGCTCACTACCTTGAATGTATGTGAAGGAAGGGTTTGCAGGAACAGAAATGAACGAAAAAATTACACCAGGAACGAAAAGGATGACAAGCTGCCTTGAATGTCTGGCGATTATCAATATGAGGTTTGGCAGAAAATTTTTGGAGAACTCTACATTTTTCAACTTTCAACTTTGAGAAAAAATGATAAATATCTTCTTTATATATATATATATATATATATATATATATATATATTTGAAATTCATTTCTACTGAAGTAGCAGTACCAGTATAGTGCAGAAACGTAGAAGAAAGCTGATGTTTTAGGTGGCTTTCTCATCATGTGAGCGTGATTCAAGATCCGTCTTAAGATGCTCCATGTTGTCTCAAAGTAGCATATTGTTACAAAATTTTCTTCTACAAATACCGCCAATCAATCGTAATGACGCAGCGCATTTAATCGCTAGTTCAGCAGCTTGCTTGCTGTCTAATCCACCAAAATCCTGTTACTTGTCGGCTACTCCGACTGCTCTCACAGACGATTTCTGACGATACACACGACTTCACTGCAGTTTCAGAGTGCCTGTCTTTTATAGTTCCGGGAGGCGGAGCTAGAATCTTCCAGATCAATCAAGACGTCTCTGGGTGTATCTCGTTTCCTACTGGATGGATCTTGAAACTTCTCGAATTTTCCAGTATGATCCATTTAGTCACCACACTCGCCAAATCCGTCGCCAAATGGTCGACAAGCTCAGCACGCACAGAACAGATCTTACAATGGTTTTTCCACGATGACACTATTCGCGTCGGGTAGCAAAATTACAGATTTGTAACATTATAAATATAATGAAACTAATCAAAATTTGAAGTGAATTTGATGACGAAGAACGCTTCTTGTAACGTCTTGCTCCGAAAACTGAAATTTCGAAAATATCTCGCTCACTACAATTATACAATGTCATTTTAATTTGTATTATTACATATATATATATACACTCGTAAAACTGAAGAATTCTTTTATAATCATCTTATATAGTTAAGTATTATTAAAATTTGTCAACCTGAGCTATTTGCTCTATAAATAAAGCAATATAAATGTGTTTCATTCATTCAGGTGGCCAAAAATCGGATATTCATTGCTAGGACTGTTCTTTTCGATTACATTTGCATGCAATTTTGTTCTCACTTACGAATATGACATAATCGCAGGGTTCGGGAATATTAATCTGTTATCCAAGGATGCTGCGAATGTTATAAACAGGTAAGAGGTTTTTAACAGATAATTTATTTTATTTTATTGAAATTATTTTTTAAAAGAAAATCTTAAATACAGATGTAAAGTCTTTTTTATTCAAAAACAGTTGAACCATTACATGTAAGTTTTGTAATGGTTTTTTTATAATAAGATCCGGTAATTACAATCATTATCCATGTAAATCGTTTGTCAGTTTATTAATAAACAGTGCTGTAAATGATATTTAAAGACCTCATTCTAATTTCTGTATTAACTATCTTTAAGGCGTGAGCTGTCTCTCTGAGCATGATTTACATTCATTCTCGTTAATAAAATAGTTTAATAAAAGTTGGGAGTTAATAAAATACAAATGGCAGTAAATTCTCAGAACCAGTTTTGATCATCACATAAGATTAAAAATGTTATCTTTAATTGTGTAAGGTAATCAAAATTTAATTGAAAATATCCAAAATTGTAACAAAAGCAGGGACTATTGTATTTCTGCTATAGCAGCGGATATTAAATAAATATTTTTTTTAAAGATGATTAGTTTAAGTGGTTTATTTATAAGAGATATTCATAGAAATAATATCAATTATTCGTTTCAGATTATATAAATTTATCGTTCTGATTTCAGAATCAACGGTGCCTTTGATAAGATTTATTACAAGCCTTATACAAGAATAGGACCTTACTTAGTGGGACTGTTTTTGGCATATTATATATGCAAAAGGAAATGGAACAAGTCACCTAGCCTTAATTGGGTAAGTCAGCTTACTAACCCAAGAAAATTGTGCAACAACTGTGAGAATGGCATTCATATTAAGAAGTTTCTACTCTCTGTCGATGTTCTTTTATACAGAACAGAACGCCGTCTCATACCCCCGTATCCGTGACCATTCTGGTCACTGAACGGTTTGGTGGGCATGTTATGGGAATTTTATTTAATTAACAAAATATTTACAGTAGGAAAACGAAACAAAAATAACTATTTACAAAATTTACAATTATATAAGAAATTATATTATGATGAGACCGTTTTAATAATTTTTCAACTTAGAAATATAATTTGTAGTAATTAACTTAGAAATATAATGCAGATTGAGAGATAAAATTTGTAAAAATATACATATAATCTGTGTTCACATTTTTTGATGTTATAGTAGATCAGGATGCAGTTAAAAAAAATCAGATGGAAAATGATTTGAGAAATGGAAATGAAGACAATCTCTGTTTGATTGAAATGTGTGACAGGAGACTGCTGTGCTTGTTTTTTCCCTTAGTCTTTTTTGGTATGAGACTTGATGTTGAGTGCTATGGAGGCAAGAATAGATCTCTATTTCCACTTATAAATTTAATTATACTGTGGATTTTTTGCCTGGAAAGGAAGTTGCCGGCGACTCTTTTCAGCCATTCCTGTTCATGGCTTGGTGATGGTTTTTTCATATGCCAGGAGATTGTAAGGAGGCATTCCTAGCATAATGAAGTGCGGTGCCTATCCCACCTCAACTGCACTGGTCACTTTCAGACAGATTGAACCTTTTGAGGTAGGCAGGAAAAGGGCCGTGTTCTGAGAAGAAAATAATTTCCTCTCTGTTCCAGTTAGTGGGATTAAGGTTGACTGAAAGTAGGATATTAAAAATTTTTCTGCCTGTGACACCATTGCTCCAATATCCTTGCCATTCCTCAAGCATGTCTTTCCGAAGGAGGGCTTTTATATGTGGTTTTGGTATCTTTGTTTGCATATAAAATTGCCCATTTTGCGTTGCGTCCTTTGCCAGTTGATCTGCTTTTTCGTTGCCTATATTACCCGCATGTGCTTTAACCCATGAAATTTTTATTGTTGGTTTTGAAAGCAGGACACCAAAAATTTCTCTTGCTTTTTGGTTTGTGCTCTTTGGATTTGAAGATGCCATGATACTAGCTCTATTGTCAACATGTATTTTAAAAGTATTGTTGTTTGAAAACTGAGATGTATATTTTACTGCTTCATGAAGTGCGGTGAGTTCAGCTTGGAAAACGGTATTGTTGTCATTCAATTTGGCAGACCAGTGGTAGGACCAGGTATCATTGAACAGAACACAAAACGCAGCTCCAACTCCATGTTCTGTTTTTGAGCCATCTGTGAAGATATTGATATTATTTATTTGAGATAAATTTATTCCTTCATCTTCCAATGAAATTTGGTTGGGATTGAGATGCTGTGAAGGGTGAGTAGACCAACCAGTTGCTTTCTTCTCTAGATCTTCTGGTTGTATCTCTGTTATATTATGAGGAAGAGGGATTCTTAGGCGATATATTGTCATTAGTCTGGCTTCAAACTGTAATTGCAGGTGCAGGGGTGGAATGCCGAGAATGGTTTGTAGCGCTGCTGTTGGAGTTGTACGGTAAGCACCTGAAATATAGAGAAGAAATGGTCTCTGAATGGTGGAGAGCTTCCTCTTCATTCTATATGTTGGGTTTAGACACCACGCTGATGAACCATGGGCGAGCATTCTCTCAACTACTGTCTTGTAAAGAACTCTTTTGTGCTTCCAGCGATTCTTTTGAGGTTTTGGTGCATTTTAATGGCCTTTTCTCCTTGTTTTCCTATGTGTTCTAGCCAGTTTAATTGGTCATCAATGTGGACTCCTAGATATTTAATAGATTTATTTCTCTTAATGATGTCTCCATTCCACATGATTCTGGGGCCTCTCGCAATTTTGCTGAATAAAATATGGGTTGTTTTTTCCGTGGAGATGGAAAGTTTATTATTTGAGCACCAGGAGTTAAATTTGGCTATTGCAAGTTCAGTTTCTCTTTCCAGGCCATTTTTTGTGTCCGCTTCGATAACCAGTACAAAATCATCTGCAAAGGCTTGGATGTGTACATTTTCTGGCCAGACCTGCTTGAGAATTTCGTTGGCTACGAGATTCCAGAGAGCGGGACCACTGCAGGATCCTTGAGGGCAGCCTTGTTTCTGATCTTTCATGGCCCTACCTTATGGAGTCATTGGGGTCACTTTCCTGTTTTGGAGAAGACTGTGAAAGAGGCGATTGATGTTTAAAGGACAGGGACTTTCATCCAGACTTTTGAGAATTTCTTTGTGTTGCAAGTTGTCAAAGGCTCCTTTTATATCAATAGAGAGCACTAAGACATGCTTGCCCTCTCTTCTTGCAGCTTGAATTTTGTTTATCAGCTCATGGATGGCTGTGTCTACTGATTTACCTTCCCTAAACCCATGTTGACGCTCGCTGAGGCTATTAGTGGTCTCAAGATGATAAGTTAACCTTTGGGTCATTAATTTCTCTAGCACCTTACCGATTGTTGGCAGGAGAGAAATGGGTCGATATGAAGATGCCAGTCTCTGATCTTTTCCTTGTTTTTGGAATAAAATAATATTTCCTATTTTCAAGGAATCTGGGAAGCAACTTAATTCTATGCACTTATTAAAGAGAGTTGGGAAGATATTATGAAAGCGCTTGTGTATAATTTTAAGAAGGAGGTTGTCAATTCCATCAATACCGGGAGCTTACCTGACGGAAGGTTGTCTATAATCATTAAAATTTCTTGGAGGGAAAATGGAGGGTCAAGTGGCTGCGTTGAAGTGTTTAAATTATAGTTAGTTGAAATAGCAGGAGATGGGAAAATCTGGTCCAAGATGGTTTGCGTTGCTTCCTTCAGACTTCCTTTTGGGTCACTGTTCATCACGTATGGGATTTGAGATGGGAAAACAGATTTCCGGAAGGCGGCTTTTTAATGCTTCCATATGGGTTGGAGGCTGAACTGCAGAAATTTCTCCAGCCCATGTTTTTTGCTTTTTTAATATGTTTTTTGTACTCTGTTTTTTCTTTCTTGAAGATCTGGTATCTCCACTGCTTTTCAATTTCTGGTGCCCTCTGTGCTCTCTTTCTTAGTGCTCTTACTTTCTTTTTATGAATTTCCAATTTTTCTGTCCACCAGTTTGGTTTCGTTAACAAAAGCTGTTTTTTGATCTTAAAGGTTTTGTAGCAGGCATTAATAATAGAGTTTTGAAGAACTATTGCAGCGTCATTTAGCTCTCTGGAATTTCTTGCTGTTGCTATTTTATTTTCTAGATAATAAATATCTTTACCAAGTATATTGAGAAATCTAGGATGATTCCCATGGCGTGTCTTGTATCTTTTGTAGAACTGGTTAGCTATAGTAGATGCTATTGTTGTTTGTATATATCTATGATCACTTAAGGAAATATCATCCAGAACCTCCCAGTTAATGGAAGAGTCTATAATTGATTGGGAACATAATGTCAGATCTGGCCAGCCAATGTTGTTATTTCTTTGGAAAGTTGGTGGAGACTCTGATTTATTTAAGATGTATAAATTATTTGCTAAGATAAAATCCAAGACTTTATTGCCTCTGTTGTCATTGGATCTGTACCCCCAAAGGGTGTTGTGCCCATTGAGATCAGCGCCGATGATAATCTTTTCCTCCGGGTAATGATCTCTTGGATTTCTTGGAGAGTTGTGCTGGTGAGGAGTAGGCAGAAATTATTGTGATGGGATAGGAGGATGTTTGAATTTTTACAGCTACCACGTTGACTTTTGTTGCCAATAGAGCAGGTTTTATTTGGGCTGACGGGATGAGAATTGCAGTTTTCTGGTTAGTGGAACTAAACGTTTTCCATGAATTTGGAATTCCAGGGATTTCGTTGTTATAGTGGTATTGTTCTTGCACTAGGATGATATCCGGTTTAATCGTGCTTGCTGTCAAATGAAGCTGGTTGGTAGATGCTTTGGCTCTAGCTAAATTTATTTGGAGTATTTTTAGTGGGTCTTGAGTAGAGGCTGTCGCGATGTTAAAGGGAAAGGAAGAATTTTCAAAATTAATACTGTCCATACTAATAATAGTCCCTTGATTTTTTATAAGCTGCTACCTCTTTTTGGTAGCAGGGGCATTGATTGTCGATGGTGTTCTTTTATACAGCGGGTTGTTGGAGTTATTCTCTTGAAGTGGCTATAGGGGCAATGGACATCAAGAGAAAAAATCGCAAATCACATTCAGTGAGTGAAAATAGCATAGGTTATTATATAGAATCTGATAACGTAACATTAAAAGTACAATAATAAGTACAAAAAAACTCTTATTTGATAGCATTATTGCAGTCTGTGGTGAAGAAAATGTTGTACAAAATATTTACCCATTGTAATATGCTAATATATATAAAAATATACTCATTGAAAAAAAAATCCTTTATTTATCAGCATAATTACTACGTAGATAGTAGCACAGAATAAAACATATGTTGCTTGGAACAAAAATAATTTTATGGAATTTCCAAACCTCAACTTCCATTCTGCATCCTGCTTAGTTTCGTTCTATTTGTACCCTCTTTAAACCATCGCAAGAGTTATCCCGGACAGACCTCATTATTTTGAACAGCGATCAGACGAAAAGTACGAGACCTGAATCATCCTCTCCATTGAGAAGATATGTGACTCCAACGAACATCTTATTTATCCGACCCACTTACGCTTTGTTTCCATATCTTATTACTTGAACTTCCAGTATTCGTACTTGGGCATCTATGGTCATGGAACCCAGCTAGGTTTCGGGGGAAGCGAGTTTCGAACCTAAAACCCTCTGCTTCAAAACAGATACCTAAACTGTCAAAGCTCCAGAGTTCTTGCAAGTTCTCACATGGAAAATGTTTGTTGGTGAAAGGATTACGTATATATGGTGTAGGGAGTATAGGTAGATAAAGAACCACTATAAACTTGAATTAATAATTTGTACTTATCAAATAAATAAGAAATGATAATTTGTACAAAATCATTTTACTGGGATTTTTAACAAGATACTTTAGAAATTTTAAGTAAAGCTATTATTTTAAAACCGTTTGTAATGCCATCAGCCAATGAACATTTTTATATCCCATTGCACATAAAGAATACTTGTCATTATATTTCTAATATAGTTTTTCTCTCTTTAGCAAATAATAAACGTCATTTTATTAATTTAAAACATTTATACCATTCGAGACCAGTTCCTCCATATTTATAGTTTGATTTATTGATATTAGCTAATTTTAATAAACTAAATCTGATCATAACGAATTAAAGCCTTTAAAAAAAAGTAGTTTAACAAATATAGATAATTCTGATTGCTTAGCTCTGCTTGAAAAATGATGAAATGAATTGCTGAGAAGGATTCAGTCGCTGAAATTGGAGTCTTCCAAAGTTTCATCTCGCGATATTTTTCAAAAATGGATGGTGTTGTACCTATGATTACCAATAATAACGAACCTAAAGACCATGAGTTTTCATATAAACCAACATTTATTGAAATTAAGTCAGTAACTGGGATTAGTGAAATCTGGTGTGGGGTTTTTTATTTCATAGAAAAATATACAACGAAGTTGTAATTTTGAGATTTCTTTCGGAGATGAGGGATGTTGGAGAACAAGCGACTATTGATGATATGTCATATATTATAAATAAAAATTGACAAAATCGGCCAAGTAATTGAATATGGAAGAGAAGAATTTTAAATATGCGTAAATACTTCAAAATAATTTCAAGACTTTTAAGCCCGAAAAATTACTCTGTGAGCTAGAAGACCCTTAAAACTAAATAATTTTTATATTCTTACTTTCTTGTATATGAAGTATGCAAAAAATATATCAATTGCCAAAGAAATTCAAACTAGACTTTTTAACTAATTTTCACGTTTGATTTTCCTGAATTGAAAACATATATTTTAATATTTGTCTATCTGTGACAAGGATAATACAAAAACGTTTTCAGTTGGGGTGTAGTAGATTTCTGTCAAATTTCGATCGATCGAATACATATTTCCAGGCTATAAAATTAAGAGAGCTAAATGAGTGAAATTTAGTACACAAATTTTGAATTTTTGACCAAATTCATCGGTAGATTGATTATTTTTATGTCTGTGCTTCCAATGGCATATAAATGGGATAACTCTATAACGCAATGACTTAAATATATGAAATTTGGTATGTGAATTTATGATTACAATTGTACGTTCGTCTCAAATTTTGGTTCTAATTTATTGGAAACAACGCGTTTCACACACATATTCTGTTTTTAGACACCTACTATTGTTAAATATCAGGGATTAATAATCATAAAATTGAAAAGGGTCACATGATAGATTCAGTAAAAATGCTAAATTCATGTCAAAGATCAATATTTTGTAATCATTGTTCGCCAAAGCCATGCACTGCCTTCTGGGCCTTACCTAAGAGCCACAATTTTATTCTGCTGGAAAGGGATAACACCTTAATTAAAGAGACCACACCCTCTACTTAAAAAATTATTTGAGCATCAATTTTTTAGAAAGAGAAACACACCTATACATTGTAGCAGACATTTACATTAAAATAAGCAGATATTGTCAGCTTTTAATATTAACTTTTCCTATTCCTTCTTCAGGTAACTTTAGCAGTGGGTTGGATCGTTGCATCTGGCATAACATTGACTTGCCAGTTTGGTCTGTATCATTTAGATCTCACCACATTGGAAGCATGTTTCTACAATGCTCTCAGTCGAACCGGTTTTGCATTAGGATTAGGTTGGGTCATTTTTGTGTGTGTCATTGGACAAGGAGGTGAGTTAACTATTTGGTATTGTTTTTCTTAGAATCATTTAATTATACTTTAAATAAAAATATAGGTATTACATATTAAATATTATATAAAAAGATCATAAAATGTTTAAAGTAGAAAAGATTCTAAATTTGATAGTTACTATCAGCCAAAGTTAACTCGATTTAAAATAAATAATTTATAAATTATTTAAGCTGAGAGCGCAGAGGTAATTCTGCAAAAATTTTAAACTTCGCAGGTTTGGGATAATATTTTATAATGTTACCATTGCGCTGAACCAGTTTTTAACATACTTTATTTAATACATTTTAAAATAAATTTATACGTTATGACAGAGAATTTTTTTGCTGATTGTCTGAGAGAATTCTTATCTTGTGTGTTTTTGTGAAAAAGAGTAGAATCTTTACCCCGCTTGAAACCAAACTACAGTTTGTGAATGAAGGCCAGGTTTATACAATAAATTTATAAAAGCGTCTCAGACCTTACCTGTAATTTATTATCGGCTTTCCAAATGGCATGTGCTTTAAAAATGTTAAACATAGCTCCTTTTTTCTTTATAAATGCTTTTTAATTGCTCCGTTCAATTTCTTTTATTATAAAATGGAAATCAAAATATATTAAATGAGATAAGAAACATGAATATATTTCAATCTAACCATATATATTAAATCTGAATTTTTTATTTTCCCTGAATTTTCATGTTTATTTTAATTTAATATATAATTATAAAGTAATAAGCAAATATTCATAATGATCTATATTTCAATTATTGGAAATAATAATTGATTTAATTACAAATATTGTAATATTGAAAATAATATTGTATTAATAATTAAAATGAGTCATTATTTTCAATTATTGCAAAGTGCTAAGCAATTTGACAAAAAAAAAATATTTCAATATATTTTAAGAAAGTGCAAAGTTTCTTAAGATCATTGTTTCGTTCTGAAACAAGTGAATCTAAAAATAAAAATTATCATTATTATAATTATATAAATGAAACTGGATTTAATTTTTTCTGTATAAGATAATTTATACATTATTTTCTTTACATATTTTACATCTTTAAAAGCATCTTATAGCATTTTACATCATCTTTAAAAGCATAATATAAATTAAATTCTATTTTTTTCAGGAGTTGTGAACAGTATTCTATCATGGAAGGCTTTGATACCACTGAGCCGTTTAACTTACTGCGCTTATCTTGTTCATTTGATTGTTGTGTTAACATATTTTACATCAGTCAGGACCTTAACTAACTTTAGCCATATTAATGCTGTATGTATGATCGTTTTCTTTTTACCATGCATTTATTTGACTTTTATAACTCGCACTGATTAAAATACTTTTAACTTAGCTTTAAAACATCAAAATTAATATATGTATGAATTAAACTGTCATTCTTTATATATATATATATAGAACGCTATAAGCTTACAAAAGTCTGAGACAAATTTTTTTCTTAAACGCCTTTCCTAGGCACTATCACTGTTTTTAGTTCTATTTTTCATTTTTGTTATTTTAATAAATGCATATAATATTTGAATTATATTAAAGATAACTGGAGAAAAAAATTATATTGAGCAAAAAGCAATATTAATTTATATCATTTAAAAGTTTTATTTACTTAGTTATGTTTATTATTCGAGTAAACTGTTGCATTCTATTTTGAACGATTTATAAAATTTTTTCCTGATTCAATTATGAAACTCGAATCTTCTTTATTTAATTTCTTTTATTAATTTTTTTAAAAAATTTTCTCCTTGGAATTTGCTTTGAATTTTTTTTTTATATTTGATATTAGGTGTGATAAGTGTTTTCTTCTATTTTTTGTATGTGAACACCCGGGCTGGCACCTCGAAATGAGGATGAGATGCTTCAAACATGGTGGTTGGATCTTGCCACCCTGGAGGGTACTCGAAAAGGTGGTGGGTTGGTGGGGGTCTGACTCCTCCCATCGATGACGGGACGTACTTCCTTAGGGAAGGGTTGTTCAGAGGCCGGTGATGGCCGTTAAGACTGAACCACAATTCCCGCCAGTGTTACTGTTGCCGCTGTCAGGTCATTCAGAATTTTTAATCGTGTGCCTTCGGGCGGGTCGGAGAGTCAGTAATATGAGTACTTTTTTGTATGCTTCTTCGCAGTGATGAATTTAGATATTTTTTGGTTCTAGACGGTGATCTTTTAATTAACTGGCCAGTTTAGCTTCGTCTTTCAAAGTATTTTTAAAATTTAAGAATTTATTTTAGATTAATTTTCTATTTTATTACATTCGTGAGAATGTTTTTTTTTATGTATTAAATAACATTTCAATGCTTCTCGGTATCCACGTTTGTATCCAATATTATTGAAGATTTTTGGTGTTTATAAAAATTTTAATGAAAATATAATATAAAGAAACGAATAAGAATCTGATCAATTATATTCGATAAAATATTAATATTATTCCAATATTTTATAATTCATACAATTTATATTTATTACTTTTTTCTTTCAGGTCTTGCTATATCTAGGTATGCTTGTTATAACTTATGGCGCTGCCGTGGCAACATCTTTGTTGTTTGAATCGCCGGTGATAAGATTGGAAAGACTTATCAGAAATAAACTAGCGTCGTGACGAAGTATCAAATATTAGGATGTGAAATTGTGTAAATGAAACAATGTAGTGAAATATATTGCCTCCAAGAATAAATATCATATCTTTATTTTACTGTATTTTCTAATAAAAATTTATTTAATATATGTTAAAAAATAACATAGTTTTAATAATATTTATTACATACATGCAACCGATTTTTTTTATAGAAAAAATTATAATTAATTTTCCATAGTTGAAAGTGTTAGAAAAAAGAGTCAATGCCCTTTCATATTTCATTTATTCCTTACATGGAAGTTCAAAGCTTTTATTTCAGATATTTATAAATGTAATGTAAGTTTGCAATTATACATCCAGAATAAGAAAAATAATTATAAAACTGCCTGTATATCACTTCCAAAGAAATTTGTCATGTGAGAAAAATCTGTTTTCATAATGTTTTTTCACTCCAGATTTCCTTTAGTCATGTTTATAATTAACAAGTGGATGGAGTTGAATTGGGTTAAGGCCCATATTGGGATATACGGTAATGAAAAGGTGACAAAACGTGCAAAGTTGGCGGTAGTGTTGATATTATTGTCCTCAAATCAAATAATGTCTTAAAATGGGAATTAAGAGAAGAAATAAAGCTACAACGTTTTGACATATGGTATACTATGTCCAAAAAAGGAAGAGTAACTTACGACTTTATTCCTAATCCAGAAATAAAAATAAGAAGAAACCATCCACTGGTAATCCAAACTATACCACTTCATGGGAGGTGTCCCGCATATTTTCAAATATTTGGAAGAATGCAGGAAAATAAATGCATCTGTGGAAGAATCGGAACATTATTTAAAGGAATGTTTAGAAATCTCGGAATTAAGAAAGTATCTGAAAGTTGAAAATTATTCCTTAAGTACAGTACTGATGGTACTAGATAATCTTAAAACTCTGAAGGACATGATGTTACAAATTGTTAGTTTTTAACCAAATGTTTGAAAGTTTGAAAGTGTTCGGATTTCTGTTGCTGTGAAACGAGAATTTGGAGAAATATTTAAAATTTCGCAGAGATTTTCTTTTAGGGATGGCCTGTTCTTTTTTTAATAGGAAGATGAGGAGGAATGTCAGTAATTCACTATTTTGTGGCTTGGGGCCAATTACCTCGAAGAGAATGTCAGTTTGATGAATCGGTAAGTGTAAGGATGGACATTACTAAAGAAAGCAGTCGGCCACAACAAATCCTGTCGATACAGTTACGTTCAGTAGTGGCGGGGTGGTCGGCTGTACACAATAAGTCATGTTTATAATATAAAATTTTAAACATCTGGCTTTTATATATTTTAATAAAATTATTTTAAAATCATTTTGAATCGTACAAAAGATTACTGTGTAACTTTAAAAATCTCATTATGCTTTTAGTCTATTACATTGCATCCTCAGTTGGAATGAGAATTTTTACTTTGCTGTCGCATTAATTTTAAGAATTTATTTTAAAAATTGAGGTATATATTACATTGCTACATTTTTTCAAATTATATATTGTTTAGCATCGAAAAGCTGAACTTCCGAGAGAACCGCTGCATTCGGAAATCAAGACTAAGGCGAATAGGAAGAAGTAAATAATAAATTCTCTTACTGTGAATCATAAAACAATTGCAGTCATTTGTAGCTAAGAGAAAGCTATGAATCATTTGTAGCTAAGAGATTCATTCAAATTTAAACATCACATGCAAGGAGCACCGTTAAGGTTCACCTAAGCCACCGAGCTAAAGAACAAGAAGCCTGCTAGTATCGCCCATGATGGGTTGTTTTTATGTGTGCAATTAAAGAGTCTGTGGTGAAAGCTTATAAGTCAGTTAACAGCTATACTACCCGAGCAATTGCTCTTGTATCGTGGTCATATTACTCGGTTGCGAGCCACAAGGTCCCAGGTTCTATCCTCGCCCATACCAATCCGCCACATTGGTGACCTCGGACGATGAATCTTCAACCTTCGCACAACTGTTGTGGCGCCAACTACGCGTAACCAAAGTCGGCAGACTCACTTGACGTAGCAACCCGAAGTCGTTAGATTCACTTGACCTTGCAACACAAAAAGGCAGCAGCAACACGAAGTTGTCGGACTCACTTGATGCAGCTTGGCGCTACTCAATTGGGTACTGGGGCATTAGAATCAACAGCTAATAATACATCACCACTCAATAGCCATATCGTTCGGCTCACTGGAGGGGGAGTCTGTGGTGAAAGCTTATAAGCAAGTTAACAGCTGCGCTACTCGAGCAATTGATCTTGTATCGTGGTCATGTTACTATGCTGCAAACAAAAAAGTTCCAGTTTCTATTCCCGCTCATACCAATCCGCTACAAGTCTCTGTATTAAATAGGTGGCTGAAACTCTTATTTCAAAAGCAAAATTACAATTTTGTGGCATTCTAAATTTATTAAAAGATGATTTTTCGAGAAAAATTCTTGAATGTAAAAGCGGTACTATAAGCAGAAAGTGAAAGATTTCTTTAAAATTTCACGAAAAAGGGGGAAAGTAAAAAATGCCTTATCTTTACAGTTATCGGATATCAGTTATAAAACAAATTTATCGTCTGTTTTACTGATTATGAAATTACTGAGCTCATTCATGTTTAAAAGTTAAAACCAATTGTTTTAATAACATTTAACTTTATTTGGTAAATTTTAGATATGTTGTAAAGATTGGATAATATAAACATATTATGATGCCCTGGCTATTCCTTATTGCCAGTGATTTCACTTCTTCTTTCTTCAAATATCGTCCATCTCAAATTCATAGAGTAGAATTCAATTAAATCTCAGGAATAAAAGGCGCGGTTCAATAATTTTTCAAATCCTCGCTCTCCCCCCTTTTGATTGGAATTATTCCTGCAAAGTAGGTTTTCATATCTATCCCAGGAAGTGAGCAGTGGTCTTCTTCCTCTTTACAAAAAAAAAAAAAAAAAAAAAAACTGATTCTGTAAATACATTAATTAACATCTTGGCCTTCATTCCTTACTTTCACGTGTACGAAGTATACTGTTACGAACCTGTGATGCGGCTTTCCAGCATAGCTAATTCCATAGGAGGTCACAGATCTTGGCGACCATTTGGCGACTTGGCGACGAATTTGGCGATTTTGGCGCCAAAATAGATTATACCCGAAACACCGAGAATTTTCCCGAACCGTCCAGTAGGAACGGAGATACGCCTCGAACGTTCGTGATTGGTTGAGAGGCTTCTAGCCCCGCCTCCTGAGACCTATAAAAGGAAGCACCCACAGCTGCCGGGCAGTGATGAGTCGAGCGGTGAACTGAGGAGAAGTCGGAAGCGGCAGAGCAGAGCAGAGTAGAGTGAACCAGAGTAGTGGTGAAATGAGTCGTGGATCAGTGGAGTTGAAGAGTAGTCGGAAACGATGGTAAAGAAAAGCGGAGCAGCGACGGAGTGAAGCTAGTGCTGAACTAAGCTGGGTTCTACTGTCTGCAGTAGAGTCTGCTGTATGCTGCTGTGTATGCTGTTGTATGCTGCACGTCTCGGCTGAAGATAATAGTCTTCTGTGCTGTATATAGTTGTCCTCTTTGTGCTGTCCAGTGTGTCTTTGTGTAAATAAACATCATTGTTTTATTTTCTACTGCTGCCTGGTGATTGAGCGTTCTTCACACCATATAACTCCCACTATCCAAACGGACCCCGGAAATTTCGTAACAATACGAAGAAAATGTGCTATAATCAGTAAAAGATTATAACACAAGTTTTTGATGAATATCCACATTTCAAACCTTCCTGAGGCCAGAAAACACATTTTTAGAATTATTTTGAATCTAAAATATTGATCTGTATCAAGTTTATAACAAAATTAACAGATGCGGAAACGCCAATTTCCTTTATAGATCTCTATACACTTTGTCGTATATAATGCATGAATTATATCACTATACAGTTTCAGACAATGAGCATTTGGTTAAAAGATAATATGGGCAGATTAATTTATCCTGATGGATTCGTTTCATTGCATTCATTTCATCTAAAAATAATTCTGTTTTACTATTCTTACTTTATAATATACTAGCCGCCGTTGGTGACCAGCCGGTTCGCCAATTTTAATATTCGTTCAAATTTTAATAATTTAATGCAATTCCTACTTTAATAGCTTCTTCATCAAAATATTTTAAAACAACAAATTTTGATAGTCATATAATTCACTCAAAATATTATAAAGGCCATCTGTCAACGTAATATGTATCTCTCTCATTTTCTGTTAGTTCCCATAAAATTTATGCCTTAAATTAAAGTGGAAAGGATTAATCTGAAATTAATATAATAATATTTTTTACTGAAACAAAGCATTTTTTATGATTTGAATACTGAAAACAGAGTCACTGAGCGTTTAAACTTTATGGGCACTAAAGAATATCTTTCCTAATTTATGTAATATCTCAAGAATTTGTTAACAAAATTTTCCAAGATTCATCATGAGCAGATCAATTAATTAACAATGTCTAATTTTAAATGCATCAAACACTAAGAAAATAAAATAATCGGTTTACACTAAGTTACACACAAACACTAAGTTTAAAATAATCGGTTGAAAACAAGTTAAAAGAAACTACTTAAAAAAACGATGTACTTAAAACTATAAGCATATACAAAAATGTATATAACTAACATCAATACAATTTAAATCAAGAATCATCCGTTGATAATATTGTCAACAATCAGAACACAATGCGCATGCTTGAACTTTCAACGCCAGTTAGGGTAACGCAAATGCGTGAATTTTTCTATGCCAGTTGGGGTAACGCTATGCAGATTAGACATTTTTAATTTCCTTCATTCTGTTTTATTTTAATTCAAAAGTATTTCAAAATGAATCTGAAAGATCGATTAATTAGCAATGTTTAATTTTAAATGCATCAAATATTAAGAAAATAAACAGAATCGTTTGAAATAATCGGCTGAATAATATTAAGCCTAGACTTTTTACCGTGGGAAAAAAAACTGAAGCCTTATTCATTTGGCGGTGGGGAAAATGAAAAGATTTTTTTGGTGGGAAAGTTAGCTTTTTAATTAATAATTAAAATTCTAATGAAAAATTAAAAAAAAAGGAACCCCATGTGCACATTCCCGACCTCCAAGGTATACATGTACCAAATTTGGTAGCTGTAGGTCAAACGGTCTGGCTTGTAGAGCGCCAACACACACACACACACACATTGAGCTTTATATAAGTATAGATTAAGGATTATTTTTTATGACACAAAATAAATTAATTAGCATAATTATTTTGGTATTTTTTTCAGTGCCTAATTGTTTATACATTGCTGTTAAGAGATTCTCTAAATAATTTCATTCACTCTAATTCAATTACACCACATGCTCCAGCAACTCTTTTAGAAATGTTAGAATCAAATTACTTATACACTGCTGTTAAGAGATTCATTTTATAATTTCATCCGATTTCATTTTACTATCCCAAATATTCTAGTTACTCTTTTAGAATTGCAAAAACGAAAAATTTGGAACCATCTATTTTGCGCCTCTTTTTAATAAAATGAATCATCGTTGGTTAAGTATTTTAGTTAAATTATGCATAGCTTATAAACATGAATAACTGTGAATATTTATTATATTAGGGTTTTTTTTTTTTTTTTTTTACTTTTATCATTCACAATTTTTTTTCTCTTTTAGGTCATGATGTTCCTTGGCTTTCTTGTCTTTACCTATGTAGCCGCTTTGATGACATCTTTGTTGTTTGAATCGCCTGTGATAAGATTAGAAAGACTCATAAGAAATAAATTTGCATCATGAGAAAAATATTAAATATCAACTTTGCAAAAACGAACCAAGGAACGTTTCGTTTTTATAATTTGTCTCATTTATTTATTTTTATACTGTACATTTTTGACTCACTTTTTAAAGTTACAGAAATTTATTTCATAAATTATAATTACTTGTTTATATAAAAAGCGTTTCTTGGAATTAAAATAATTTCATGTAAACTATTTGTTCATAAAAATTGTTTTTGTACAAATTATAATTATATACAAAATCATCATCGTTTGCTTAAATTAGCATACAATTTAAACAAACGATTTTTAAATCATTGATGGCTAATTTTGTCCATAAGATAAATATTTATTACATTAGCATTGTAAATATTGTTCACAAATCTGAAACATTAGAAAGGTCGTCTTCGTTTGAGATTGATTTAAGCTTTAATTTTAAGCATAGAATTACCTTTAAGACCAATAAAAGATTTATCAAAACAATATGAAAATGAAAGAGAAATTTCAAAGAAATAATAATAAAGTTGTTTAAAGGGTAAAAAAGTTAAATTAAATTTTTTTTAAATTTGTATTTTGTATAATTTGAAAAAAGTTAATTTCAAATTAATTAAAAATTTAATTAATTTTTGTACTACTGGATTATTACTGGAAAATTACTTATTATTATTAGGGAAAATTACTGGATTATTTATGTCAATAAAATAGCAAAACGAGTAAGCTTTCATTGTATTACTTGCAAAAGATTTAAAGCCAAACCTACGGAGCCACCTTTAGCACCTCTTACTAAAAATAGAATAAAAGTTGCTGCAGCATTTGAAGTCACAGGGATTGATTTGGCAGGCCCATTGTTTTTACGTTCTGGAGAAAAGACATGGATTGTCCTTTTTACCTGTGCTATTTATAGGGCTGTTCATCTTGAGTTAGTTAATGAAGAAGCCTTTATAATGGCTTCAGAAGATTTTTTGCTAGGAGAGGTCGAAATAACTACACTGATAAAGGCAATATACAATGATAAGGGCATCTAATCTACACTGTTAACGTCACCAACTTCGTTGGTTCAAATAATGCCTTGAAAAATCTTGATTGGGAGAAGATCATGTCGTTTTCCACTATCAAGAAAATTAAATGGAATTTCAACCCTCCAACTGCTGCATGGTGGGGTGGGTGGTGGAAGCGGATGATCCGCATGCTAAAAGAAATGCTAAGGAGAATTTTGGGTCGAAAGAGTATTGATTATGAAGAATTGGAAACTCTTTTATGTGACTGTGAAGCTACAATAAATTCCAGGCCTCTCACATATATTTTAGATAATTCAGAAGGTCTAAGGCCATTGACATCTGCTTGTTTCTTGCAAGGCATTCCTAGTAGTGATGCAACTGATTTAGACGAAATCGACAGTAAAAGCCTAAATAGAAGATTACGTATTATTCAAAACCTACGGCATGATTTAAGAACGAGATTCCGCAACGAATACTTAGCAATGTTAGTGCATAAAGGTCGTCACACTCGAGATGAATCTTTGAATGTTTTAGACATAATTCTTCTTGAAACTGAGGGAAAACGCCTTCACTGGCCCTTAGGAATTGTAACTGAGGTCCTGCCTGGAGCAGATGGACATTCAAGAGTCATTAGAGTAAGAACAGCTGAAGGGGAAAAATTAAGACCATTCCAGAGACTTTATTCCTTGGAAATCAGAAGCTCTGAAAAATTACCATTCATTGCTCAGCAAAAGGATCAAGACACAAACACTCAACTTCCTACAACTCCAGTTTTTTCAGATCCAGATTCCAGTGAAGATGATGGTTATATAACCAAAGTAACTCCTGATGTTGTCACTAAAGCTGGCCGGCGTATTAAAATTCCCAATAGACTCAATTTATAACTTTTGTTGCAATTTCAGGTACTCCATAAAATTGCAAGGTGGGAGATTATGTAAGCGTCGTACCAGTTGCAACTCAACTCCGCTCCAATGTAATTCATTCAGATTTCGTTTTTCTCGATGTAAATATGCTTTCGAAACTTTGCTATGTAAATAATCGCAAATAAATTGTTCTCTCATATCACATCCATAGTAATTGTTGAAGATATTTTACAAAGATATTCCAAATCAATTAACATCCAAAAAAATTTCTCTAGTTACCTTGTGCACACGATAACATCGGCAAAGACATATACACACACACACAACCCTTAGTAAAAATAAAAATAAAATTAAAAATTAAATTAAAAGTATAAACAAAATAAAAAAAAGAATCCGTGCTGAAGACTTTCTCAAGGGTCTCCCTCAGGCAGGGATTCAAAACAAGGGATTTCTTTTTGTGAGGGGTCTGACTTTTTGTCGACAAAACGGACTTCATAATTTTGAGCCGCGTTCAGCTTACGAGGATGAACTGAGCACGTATTGTCATGCTTTGCATTTTTTTTTAATACTGAGTACAAAATTATGTACTGATACCCCCCCCCCCTCCCGCCTAGTAGAAAGAGCTTTAAAAGCAAAAATGCCGCTTTCTAAATTACGGAAATATCCAGAAAACAGGAAAAGCAATAAAAACTTGCATGAATAAAATATATCTTATTTGAAATTATACATTGACGTGTGAATGTCATATTAGTTCTGATGACATAATATTTGAATTAATTAGAATCCAAATCTGTTTTGCTTTTTTGAACTTCGAGTATCAAACATTTTTAAATGTGCTTTTTTAATGCACTTTTCTTTTTATATTAAAACATGTACACGTTTGGACGAGCTATTAATTTTTGATTGTCCCTGATGAACTAACGAAAGTTGTTGTAGAAAATCTCATGCACATTGGCAGAGTGTTTCAAAAATTAAAAAAAAAATTGTAATTTGTAACGTACTTTAGATATAAAAGTACAGTAACATTAAAAGTTAACAATAAAGTCCCGGAATTCTACTAATTCAAAAATTTCATGAATACTTAAATCAAACCTAATCATAAAAATTGGATCGAAACAAATAGCAAACAGGAAAAAAATGCATTGCCGAACATAAAATGCAAAAAAATTCCTGATAAAAAATGTGAATAATTTCTAACTGTCCCGTGAAGGGAGACTTTAGTAAATCAAAATGTGCAGACTTCAGCTCATTGATCCTTGCTACAATCCAGCATAGGAATGTAAATAAAACTAAATAAATTAACAAAATTTAAATAAAGTTTATGATCCCATAATTAATTTTTATTCATGGTTCATTTTTATACGTAAAACAAAATCTGTCTGTGTGGCTAAACGTCGAAAAAGAAACTATATTTCGCACCCAAGGGAATATTTTGAAATCTGCTGAATATTGAGACGGCGGTGGATAATTATATGCACCGATTGATAAAAAAATCATAATATAAATATTAATAACTTTTTTACATTATGTAAATATTAATTTCATAGTTATGACAATTAAGGTTGTACAAAGAGAAGCACTTATAAATAAATTAATAAAAAATGAAACATCATTTCTATCGATAGTATTTATTAAAAGAGATTTTTTTAAAAAAACTATTTTTCATATATATAACATATATATTACATATATTTTACATATATATAACCGACAAATAAAATTTGTAAAAAAAAACGATTCCCTTAACGAGCGATGTTTCGCAAAATGAGTAACCAATAGACATCGTGATGTCGCATTCACAATTTTGGTTACATTTCAAATATCAATCTATGTTATTGATGTACTTTTCTCTTTGTAAATTAAAAATGGAATTTTAAATTGATGAATTTATAAAGTTAAAATAATTTTGGTATGCTTCATAACATCACATTGCGATATGATGGAGAATTTTTCAATAACATGTGAGCCCAAATACAAGAATAACTAGGAAATGCAATTTGGTTAAAGCATTATACTTAATGCATGTCTTACACATGTTTGAAAAACAATTATTTTGCTGAAAATTGCTTTAATGAAAATGCGTTTCTTGTATAAAGAAATAATAATAATGTTGTTTTTTTTTCATAAATTCACAGTTTCATACTAAATGAGCATAAAAAAAAATTTAGAAACTCGAAATGTTTTTTACAAGAAGTTATCTTATTCAGGCATATTCTAATGATATAAAACATTCACTATGACCAACTTAAGTTTAACAGCAATTTATCTTCCGCAAAATATAAGTAATAAATCAGTATTTAATGGAAGTTGCAAATAAATTAATGTAGAATAAAAAGAGTTATTTAGAAGTACTATAAAGGAGAAATGTTTAAGTGAAGTTAGTAATTCAATTAAGTAAACAGAAAATAAAAGGCAAATTCAAGGTTATATCCTCGACTACTGGATGGAATTACATAGCTTGAATCATCTAAGTTGATTTCAGTCCGTGGTGCAATTTAAATGTGAATAAAATCTGCATGCGTGTTATCGAAAAAGAAAAAAAAAGAAGAGAAGAACATCACCAGTAACACTCATTTTTTTCTTTGTTATTTTTATTCGAATTGTTATCTTTTTTATGATACGAATACGTGAAACAACAAAAGGAAATTTTGTTTAAAGATTATATTTCAAGCAATCACATGCTTAATATCTTGGTGCGTTAGTCGCTTTGATAGCAACTCCAACTATCTTATCGTTGCTTTATAGATTCTCATTATTTATTAAATTACAAAAACAAATAAAACTCTTTTCTTTTGTTTATGGTGTTGAGAAAAGAAAAAGTGTTCCGATTGAAAATTCGGACGTTTTGGAAGATGAAGTTCGTTATTTATGAAATATTTATTTTCCTTGTTCTTAATATTCATAGTTCGCTTGCTGACAGTTACCAAAATCGAAGAAATCAAGATTTATTTCATAATTATGATTTACTAAAATTAATTAAGAAATCTGCAGAACATGTCCATATATCTCAAAGTTTGAAATCAATTTCTGTGGAGGATAAGGATTTCCTAAAAGAATTCGAAAAGTCTCTTTCGGAATCCTTTAAACCAGAATTCTTGTCGGATTCGTTTTCTGATGTTACCTCAAATAAGTGCACTGAAGATTTGAAATATCTGTATGAAAACATTCGGTCTCCTGGAGACTGGGCACTTAAAAGTAAATATATCTATACCGTACATTTATATTTCTAAAATTTATTTTATATTTTATTTGTAATTGATATAAATTGAATTTATATTAAAAACATTGGATTTAGTATTTTTATTGAATATTTTATTTTATTTGCATTTTATTTGTAATTGGTATGAATTGAATTTATATAAAAAACGATGGATTTATTATTTTTATTAAACATTTGATTCATGAAATTATTTTATTATCAGAATTAATCTAAGCGCATTACATATTAATATCTAAATATAAAATCCTTAAATCTTGTTACATATTCTAATGCATATATATAATCTTTTTTTATGTTTATATGCATATAAATAAATACTTATAAGCTGATATTCTAATTTATTATATAAGGTAAATATTAGCATGTAATGTAATCCAAAGCATTGAAATTGCATGTAATTCTTAATCCTTAGTATGTAATCGAAAATATTGAAATTGCATGCAGAAATCCTAGGGTTACCTAGAAATAAATAATGCAAATCTGTTTCGCTTGTTTCAGTTATTTGTTACATAATGTTTTCTGCAGCTTTGAAAGCAAAGTATTTTGTTTTCTCATGGCCAAATAGTGCGGCATTTCTTTAAAATTTACAGTCATTAAAAAATTTCTAATTCACAACTTAATACATGCATATGTGTAATTATTAGTATTTGTTGTTGATTGCAACTTTAATTTATATTAAAATTTATCACTTATCTTTTCAATTTTTCTCATATAAAAATTTGAAAATAATATTCAAATCTTTTGATTCAATTTTTAAGTGCTGGATTCCTATGGCAAACCGGAGAGTGGTATTTTAGCAGGGAACATAAAATGGCTTGGGGCATATGACGAATGTGTTGGTATTCAATCTGTGTCCCAGAAAAATGCAAGCGTGGGAAATTTCCGTGGGAAATACTGCACTCTCCAAATTCCTTTAAGATTAGAAAATGTGGTAAGTTGTAAATGTATTGTGATTTCTTAGAATATTGACATTTCTTTCAATTATTATTTCCTTTCTGTCGCCATATGACAATACTATAAAAGTAAATAGTTAATTACGATAAATATCTTATGCTTATAAATATCTATCCTTGAGTTTTCTGCATGCTTTCTTTAGTAGAATGTTGTATTGTAATCATCCGATATTTTTTATTATTTCCTTCCAGTCTATTCCTATATCTACAGCTGTGTGTTTACCCGATTCTTGCAATCCGAATGGAACTGTCTCTAGCATATTACAAAATTATAAAAGTAATGGTAAGTACAGACTGTAAAAAAATGCTAAATTATATTTCATATATAAGGGTTTTTTTTTAAATATTTTTTTTGGAAATTGTCAACTGGTAATGTCAAAGATAGGGAACTTGAGAAATCAGAACTTTCAATTTGACTTGTGTTTAAATATGATTATCACTTCGAACTCTACATTTAGATTAATATGGTAATATTGAAACAGACACTGAGTGGACAAATTATTATGTCCCCTTGATACGCAGATCTGCCATACTTTCAAATTGTTACCAGTAGCAGGACAAGTGAAGCACCAATTACTTTGTGTTGCTCGCGAAGAAATGGGAAAAAACTATTAATTTGAGCTTGAAAGCGGAATGATTGTAGGCGTTCAAAGCACTGCAACCAGTATCAGTAAATTGATTACACTTGTAATGCGTTCGAGAGCAGTTGTTAATATTTACAGAGAGTGGACTATCAAGCAGAAAACTTTGTCTCAGCATCAGACTTGTGGTCATAGCAGGCTACTGAATCCTCGATCTGAAAGGAAATTGACGAGAGTTATCCAGTTAGCTACAACACGTCACATTGCGAGGAATTTAAATCCAGGAGCAACTGCTAAGATCTTGAAACGACCTGTTCATTGCACATTTCACCGTATAGGCGATGAAAGCTGAGGATCTGTTCGAAAACCTCTACTGTCTGCCTTGAACATTTTCAGTTCGCAAAGGAGCACAAAGAATAGGGCAGTAGATGATTGGAAAAGGGGCATATGCTCCGATGAATCGCGTTTTCAATTACACCTGGTAGGATGATGATTACACCAATTACACCTGAGATTCAGATAGTATGATGTGAACATGGAGAAAATAGCAAAAAATCACGGACTCCCAACTGTATTGCTACAACATTTCAAACTGGTAGAGACAATATTATAGTTTGAAGGATGTTTAATTGACATTGTATGGGGGCATTTGAAAATTGTTAAAAATATCTGAATGCCGAAGGGTATTTAGGAGTTATTGGAAATGAATTACATCCTGTTATTTTGCATCCTGTTACATCATGTTATGTTAATGATGCTCCATGCAGGGGGTGGAATTCTTCTAGCAAAACAATGTTCCCTGTCATAAATCTAGAGTTATCAGCAGATGGTTGAAAGAGCATAACATTGACTTTACCTCGATCAGTTGGCCTGTACAATTATCAGATTTCAATCCAATTGAAACTATATGGGAAGAGATCAAAGAGTCTATCAGACAACTGAATCCACGACCATCAAATCTTAAGGAATTGGAAAGTGTAGTTTATCCAATATGGTCTCAAATTCCTTATACAACTTGCCAAAATAGCATACAATTCATGCCAATAAAAATATATGCAGTATTAAGGACAGAACGTGGCCCAACATTGTGTGGAGGAGATGGTCATAACAATTTAGCTGCTTAGTGTATATTACTCGCGATATTGCTCTGATTTTCTATTCCTGTTCTGCTATTGACATAGAGTTGTAGATATTGTATTCTATGCTTTTATGAACAAGAGCAAGAGCAATGCATTTTTTAAATGTTCATTGTATTGCAATTTTATGCTGTTGTAAATAAGAGAGTTACATTTTAATAAATCTATTTTATACTTTTTTTATTTATTACTGGGTTTCTTGCCTGCCCTGCCTTGCATCCTTTTATTCATTAATTATTTGCAAAAATTCTAAGTAATATGTGAATAGAAATGTTGCATTTCCTGTAAATCATTATTTTTCTTGTTTAAATATTTGCTGCATCAGATTGTTTTTAACTTTTATAAATATTTAAATATTAGAAATATTTGTGTTAGTTTTAAAATTATTAAGCTAATGTGTTTTTATAGAATAATAGAAAATATTTCTTAATCCTCTTAATATTTCAGACTCATTTTCGATTTTTGAAGAAAGATTGGAGTCAATATTTAGTAACGCAACATTGAATTGCAAAGTTCCGCCGAAGAAATTAACTACAGGAGCCATTGCTGTCATGTAATTAATTATTCATTGTTTTTTAAGTGTGTATATAATTTGATTAAATTACAAAATAATTTTATTATATTTTAATTCACAACTTTATTATAATTTGTAAAAAGTGTAAATACTTTTTAAAAAAGAATAATGTATTGTAAACAATAGAATGGAAATCCTATCAAGTATATGAATTTATGGATTTTATAATTCCGTCTGCAATCATGGGTAAAAACGAACTTTTCTCTCAATTATTTATTAACCATAAATATTTCTATAATAAAATACTGAATAGAAATCGTAACTGGAAATAAATAAAAATCAAAATATAAAGTTTATGATATGTTTAGCTTTTTACATGATATAATGATTAAAAGAAACCCAGCAACAAAAACCTTTAGAAAAAAAATGTTTCATTTCCAATAAATCTTCTTTTAATCTTTCTAAAGAGATATATACCAATCAATTTTACAAATTTTAAGTGCAGTCTGCAATTTTAAACATGATCTGTAATTATTATTAAGTCCCTCATAAAAAAAAAGCCTGTAAGTCACATTGCTCTTCTTTTTTAAACTATTTTTACCTATTTGGTGGATTAAACTACTTCGTATTTACTGCTATAGAATATTATTTCGTTGGTAGTAATTTGAGCAATACAGCTTCATAATCCCTTTGGAAGGCATCTCAGGCATAGGAATGAGAAGTTACCAATATGGTCGTTGGTTGTCGTTTCTCGTGATCAAAATGATGTGAGGATTAATACCCCCACCCCTCCGGTGGCTGTTCCTATTTCTATATGAGTTTGGTATGCTTAAGCCATATATAATTGTTATATAAGGCATTTATAACTTTTTCTTTTTTAATTTTCGTGGCGATTCAGTGATTCAAATTACTCCAGATAATAAAGCAGGATGTTGATATTTCCTTGTGGTTACATGTCATCATATTTATTGGAGCTACAAATGGTTTTATGACAAAATGTAAAATTTTCACACAATTATTACCCACCAGGGGCACCTCATATATGAGGATGAAAAGTTTCCGATGTGTCTCGCCGCCCGGTGGGTCCAGAAATGTTATATTATCGGCTACTTCCTACTGATGGTGGGATGTACCTTCCATGTGTAGAGTTGTACCGTGTCCGGTGATGGTCCGTATGATGTCCCAAATGCTGTAGCTGCGATCCAGTGATTCAAATTAATCATTATGACTTAGGGTGGATCGGTGTAGTCAATTTGTAATTCCTACACAATTATTGTACTCTAAACGGCATTTTAAATATTTTGAGATAGTTGTTGTACAATATATTTGTATTAAATTCTGTACTTTTATTGATTGCTAACAATATTTTGGTCAATCTGTATTTTTCTTATTTTTTCAGATGTCTTCTCTCCATATTTGCTCTTCTGACTTTGATAGGAAGTTCCATAACTGCACTGGAATATTATTTGAAGGCTAAGCTTTCTAAGAAATGTCAGTGTGATTCCAGTGATCGTGGCAAGGCGGTTAATTCTTCTGATGTGGAAAATGTATCTCAAGGGGAGACTGACGATGTTACGCTTGTTGGTACAGAGGAGAAAAGAGTATTGCCTGGTTGGTAACTATTTACCAAGATATATCTCATTCTTGTATTTCTTAGTGCTACAAACAGGAAATTTCACTTACCTTTTGATGTATAAAATAAAGGGAACATACTTTCAAAAATAATCTGAGACCGTTAAAATAACGTCATGCATGAAGACACGATTCAAGGTCAAATTACTCCAACCGTGGTAGTAATTACTTCCTTAGATCATTCTCAGTCCCGTAGATTTTTTAATGCTACAAAATGAGGAATCTCACTTACTTTTGAGATATAACGATGACCGACAAAGAGAACACATTTCACAAGATTTTTTAAGATCGCTGTGATAAAGCCCTGCATGGAGATGCGATTGTAGGTTAATAGAAACTACATGAGCAGCTGTAGTACAAAAAAATACAATCAAAATTATAATGACATCATTAATCATTAATGATTAATAAATGACATTCATTACTATATTATTATTTATTATTCAATTAGTTAATTATTAATAATTAACAAATTTCAGCTACAAATTACTGGTGAAATTGTTGTCTAAAAACCTTAAAAAATAATTTAAGTAGCATTTATAGTTTCCAAGGAGGGAAATTAATAATAAACATTTAGCAGTTGAGGTGAAGGAAAAAATAAACTGAAAAGACGCTGTTAGAATTCTAGATAAATTAGAATGTATTTCTCTGTGAGTTTAATTGCTCGCATCAAAATAAACGTTACATCAAGAATTGGAAAAAGAAAATCAACATCAAAATCTCCCATCAACATTTTTAAAATCACAACAGTGCAATATTGTAACTTCATTTTCTTATACGTCATGCAAAATGCTGAGATAATACACAGAGTGCTTTCTGTTTAGTTTTCAAAATGAGAAAATCATGGAACTGAATATTATATAAAAGTAACGAACTTCAATTATTTTTTTATGATCTAAAATCCCATTAATTATTTCAAACTGAATAGTTTAGAAAGAGAAAAATAATGTAACAATTTTTTAATGTAATTATTATAAAAAAATTTATTAAATTTTATATTATTTGTATTATTTTAATTATTAATCTAATTAATGCTTTTTTAGAAAGTTTGCTTTACAAGGAAGTTCGAAACAAATATAATTGTATAGATTTTAATAATGCCTTTCAAAACCAAAGTAAACAAATTCATAACTAAATAAATATGAATGCTAATACAGATTTAATCATTGATTCCATAAATTTATGAAATCACCTCATTAGCAAAGGTGCAATATCTAAGAAAAGCTGCAATTCATAGAGATAGTTAAATTTTAATATTACTAATTTATAGTTAAATTTTTCCTAAAACTCCTTTTTTTGAAAATATTAGAGTGAAAGCAATGAAGAATTCGGTTTCCATTTTACATACTTTTATTTATCTTTACATATTTCATGTTTAGAAAGATTATTTTGTTATCAATTCGGCGCTTCCTTCTAAATATATTCGAGACCTTAAATTTTGCACAAGTATGTGTTTTGGTAAGAATGTAGCATATAAATCTTTTTAGACCTTAATAAACAGTTAATCAGTTATTTTTAATTAAACTTCAAATCTATGCGAGGAATTTGAGAAAAAATTATGTTAAGATTTGATAATACTCATAATAGAAAATTAGGTGCTAAATATAAAATAAAATAAAAAAAGAAGAAATTATGGAATGGAGAACAGAAAAATAACCTATTTTATAAAAATGTTTTCTTAAGTGTTTTTATTAAAATTATTTCAGCTGGTATAGAGAAAAGCAAGCCATTTTTCAACTGTTTTTGTATTTTCACCAATGGCCAAAAAATACTGAATACCGCTAGTGCTGAAGGGCAGTTACCTTCCCTCCACGGCATTCGTTTTCTGAGTATGACCTGGGTCATTCTCGGCCACACGTATGCGTCTATGTCTTCCATTGTAAGTAAGTATCATTTTTTTTTATTCTTCAATTTTTTTTCCTGAATTTTAAGAAATATAAATAATGTCGAAAGTTTAAGGATAGGAAAAATTCATATAAAGTAACATTTTTACTTTCTCTTATGCGTGGTATAAAGAAATTATAATAATCATAATTATAATGCTTGAAAAGGGCACCATTTCTCGTTTTTCTGCAACACATCCTATCGAAATGCTGCAAGGTGTATCGGCCCAGGCCACGCGATGAAAATACATCCCGTAGAATGATTTTATTGCTTCCTTGGAGGCCCCGGACGGCTGAAGTGCAGCAGGGCATAAGGTTCATGCATCCTTGCACATTTTTCTCGAGGATGAGTGAAATCCATTACTTAGAAAACCCATAAACAAAAATTATAAAATAGAATTGAAGTGAAACAAAATAATAGATCAGGATAAATAGTGATTATCAAGTAAAAGTTTATTGACATGCGGGGGTAACTACATAAGCCAGATAACAACTGCCGAACACGCGTGTGCACTTTTGTCTAGTGGTCTTGTTACTCGGCTATGAACCCTAACGTTGCGAGTTCGAACCTCAAATATTTGCATTGTGCTCGGAAATGGCATAGTGCGGTAAAGTGTGACAAGATTATGGACATGAACTGCATGAAGAAAGCTTGACTGTACTTCTGATCAACCTTATCCAAACACTGACTGACCTATGTTTGTTTCAGCAGCGACTACTTTTTGCTATTTGGCAGGCTCTTGGAAATTTCCTTCTAAACGAAACATAAATGTTCATCTATCGCCGAAGTTACTAAGATGTTCCGAACTGTTTTGATGAATGAAAGCAATCGGATTTCCCATTTATTTTTGGCATATGGATTTAACTAAATACGCTAGATCATAGAAACTATCGTATTCTTCTTTTTTTTCCTGCTACATATAACCTCCAGTATGTCTGATGTTTTTATATGCATATTATTTTAATGGCTAATGTTCCCAAAACAACTGAATTTATAATAATATTTGAATTTAATTTATTTTTCATCTATGAGCACTAATAGTTTTAAAATTTTCATATTATTTCAGTAGTGAGTTTATTTTTCATTCGTATTTCATAAGAACGCACTCATCCCCATTTTACTGATAAAATTACTTAAATTATGAATGCATTTTCTAGCTATAATTACCTTTCTTTATAGTCATAAAACTTTATTTTGCTTACACATTGTCATATGTTTTCGTTTACATAATCATGTATCATATTTCTAACGTTTACAAAATTGTATTTTCTTTATTATCGTCATTATTGTGCTTTCTTTATTATGGCTCTCTTTATTGTCATTTACTTTCTGTAGCATATGCATAGTTATATGCTTTATTTCATATAGTCGTATGATTTTTTGTAGTCGTATACTTTCTTTAGCTTATATATTTAAAGCTTTCTTTATAATATTTTTTCTTTATAGAATAATCTCTGCCTAGCATGTACAAAATTATTTGCTTCCTTTTAAATAGTTCATAATTTTCTCTAATTTATGAAAAGTTAAAGAATTTCTTCCATATGTTTTCTTTATAATCTTCTTTAGTTGAGTTAATAATAATTACCGAAAGACGAAAATGTATCCTAAATTTGCTCATATTTCAGGGAACAAGACTTGTTTTTAATA
The DNA here is from genome assembly GCF_947563725.1 of Argiope bruennichi. NCBI lineage: Eukaryota > Metazoa > Arthropoda > Arachnida > Araneae > Araneidae > Argiope > Argiope bruennichi. The sequence continues at coordinate 110,246,926 of NC_079158.1, read as the reverse complement.
GCTTTTATTTAAAATGAATTATTTCAGAAAATGGAGTTATTTTGAATGAATTATTTTGTAAAGATGGAATTTTAGAATCAATTCTGCAAACATTTCCTGACTTGTTTGATCGTTTGGAATTCAACATACGTGTGTTTTTGATAGCAGTATACTAAATTTCATATTTTCAGAAACATTTTGAGTTAATTCAATAATTTTAAATAAATCACAATTACAAACTAGTTCAATCACCTGGTAATGAATTAAATAAATAAATTTCAAAAATTCTTAATATTGAAAGAAACGAATTAGAAATTAAAAACTAAACTATGGAAAATGATTAAACTAACCACATTTAATACTTTAATAGTATTGTATTTTAAGATATGTTTATATTAAATTACTCCTTTATCAAAAGCATTAAATTTATGAAACTGAACTTCAGATATGATTTGAAATAAAAGGCTTAGTTATTCTCCAAATTTACATATCTGTAATAAGTGAGAAAGGTAGAATAATTTTTTTTTCATTAAGGATAATGTTGAATTTATTATCTTGATTCGATAAAATAACATTCACGTTGAAATAAGAAAAATATAATATTTAATAATTATTATGCTAGAAATAACCATAGTTTTAATTCATTTTTGGTTCCGATTCTTTTTGCAGATGATAGTGCCGAGGCCATCGGTTTAATTGATCGATGGACATTTCAAGTAATTCTCAATAGCTTCTTTTCTGTAGATTCCTTTTTTGTTCTCAGGTGAGTAGTTATGACTGTCACTTCTATAAAGCCATTTAAATCCATTATCATTTTCGTTTAAAAGATAATTTTAAATTTTGTTATTATATAGATTCTTGAAATTTTCTTGAAGTTGAAATTTAAAAAAAAAAAAAAAAAAACATAATTTGTTCTCTCTCTCTCTTTTTTTTAAAATCTTTATTGAATATTTCATACATCTTGATTTCCACGGCAATTAAAACGACGCCAAGAATAACGCCAAAGTGAAACCGTGTATGGTTGCTCTCAGTTTGGCTACTTTTAGCTCTTTTCTTTACCGGATATGGCGACTTATCGCGGTCGCCGTTTAAATCAAATTGTACGAATTTTTTTATTAAATTAAAACTTTAAAAAATCTTATTTTGTTATTTTACCCATAATTCGTATTTTACGACTACACGTCTTAAGTCTTACATCAGATCAATTTTTTAAATGGCATGAAATTACTTTTTTTTTGTTTTTTATCTCAAAATAATTTATTTTCCAGTGGATTCTTAATTGGGTATTTATACTTTCAACAAGCCCAGAAAACCGATGGGAAAATTCCATGGCTTTATTTTTACATCCATCGATATATAAGGTATGATTTTAATTAAGTATTCATGCAAAAAATGTAATGTATATTGTAAAAAAAATTGGTAGATTTCAAATTTATTTTTCTATTATGGTAGAGGATAAAATCCCTTGACTCATTTATACAGTTTGTATGTTTTGTTCAGTTCGTGCGAAAACTACTTCCTTCGTCAATCAGCAAAACATTGATTTACTTCCTACTAAATAAATTTCTAAATTTTAAGGAAAGGTAATTCTTACCGAAAGTTGGTAACATGCTTTTTACCCTCTTGTAGAAAAATAACTGTTATTTTGCAATCTTTAGTTTCAAAAATAGACATTGTTAATTTATATAATAAAAGGGTTCACTGTATTTAATTAAAGTTATTAATTATTCAAGTCACAAATGTGTGCTTCGAAAAGTATATTTCATTCATACGTGTATGAAAACATTTATTTTTTTTGTAACAAAATAATGAGCCCATAAATACTTCGACAGTTTTAGGATATCTATAATTGTCTCTCTTTAATACATACAATTAGGTATATTAATTCTCTTTTCATTTGCTGTTAGTATTAATTTTAAAAACAGTGTCTAAGAAATACATAAAATAGACTAATTTACACGTTATAAATTACAATTATTTGTAACGGAATTAAAAAAATATAATAAATTATATTCTAAAATCCAATGTATAAAGCATCGCAAAAAAAGAAGGAAAAAAAACTATAGCTACAAAGTTGAGATCAAAATGAGAATTATGTGAAAATGGCTAAATTCAAGCCGCAATAGATGCAGTTACAGATATTAAAGTCACATTGCATATTAATTACAAATGAAAATTTAACAAAGAATATAATCTCAAGAAAGATAAATTTTTTGATGTAATCATGTAAATACTGAAAAAAGAGTATAATACAAATGCAAATGTGTGATAATAAGCTCTTTGTATCACTGTTGTTAAAACTTCAAATAGGAATCATATCCTTTAAATGTTCCTGTTGTTTTTATTTTTAATTTGACACATGCGGCAAAACACAAACATTTCATACAATGTAGTTAATAATTTTAATCTCGTCGATAATAACTACGATAAAAATATAGTTGGAATAAACAGAATTCATTCACGCAGAATACTTAACATTTGACATCCTTTATATGCAAGTGCAAGTGTCGGTTCCATGTTATAACTTAACTTAAGGTGGAACTTTGTTAACCACTCCCCTGATTAGTCCGAGTCATTTCAGGTTCCTATATATTGTAATTAATTATTATCACGCAAAAACTCGGGCCTTAGAGCCTGTAGCTCAAAAAGAAAGGAAATATTCTGCTTTTATTGGAAGTTCACAAAGTTTTGTTGGGGAATTTTGTTTTTGGATGATGCGACTGGACGGCAGATGTTTTAGTCAATAGTCTTTGTGACAGCTGAGAAAAAAGAATAATAAAAATTGCGATTGTCATATGATAACAAAATGTGTAGTGCAAAAGATATTTCAGTTAATGAATATGAAGGTGGGGACTTTAAATATAATAGAATAATATAAAACTTTTTTCATCTGCTCGAGATAACTCGGGCGAGTAAATTGAAGATATGTTTTCACACCTATAAAAAAAGAAATCAACTTAAAACCTGATTAGTATATTTTGTTTCGTTTCCTTTAAAAATTAAATAAAAAATATGTTTTTTTTTGTAATTTTTTTTTTAAATTGTTAAAAGAAATAATTAAATAATTTTTTTATAAAATTAAAGTAACGTTATAATTGTAAATAAAACAAACAAATATAGGATAATTGAAGTATAAATATAAATAAATATTTTTTTAAATAACTTTATAGTTAACCGTTTCGGTAGCAAAGATGATTTTTATCGAAAAATTTGTAATTTTTTATGATCTGAAAATTAAGTCCAAACTTCGTAGATTCTAAAACAGACTTTATTTTTAATATATGTAAGATAGAATTATAGATACAGTAGTTTCAATAATACGCAACAAATAAAAATGAAATCGGAAACAGTGGTATTTTTAAACGAAAATGAGTAATTTATTTTATTTTTACCGTAAAATTCTCAAAAATAATATTTGATATGTTTATATTAATTCTCTGCCTACTTAGCCGTAGTTTGCTTATTTTTAACGTTTCTGTTAAAAAAGGAGTGAAAATTTCATTTGTTTTCAGCACATTCGCTTGAACTTTTTTATAAGTACAATATGTAGACGAATTTTCTGAAGACTGTGATTGATTCACGGATATCTCATAATATCTCATCTTATACTCATATTATATTCAATAATATCTCAAAATCAATTCAATAAAATTTCATGAAATTTAATATGCGTGTATCCAAACTTTTTAGGGTTGTAATACACTGCGAATTTTACGATGGCTTTATTTAGACATATTTTGCAGACACTTTAAGTTCAAATCATAGAAAAAAGTTGATAAAAAATCATTAACGGCGACTTCAAATGCTCATAAACTTTTTATTTATTAAAATAATTTTTATCTTGAGGTCTGTTACATTTTATATAGTTTGAGCTATATATATATATAGATAAAATAAAAATTAAATATTTCCATTATTTTTTACCTTATTTTGTTTTTCTTAACATTGACAATTTTGCTAAATATTCGTTAAATAAGCACTTTTTTTCCAAAATCTAACGGCAATGAGTGTATTTTTTTCTTCTAATAATGATCTTTAAAGTATGTTTTAACTATCTGATACAATAAAAAATGTTTATGCATCATTTTTTAAAACTTTCACTCTGAACCTAGTCGGATACCTTAAGTAACATACAATGTAAATTTTTTTTCATAGAGTTTACCAACAGCAATAGTAGTCTCTTTCTAGTCAGTCTACCCAGTTTAAATTCTCCTTTCATAAGTACAGCGAAAAGTTTCTCGGATTTATATTCAGATTCACAGCTAATAGGTTCTTTACTAAATCAAATTCGTACTTTACACAGCGAGGGATATAGTTTTCTAACTAGTCCGCATTACATGGTATATCTCCGTCACGCAAATCGTTGTGAACTTATTCCACTGGCTCTTTAAAAAGACATTAACAACGACTGTTTTAAACAATTCTTAATCTTTCACATGATTTTCTAAAAAATTGTAGCACATATTTTATTTTACCCCTTTCCAACTAAACAAATCAAATTTCAAATATCTTACAATGCATCCATAATAATATGTATGTATTTATTAGAAATGCAAAAAATTATACTAAATAAATTTGTATTTCAGACTCTTTTTTAAATTCATGTATTTCTCTATGTCTAAAATAGCACGTTTTAAAAATATTCAATGTTAATTGATTGATAAAAGAATAGTAAGTTAATAATTCTTTTACTGTGTAGGCTTACGCCAGTATATATGATAGTTCTAGCGTTTTACACAACTCTTAGTCCATTTTTGGGTTCTGGTCCCCTTTGGCCTGACTATGATGTCATTGTGGAATGCAAAAATAACTTTTGGTGGAATATTCTTTATATCAACAATTTCAAGTCCATTACTTCTCAACCGGTAAGTGTAATCAGTTCAGAGTAGACGACTGTATATACTTAAACAATATATATAATCATCCACAGCCATCTGTAATACTAAGAGGAATTTTAATTTCTGACGAATTCGTAATGTGCTAAAATTAAAGGGGAAGTGTTTTATTGTTTCATTTAAACTAGTTTATTGAAAATTAAATTTCTTTTCTCGTTGTGTATTTCTAAATTTATTATGAAAATTTTTGATAAAATTTGAAAAAGAAATGAATTTAATCTAACTGCTATCGAAGGCAACAACAAACTGCTCCTTTCATGCAGTCAGAACAAATGTTTTACTGTTCGTGTTTGTATCCAGGAGGGTTTAAAAGACGTTTATCTATAAAAGTGGTTCACGCGTCAAGAAGAAAATCATTTTTATTACAAAGTATAGATACAGCAAATATGAAAAGAGACAGCTGCAGGAAGTACTTTATCGTTAAATTAAGTAAAAGAAAATCAGTTGAGAGGCAGTGGAATGTAAAATTATAAACACACAACAGTGCAATGCCCAGATTTTCTAACACCAATTACTTCCAGCACTTTTTAACTGAAAAGATTTATTCTCGCTACTGCTTGCTTTTTGCCGATATATCTATTTTCTTGTTTATGATTTAATATGATGTTTTTTAGGCAATTATATTCTTGTAAATTTGCATTCCATTAAAATTGTTTTGTATTCTTTATCAACTGCATCTTTAACTTATTCATTATATATATAATCTTCTAGTGCCATGTGTAACGGTTAAGAGAGGGTGAAAATAAACCCGCCTTTTTTTAACTGCGTTATTGCCTGTTGTAGCACGTAGCAACTGAGACGTGCTTTTTTATGTTTAAATTCAATGAATTTTCCATGCATGACTAAACCTAAACATGAATAAATAGAAAGATCAACGAGCTGCGATCTACAATTTTTATAATTTTACATTCATATTTATTCATTATATGCTTTCTTCGCGAACTAAATTGACCAGACTTACGATCAACTAGCTGCGTCATTTAATTTCCGACAGTTTTCCTATATTACATTTAAAGTTTTTATCTTTTGGAAATATAGGATATTTCGGTGCAAAGATTATTTTTCTTTTTAATAGTTTTGGGAAGCAGTAGTTTGATATAAATATTTATTTGACTGGTACTGAATGAAATATCTGATTCTTTTTGGAAGCTTGGCTCTTTATGAAAACATATATACTTCGAAATACTTTGCCATTGTTGTTGATTCTAATGGCACTTGTCATAAACAAGCCCACTGACTTTAGAAGTCAGCAATTGTAAGCTAAAAATGCGTCTCTTTGTTTTTTTTTTTTTCAGTAATTTTTTTTTTTTTTTTTTTTTTTTTGTTTTTTTAGAAAAATAAGACTTTTATAAATAAGTCTTAAACTACAGGAAAAACAAATATGCTTGACTTTTCCCTGGAAAGAAAAAGAGAAGAACCTTGAGCTTCTTTTCACTAAAAAATATTTTAACACCAATATAACGCTTTGCCTTTAGAATCATGTTCTCCAGTGAAAAAGAACTTTATTGGAAAGAGAAAGCAAGCTATGTCCATTTGAAAAAACGTTATAAAAGTAAACCTGCGATGGTAAAAAAAAAGGGAACTCAGTTAGATTGTCTCTCTTATATATATTAGCGTTCTGACAGATAAATTTTCTGTTCCAATATATGTATAAAAACTATTTTGAATCTTTATTTCAAAACATTATAACATGATAATGATGGATTTGTTTTCTTATTTTCGTCAGCTTTGATTCAGTCCATCTTTGTAATTTATGAATAACAATTTAAATGTCTCGCTATTCAAGGAAAAAATATATATCTGTCGATCTATAGCAATTTTTTACAATAATAAATTCTCCCCTTCTTTTCGTTCTTTTTTTTAAGAGAAGGTTTTCTGTAACATTTTCGAAATATTTTCGGCAGGTAATTTACCAATAATATGCCTGACAGAAAATTATTATATTAAAAAGAAGTAAAAGAAGTGACCTCATTAGAATTTTGTATAAAGTTGCATCAATTCATATAAGACAATCATATGCGCATAAATCCTAATAAGTACACAAATATAGTAAATAAATAGTGAATTAAATATTGAATACTAAAAAAAATTAGAGAGAAATTAACGTGTTGAAAATTAGAAGAGGAAACAAACTTGCAATCGAAAGCTGAAAATAAAGAGAAATAGCATTTTGAATTCTACTTTAATTATCTGTTCATTCAATCACTTGAAGTTGAAAATATCGAACCATATCAATTTCAAGGAATATAGTAAGATTTTAAAATGAATAAGATATTTCATACTTTGCTTAAGTATTCAATTGTACATAGTTATTTTTAATTAATTTTAATGCAGCATAAACTATAAATATGTATTATTTTAATCAAGTTTAAGGAACATTATGGAATGGAAATCCTAATGTCATTTCTAAACTTTAAATGAAATTTTAACGATATTCAGCAATGTTCAATTAATATGTTAATTCTTATTTATTTTTTTTAAAAAATTGCATTTTACAGTGCATGCCATGGTCTTGGTACCTAGCTAATGACATGCAGTTTTATGTTATCAGTCCATTGTTCCTGATCAGTTTGTGGAGGTACGTAGCAATTTTCATTCATTTTAAAAGCTCAGAATTATTTTTGTCAATATTAGAAGTTTACAAAAAAGACTCCAACTGTATTTTAAAATCGAAAAGCATAAAAATTTGATCTGATCATTCTCTTTAAAATTATAAATATCCCTCAGTTATCATAAAAGTCGGCTATTGCAAGAAGCCTGGATGATATAAATTCAATATATCACCTTGTCTAAGATTTTTTCAAGTCAGTCAAGCCCCTTTTCCCTTTTCAATTCTCCAATTTTAGCCTTTAGCAATCAAATTGAAAATAAATAATGATAAAAAAGATGTTTTACGTATCTCCAGAGAAAAAAAGTACACGAACGTGGATTATGCCGGAACTAACGGCTGTCATGACCTTGTTGTTAACTCCAGATATCATTTCCATTGAATTACCAAGAGGAAATCTATTTTGGTAAAGTTCGCAATAAAGCTGCACTATCTCACAATAAAGAAAAACCCTCGATAAAAGAGAAATACAAATAAAATGTGGTCTATGGTAAAATATAAAATGCGGTAATTTAAAATATCACATGGAATCGCTTTTCGATTAATGGATATAATTAAAGTTATTCTTTGCCAATGATATTAAATCTCTTTTCTTGTAGAATCTTCATAATGACCCTATTCATTCCAGATATCTTCTGTTGTGGACAGTATTCTGGCTTCAGGTTGATAATGTTTCTTCACTGGGCTTGATGAAATGAGAAATTTTTGTTACAGGGCTGTGTGTACTCCACAGACGCCATGGTTATGTGAACATAAGCGATACCGGTTAACCATGAGTCCTAAATGTTCCATTGTTGTGATGAATTGATTAATGTTTGAGCTGAAAGAAGCTCAGTCAATATTAATGTAGTATACAAATAGAATAGTCTCACGTGTTGCCTTCGAAAGATTCTTTCTATTGTGCCAAATTTTAAGGAAGCACATTTTTATATTTTTCTTAGCGCGATATTTGGGGAAATTGATTTTGATATTAACAGAAATATCATGAGCATTCTGTCTCTCTAACTGATCAGCAATCTTATTCTCTTGTACATCCGAATGCCAGATTTTTGAGAATCTCCTATAAATGGTCGAGAACGCCTAGAAAATTGCAAGAGCTTTTGAAGGGACGATTAACTATAAGCCCAAATAGTGCTTTTTGACACTTTGTGAACACTAGGGCAAAGATTCTTGCAATGCAACCATTTCTCATGGCATATTTCTCCTCTAGTATTATGGTAAGAGATGTATGGCAATATTCTTTGCGAATAGTAAATTTCTGTTGCCTTCTATAAATATGTTGAAGTTGTTACCAATATGTGCTCCCGATACTGATACTCTAGTTAAAGACCGTGGAGCCAAAGTTCAGTCTTTTATGGCATACAACTTCCAAGTATCTAGCACTGAGCGTTTTTGACAGACGTCTTCAAAAAACAGCTCACTTTGACCACACCGTCTATGACTGCTTGAGAGACTTCTAGAAAGTCCCGTCCAAGTATAACATCATCGCTGCAAAACTACAAATTCAAACGGAAATTCTAGGTTGTTTATGGCAATTCGTAGGATGCATTTTCCTATTGGACGTACAAAACTTCCATTGGCGACTTTAAGAACATTTTTGTCATCACAGAACATAACTTTTAAATGTTGGCGATACTTATTTGAAAGGATTGCGAAAGATGCTCCAGAATCCACAAGAATATGTGTAGGCTCATTATCTATCATTACGTCGAGGTGGTTTCCAAACATTTTGGCGACAGATGAGGATTTTCATCGTTTCATCACCTCGCTCAGTTTTCCTCGCTTCTACGCCTAGGAAATTAACTCAATGGGCGATAGGGCGACGGTGATCTTGAGCGACGTGTCGGAGATCGACCTCGAGATGGACTGGGTGAGGATTGACATCGGTAACCTTCTTCGAGAAGGGTGGGTGAAATTCTGTGGGATTCTATCGTCTAGCTCCATAATCATTGAATTCTGTGAGAGTCTGTCGGAGGGCTCTATAGTCATAGAAAATTGCTCTTCTTTCTGAGCAATAACATACAATATGTCCTGGAATCCACAATGGAAGCTAACTGGTCTGTTTTCAGTCGTTCTCCATAAGTCTGTTTTTCTAGGTTGTGTCGATGGAATGGACCGAGGACTCTGCGCTATAGCAGGGTTAAGCTCGGCGTTGACTGATGTGTTGGCTGCGTTCCGTTGGTCTTGCAGAAACAGGTGCCAAAACTTTTTCAACTTCTTCTTGTACTAGCTCTTCCAATGATTGTGGATGTACATCCGAAGGTTGCTCTGTTGGTCTAATCATCCGCTGGCTTTCTTCCTGCACAATTCTGCTTATTAGAGATACATTGTCGGGTTCTTCGTCTTTAGCGGCCATTGGTATCATGTTGGGAAGTGTTTCGAATTTTCGTCTTCCGATCCTGTTTTGCTTCATGTCCTCGATGTAGTCGCATTGTTTTATAAAATCGGCTGTTGTTGCGATCTCTCTTGATAGTAGTGCCAGATAGATATCTTCAGCCACTCCTTTCATCAGGTGTGATACCTTTTCGTTCTCTGGCATCAGAGGATTTACCTCTCGACAAAGTCCTAAGATGTTTTGTGTGTAGGACTGTGTACTCTCATCTACTCGTTGAGCTCGATATTTTAATCGTTCCTTGGTTTTCTTCTTATATTTCTGCCGATCAGCGAAAAGTTGAGCTAGTCCAGTTTTAAATGCTTCCTAAAAATTCAAGGCATCCTCATAATTAACAAACCACTGCTTTGCTGTGCCGTCATGGAAGAAGTAAACATTTACTAAACACATCATGTCGTCCCAGTTGTTAAATTTAGCCACTCTATCGTATTCTTTGAGCCCTTTGCTAGTATCTTCTCCAGATTATCCCCGAAATACTGACGGGCTCCTTAGTTGTTGGTATACGGGCGTAACTATTGGAGGAAATTCTCTTAAACGAGCACTATCACCGGAATCCACGGTTAAACGGTTTTTACCCAGCGCCTCCACCAAACTTGTCACGAATATGCAAAGAATAAAAGGTCAAAAAGTAACACTATATTAAGTTTATTAGCTTTTAGAAACTCGTAACGTGGAGACGAAGAACTGACCCCACTGCTTGTGGAACTCAGAATTTATACTTTTACAGAATAATCTAGAATCATAAAGAAAGTTATAGAAAATTCTAGAATATTAACAAAAGAATAATAAGAATTTCAGATTAATGTTCAACAATTAAATTAATGCGACTTGCTAGGATTCGAGCCCTTGATCTTGTGCGTTGCAAGCGCGTGCATTACCACCGAGCCACGATGACTATCTACGGACCCTTCTTTTGCGACAATATAGGATAAGAAATATTGGAAACAACTATTGTAGAAACGGAGAAGAGAGTGAGTGATTACTGGCATTAAATAATTTAATTTTGTTAATGCTCACTACCTTGAATGTATGTGAAGGAAGGGTTTGCAGGGACAGAAATGAACGGAAAAATTACACCAGGAACGAAAAGGATGATAAGCTGCCTTGAATGTCTGGCGATTATCAGTATGAGGTTTGACAGATAATTTTTGGAGAACTTTACATCTTTTAACTTTGAGAACTGATAAATAGTTTCAGAAGAAGAAATGTTATCTTGAAAAGGAATTTAAAAACTGCGTCTTTATATATATATTCGAAATGCATTTCTACTGAAGAATCAAGTAAAATGGATCGGATGCACATGAAGTACATCTTTTGCCCATATTTCATGTAGTAGCAGTACCAGTATAGTGCAGAAGCTTAGAAGAAAGCTGATGTTTTAGGTGGCTTTCTCATCATGTGAGCGTGGTTCAAGATCCGTGATACCAGATCCGTCCTAAGATGATCCATGTTGTCTCAAAGTAGCATATAAATATAATGAAACTAATCGAAATTTGACGTGAATTTGATGAAGAAGAACGCTTCTTGCAACGTCTTGCTCCGAAAATTGAAATTTCGAAAATATCTCGCTCACTACATTTATAGAATGCTTTTTTTATTTGTATCACTACATATATATAGAGACTAACAAAACTGAAGAATTCTTTTATAATCATCTTATATAATTAAGTATTATTAAAATATTAACTTCAGCTATTTGCTCTATAAATACATACAATATTGCAATATAAATGTGTTTCATTCATTCAGGTGGCCAAAAATCGGATATTCATTGCTAGGACTGTTCTTTTCGATTACATTTGCATGCAATTTTGTTCTCACTTACGAATATGACATAATCGCCGGATTTGGGAATAATTTACAGCTAGCCAAGGGTGCTCCGAATTTTATGCCCAAGTAAGATGTTTTTAACAGATAATTTATTTTATTTTATTGAAATTATTTTTTAAAAGAAAATTTTAAATACAGATGTAAAGTCTTTTTTATTCAAAAACTGTTGAACCATTACATGTAAGTTTTGTGATGTTTTTTTTATAATAAGTTCCGGTAATTACAATTATTATCCATGGAAATCGTTCGTCAGTTTATTAATAAACAGTGCTGTAAATGATATTTAAAGACCTCATTCTAATTTCTGTATTAACTATCTTTAAGGCGTGAGCTGTCTCTCTGAGCATGATTTACAGTCATTCTCGTTAATAAAATAGTTTAATAAAAGTTGGGAGTTAATAAAATACAAAAAGCAGTTAATTCTCAGACCCAGTTTTGATCATCACATAAGATTAAAAATGTTATCTTTAATTGTGTAAGGTAATCAAAATTTAATTGAAAATATCAACATGTAAAAAAATCAGGGGGTATTGTATTTCTGCTATACCAGCGGACAATAAATAAATATTTTTTTCTTAAGATGAAAATAAACCACTAAATTAATTTAAGTGGTTTATTTATAAGAGATATTCATAGAAATAATATCAATTATTCGTTTCAGATTATATAAATTTATCGTTCTGATTTCAGAATCAACAGTTTCTTCGATAAGATTTATTACAAGCCTTATACAAGAATAGGACCTTACTTAGTGGGACTGTTTTTGGCATATTATATATGCAAGAGGAAATGGAACAAGTCACCTAGTCTTAATTGGGTAAGTCTTAGTTCACTAACCCAAGAAAATTGCAACAGCTGTGAGAATGGCATTCATATTAAGAAATTTCTACTTTCTGTCGATGTTCTTTTATAAAGCGGGTTGTTGGAGTTATTCTCTTGAAGTGCCTATAGGGGCAATAGACATCAAGAGAAAATGAAAATTCCTAGAACTTGACATCGGAAATCACGTTCAGTGGGTGAAAATAGCTTAAATAATTATATAGAATCTGATAACGTAACATTAAAAGTACAATAATAAGTACAAAAAACTCTTATTTGATAGCATTATTACAGTCTGTGGTGAAGAAAATGTTGTACAAAATATTTACCCATTGTAATATGCTAATATATATAAAAATATACTCATTGAAAAAAAATCCTTTATTTATCAGCATGATTACTACGTAGATAGTAGCACAGAATAAAACATATGTCGCTTGGAACAAAAATAATTTTATGGAATTTCCAAACCTCAATTGTCATTCTGAATCCTGCTTAGTTTCGTCATATTTGCACCCTCTTTAAACCATCGCAAGAGTTATCCCGGACAGACCTCATTATTTTGAACAGCGATCAGACGAAAAGTACGAGACCTGAATCTTCCTCTCCATTGAAAAGATATTTGACTCCAACGAACATCATATTTACGCGACCCACTTACGCTTTCTTTCCATATCTTATTACTTGAACTTCCAGTTTTCGTACTTGGGCATCTATGGTCATGGAACCCAGCTAGGTTTCGGGGGAAGCGAGTTTCGAACCTAAAACCCTCTGCTTCAAAACAGATACCTAAACTGTCAAAGCTCCAGAGTTCTTGCAAGTTCTCACATGGAAAAGGTTTGTTGGTGAAAGGATTACGTATATATGGTGTAGGGAGTATAGGTAGATAAAGAACCACTATGAACTTGAATTAATAATTTGTACTTATCAAATAAATAAGAAACAATAATTTGCACAAAATCATTTTACTGGGACTTTTAACAAGATGCTTTAGAAATTTTAAGTAAAGCTATCATTTTAAAACAGTTTGTAATGCCATTGTGGTGAATTGCATATAAGCCAGTAACAGCTCTTCTGCCCGGACAGCTGTTTTGGTAAAATTGGATCGTTACTGGACTGCTAGCTAATAGGTACCAGGTTCTATCCTCACGCGTCTCGTACCTCTAAACCATCAGCCAATGAACATTTTTATCTTCGATGGCGCATAAAAAATAATTGTCATTATATTTCTAATGTAGTTTTTCGCTCTTTAGCAAATTACAAACGTCATTTTATTAATTTAAAAAAATTATACCATTCGAGACCAGTTCCTCCATATTTATAGTTTGATTTATTGATATTAGCTAATTTTAATAAACTAAATCTGATCATAACGAATTAAAGCCTTTCAAAAAAAGTAGTTTAACAAATATAGATAATTCTGATTGCTTAGCTCTGCTTGAAAAATGATGAAATTAATTGCTGAGAAGGATTCAGTCGCTGAAATTGGAGTCTTCCAAAGTTTCATCTCGCGATATTTTTCAAAAATGGATGGTGTTGTACCTATGATTACCAATAATAACGAACCTAAAGACCATAAGTTTTCATATAAACCAAAATTTATTGAAATTAAGGCAGTAACTGGGATTAGGAAATTCTGGTGTGGGTTTTTTTTTCATAGAAAAATATACAGTGAAGTTGTAATTTTGAGATTTCTTTTGGAGATGAGGGATGTTGGAGAACAGTCGACCATTGATGATATGTCATTTAATATAAATAAAAATTGACAAAATCGCACAAGTAGTTGAATATGGAAGAGAAGAATTTTAAATATGCCTAAATACTTCAAAATAATTTCAAGACTTTTTAAGCCGGAGGAATTATTCTGTAATCTAGAAAATAGCAATAAAACTAAATAATTTCTATATTTTTACTTTCTCTTACATGAAGTATGTAAAAAGTATAGCAATTGTCAAAGAAATCCAAACTCGAAATTTTAACTAAATTTCACTTTTGATTTTCCTGAGTTAAAAATTATATTTTAAAATTTGCCTATCTGTGACAAAGATAATACAAATACGTTTTCAGCTGGGGTGATGAAATTTGGTCTTCACACCAAATTTGTAGATTACTGTCAAATTTTGATCGAAATACCTCCGGAGAAAATACATTCTCCCGGATACAAAAATGAGAGAGCTAAATGAATGAAATTTAATACACAGGTTTAATATATGAAATGTAGATATTTTTTGAATTTTAGGACCAAATTCATTTATACGTTAATTATTTTTCTGTTTGTGCTTCCAATGGCATATAAATGGGATAACTATAAAACACAATGCCTTAAATATATGAAATTTGGTATGTGAATTTAGGACTACAATTGTACGTCCGAGTTAAATTTTGGTTTTAATTGATTGGAAACAACGCGTTTAAAATACATATTCTATTTTTAGATACCTATTGTTAAATGTCAGGGATTTATAATCATAAAATGGAAAAGGATCACATGATAGATTCAGTAAAAATGCCAAATTCATTTCAAATATCACTATTTTGTAATTATTGTTCGCTAAAGCCATGCACAGCATTCTGGGCTTACCCAAGAACCACAATTTTATTCTGTTGGAAAGGGATAGCACCTTAATTAAAGAGACCACACCCTCTACTTAAAAAATTATTTGAGCATCAATTTTTTAGAAAGAGAAACACACATATACATTGTAGCAGAAATTTACATTAAAATATGCAGATATTGTCAGCTTTTAAGATTAACTTTTCCACTTCCTTCTTCAGGTAACTTTAGCGGTGGGTTGGATCGTTGCATCTGGCATAACATTGACTTGCCAGTTTGGTCTGTATCATTCAGATCTCACCACATTGGAAACAGCTTTCTACAACGCTCTCAGTCGAACCGGATTTGCATTAGGATTAGGTTGGGTCATTTTTGTGTGTGTCATTGGACAAGGAGGTGAGTTAACTATCTGGTATTATTTTTCTTAGAATCATTTAATTATACTTTAAATAAAAATATAGATATTACATATTAAGTATTATATAAAAAGATCATAAAATGTTTAAAGTAGAAAAGATTCTAAATTTGATAGTTACTACCAGTGAAAGCTAACTCGATTTAAAATAAATAATTTATAAATTATTTAAGGTAATTCTGAGGTAATTCTACAAAATTTTTAACTTCGCAAGTTTGCGAATAATGTTTTATAATATTATCATTGCGCTGAACCAGTTTTTAACGTACTTTAATTAATACTTTTTAAAATAAATTTATACGTTATGAAAGAGAATTTTTTTGCTGATTGTCTGAGAGAATCCTTATCTTGTGTGTTTTTGTGAAAAAGAGTAGAATCTTTACCCCGCTTGAAACCAAACTACAGTTTGTGAATGAAGGCCAGGTTTATACAATAAATTTAAAAAAGCATCTCAGCCCTTACCTGTAATTTGTTATAGGCTTTCCAAATGGCATGTGCTTTAAAAATGTAAACATAGCTCCTTTCTTCTTTATAAATGCTTTTTAATTGCTCCATTCAATTTGATTTATTATAAAATGGAAATCAAAATATATTAAATGAGATAAGAAACATGAATATATTTCAATCTAACCATATACATAAAATCATCTGTATTTTTTATTTTCCCTGAATTTTCATGTTTATTTTAATTTAATATATAATTATAAAGTAATAAACAAATATTCATAATGATCTATATTTTAATTATTGGAAATAATAATTGATGTAATCACAAATATTGAAATATTGAAAATAATATTGTATTAATATTTATAATTAGTTATTTTAATTATTGCAAAGTGCAAGTCTTAAGCAATTTGACAAAAAAAAAAAAAAAAAAATTCATTTATTTCAATATAATTTAAGAAACTGCAAATTTTCTTAAGATCATTGTTTCATTGTGAAACAAGTGAATCTAAAAATAAAAATTATCTTTATTATAACTATAAACATATAAATAAAACTGGATTTAAGTTTCTCTAGATAAGATAATTTATACATTATTTTCTTTACTTTAATTACAACAACCTAAAAAGCCTTTGTATAATATAAATTTAATTTATTTTTACAGGAGTTGTGAACAGTATTCTATCATGGAAGGCTTTGATACCACTGAGCCGTTTAACTTACTGCGCTTATCTTGTTCATCCGATTGTTATAGTAACGTATTTTTCATCAGTCAGGACATTATCCAATTTTAGCCATATTAACGCTGTACGTATGATCTTTTATTTTACCATGCTTTTATTTGGCTTTTATAACTCGTTAACCTTCAATTAAATTTAAAATACAGATTAAAATGCCTTTAAATTAGCTTTGAAATATCAAAATTAGAATATATATATATATATATATATATATATATATATATATATATATATATATATATATATATAATTTAAAAGTTTAATTTACTTAGTTATGTTTATTGTTCGAGAAAAGTGTTGCATTGTATTTTGGACTATTTATGAAAATTTTCCTCAATCTTCTTAATTTAATTTCTTTTATTAATTATTTTATTTTTCTACTTTGCATTTGCTTTTAATTTTTTTTATTTGATATTAGTTGTGACAAATGTTTTCTTCTATTTTTTTGCATGTGGAAACCCCCAGGCGGGCATCTCGAAATGAGGATGAGATGTTTCCGTCATGGTGGTTGGATCTCTTCACCCTGGAGGGTACACAAAGAGGGGGGGGGGCTGACTCCTCCCATCGATGAACGGGACGTACTTCCTTAGGCAAGGGTTGTACTGTGGCCAGTCATAGCCCCTAAGACTCAACCACAAATCCCGCCACTGCTACTGTTGCGGCTGTCCGGTCGTTCAGTATTTTTTTATCAGTGTGCATTCGGGCGGGTCGGAGAGTCAGTGATATAACTACTTTTTCGTATGCTGCTTCGCAGTGATGCATTTAGATATTTTTTTGCATGTGAACCCCCAGGCGGGCATCTCGAAATGAGGATGAAATGTTTCCCGTCATGGTGGTTTGATCTCGTCACCCTGGTGGGTACACGAAAAGGGGGAGGGGGCTGACTCCTCCCATCGATGAACGGGACGTACTTCCTTAGGCAAGGGTTGTACTGTGGCCAGTCATAGCCCCTAAGACTCAACCACAAATCCCGCCACTGTTACTGTTGCGGCTGTCCGGTCGTTCAGTATTTTTTTATCAGTGTGCATTCGGGCGGGTCGGAGAGTCAGTGATATAACTACTTTTTCGTATGCTGCTTCGCAGTGATGCATTTAGATATTTTTTTGCATGTGAACCCCCAGGCGGGCATCTCGAAATGAGGATGAAATGTTTCCCGTCATGGTGGTTTGATCTCGTCACCCTGGTGGGTACACGAAAAGGGGGAGGGGGCTGACTCCTCCCATCGATGAACGGGACGTACTTCCTTAGGCAAGGGTTGTACTGTGGCCAGTCATGGCCCTTAAGACTCAACCACAAATCCCGCCACTGTTATTGTTGCTGCTGTCCGGTCGTTCAGTATTTTTTTTATCAGTGTGCATTCGGGCGGGTCGGAGAATCAGTGATATAACTACTTTTTTGTATGCTGCTTCTCAGTGATGCATTTAGATATTTTTTGGTTCTAGGCGGTGATCTTTTAATTAACTGGTCAGTTTAGCTTAGCCTTTCAATATTTTTTAAAAATGTAAATATTTTATTTTAGATTAATTTTCTATTTTATTACATTCGTGACATTTCATGCTTTTATTACATTCATAACATTTCAATGCTTCCAAGTATCCACGTTTGTATCCAATATTATTGAAAATTTTTGGTGTTTATAAAGATTTTAATAAAAATATAATATAAAGAAACGAATAAGAATCTGATCAATTATATTCGATAAAATATTAATATTATCCCAATATTTTATATTTTATACAATTTATATTTATTACTTTTTTCTTTCAGGTCTTGCTATATATAGGTATGCTTGTTATGTCTTATGGCGCTGCCATGGTAACAACTTTGTTGTTTGAATCGCCGGTGATAAGATTGGAAAGACTTATCAGAAATAAACTAGCGTCGTGACGAAGTGTTAAATATTAGGATGTGAAATTGTGTAAATTAAACAATGTAGTGAAATATATTGCCTCCAAGAATAAAAATAGTATCTTTATTTTACTGCGTGTATTTTTTAATAAGAAATTATTTAATATATGTTAAAGAATAACATAGTTTTAATAATATTTATTTCATACATGCAACTGATTATTTTATAGAAAAATATATTTATAATCAATTTTTAATAATTGAAAGTGTTAGAGAAAAAGAGTAAAAGCCCATTCTTATTTCATTTATTCCTAATATGGAAGTTCAATGCTTTTATTTCAGATATGTATAAATTTAATGTGAGTTTGCAATTATATATCCAAAATAAGAAAAATAATTATAAAACTGTCTGTATATCACTTCCAAACAAATTTGTCATATGATAGAAATCTGTTTTCATAAGGTTTTTTCACTCCAGATTTCCTTTAGTTATGTTTATAATTAACAAGTGGATAGAGTTGAATTGGGTTAAGGCTTATATTGGGATTAGGGATTGCAATACCGGATCAAAGTTTCAATACCGGTATTCGGTATTTTTTAAATCATAATACCGGGATACCGGTTTTAATACCGGTATTAGAAATTTTAGAAAAAGAAAGAAAACACAGTTCTATCTTTGTTTTATTTGCCAGTTTTGTTAGAGAGTGTAAATATCACAAAAAATAATTTTTAACTTATAAATTATAACAGTATATAATCACAAAAAAGTAAAGAAAAACCTTTTTATTTAAATCACAAAAAATGTGTAAATATCACTATTCAGTCTGTGGTACTATTACAAATTTTTGAAATGTGATCTTAAAAAACATAATGCAGTCAATTGTACTGTCATTAAGCCTGAAAAATAATTTTGTGTAAAAATTACCAGCTGTCGAAAAAGCTCTTTCGGCATCCACGCTAGTTGATGGTACTGTTAGCAGTGCGCGATATACTTTTTCCAAATATTTACCTCTAAATCCCTCATCTTCAAATAAATCGATGGTTTTGGATATAGCTGATTTCTGTATTCTATTTTGTTTTGTTGAAATTTTTTTATTTATCGCTAATTCTAATTTTTGTTCAAGAGACAATTCCTTTTCACTATCGACAGTAGTGACTTCATAATCTTCTATAATTGAACCGAATTCTTCTGAATGTGGATAGGTTTGTGGGTAAAAAATTTTAAGAAAATTTACTCTAAACTTAATCAGATTTGAATTAGTTATTTTCTTTTCTTCTTTTCCATTTTCCTTTTTAAAATCACTGTAATTATGTAAATACCATAAGACATTTTCTATTTCTGTATGCCTTTCTTCTGTGATGTTTTTCAATGTAATATATAATTCTTCAGATAGTGATGTTCTTTCAGTGACTGCAACAAGAAATTTATTGTTTCATTAGCTGTTAATAAATTAGAATCTATCCGATATAATGTCCCAATAGTCAGTTTTATTGGAAGTAGAGCTGATATAGTTCTGGATATTAAGTCGAATTCACTATCTGAAAAATTAATTTACCGATTTAAGTCGATTATTGCTTTTTTGGATTGGATTTCTCAGTTTCAAAAATCGGTCCATCATTAGGAGTAAACTGTTCCAACGTGTTTTAGAATCTAATATTAACATATATTCTGTTTTATTTTCGGTGAGTATATATTTAAGCAATATATCCTTTTTATAGGGGAACGTTTGAATATCTTAACAATTTTTCGAACTTTCTAAATTATAGGAAGCAATTCTTAATAGGTTAATATTTCATCTTCATTAGCAATATCTTCTTCAACATTTACATTGTCATTATCTTCTTTGTCAATATCACTCTCACTCTTACTCTTTTCAAAGTTGGAATTCGAAGTTTCTATATCCACAGTATTTGGATTCTTCTGTTCTTTATTTTTTTGGTATTATACATCTATTACTCCTAATTGAATTCCATGTGCATAGCACAACTGCTGATTTGCACCAATCAACTTTCCAATTTTTTTCATAATTGTTGCTCGATTAGTCGTTATGAATACAATATCTTTTTTCAGGGATAATCCATGTTTCGCTAATTTAGATTTAAGCCATTAATTAGCTAATAAATTTCGCCCGTTAGGGAGACATAAAAACCAAAACGTATACTAATTTGCTATGTTTGCGATATCTGAACATATGATTGAGGCAATTTAAAAAAAAATTCTAGTAAATACCGAAAAACCGGTGTTTAAACTTGTGAATACCGGTATTACAAAATTGTACAAATGGCTCAAAATACCGGTATTCCGGTATACCGGTATTGCAATCCCTAATTGGGATATATGGTAATGAAAAGGCGGATGAATATGCAAAGTTGGCGGCACAGAAAGAGGGTGTTGATATGGTTGTCCCCAAATCAAATAGTGTCTTAAAATGGGAATTAAGAGAAGAAATAAAGCTACAACGTTTTGACATATGGTATACTATGTCCAAAAAAGGAAGAGTAACTTACCACTTTATTCCTAATCCAGAAATAAAAATAAGAAGAAGCCATCCACTGGTAATCCAAACTATACCACTTCATGGGAGGTTTTCCGCATATTTCCAAAAATTTGGAAGAATGCAGGAAAATAAATGCGTCTGTGGAAGAATCGGAACATTATTTAAAGGAATGTATAGAAATCTCGGAATTAAGAAAGTATCTGAAAGTTGAAAATTATTCCTTAAGTACAGTACTGATGGTGCTAGATAATCTTAAAACTCTGAAGGACATGATGTTAAAAATTGTTAGTTTTTAACCAAATGTTTGAAAGTTTGAAAGTGTTCGCATTTCTGTTGTTGTAAAACGAGAATTTGGAGAAATGTTTAAAATTTCACGGAGATTTTCTTTTAGGGATGGCCTGTTCCTTTTTTTAATAGGAAGATGAGGAGGAATTAGGGTTTATACAAAAACCGACTTTTTGAAAAACCGGTTTTCAAATTCGATATTTCCAAAAAAACCGGTTTTAGCCGGTTTTCGAATTTTTGTCAAAAAAAAATTGAATATTTTTCCCTATTCTATTTTTTTTTAATTTTATTTTAATTTATATAAAATAACAAAAAGCGAAATCAATATCAAAGTCAAAATATAAAAAACAAAATTAAAGATTACATATAGATATTACTTACACAAAATAATGAAAACTCAAACAAAAATTTCAAATAATATTTATATTATTTTCATTAATTTTAATTTCACCTAAGAAAATAGGATTTTAAAAAACATAAAATATCCACTGAACGGTAGCTAAGTCTGGTTCTTATTTTGGACACAATATTGCCTGAAATTGAAAATACTCGTTCACTAGTTACTGAGTTTGGCATCAAATTACAAATCTAAATTTTTTGTTCTTTTATTCGTTTATTCAAATAATGAAAATTGAGCTTTCAGCGTCTTTGGATTTGTAAGTTTTTCTTCAGGGTCTTCAAGAAACTAAACAATTATATTATTTCCGACAATTATTTTATGAACTGCTTTCAAATGATTATGTAGATTGCTCGTAGATGATCCTTTGCAGCTCAACATTTTATCACAATGATTTCAGATTGCCTTGTTTGTACCGAACTTTTTGAAACTATCCCAAACTTCTGACTTACTCATTTTTATCTAAAAATGAAATTAAAGTTATTGCATAAATATTTTTAACGTTTATTTTACAATTTTATTACTTTAACTATTAATATTAATGCAATTTAAAATAATCTAATCTACACATTTTCTAGGAATTTTGAAAAAAACCCCACTTCTTAATTTAATTCCGATGCTTGTTAAAGACATCATTTATGTTAAAACGTTGCGAAAGAAAATATGGAATATTTTAACACCCTGTGTTTTATTTAAAATCCATTAAACAGAAGCCAGAACTTCTTATTTTATACTAATTTTTGATAGAAGAAATTTATATAATAAAATTTAAATTTTAAAATGTAAAATAGAAAATATAAACATAAAAATTAAGCATACTTAGTACTTACGTTATTTTTACCAAATATAACAACTTTATATTTTTTTTTCCAGTTTTCACCTTCACAATATTAAGCAAACCTGTCGTGACTCGAGATGGATCGGATTCTGAGAACACATTTCGACAATTCCATTTCATTAAGGGGTGAGACGCGGAACAATGAGCACATTTGACTTTGGATTTCTCGCATTAGATACTTTTTTAGTTCTATTCTTTTTCACGTGTATGTGAGTGTTATGTCATTTCTGACAGCATTTTATTTTAATTGAATATTTCATATTGATATGGCTAGTTCAAGGGGTGTAAAAAAGCTTTCAGGTGTGATACGAAAAATTTTTTATATGATATCATTAAATAATGTGATCAAGAAGCAGAAAACGGGGAATTATTTATTCCTTTCACACGTTCTTCGAAACGAGTCAGTCAAATTGCTGACGTTTCTATTAGCGCTGACTTCATGCCGATAGACAAATCCGACGAGAAGCAAGAGATGAACTTTATCAAACTTTTGTTTCTCCTAGAAAAAAAAGTGAAAAGGGATGCATGAAAAACAAATTGACGAATTCGAGGCGCAACTGTGCAGTGCGCAAGCACTGGCCAACGCAATTTGCAAAGTTGAAAAAATGTGTTTGCTGCCCTTTGCATAGAATGAATAGCAAATCAAATAAGTTCAAAATTAATTTTTACATAATAATATGAATTCTTAAAACCGGTTTTCTTAATTTAAAAACCGGTTTTCGAATGTGACAAATTTACTTTAAAAAACCGGTTTTTGAAAACCGTCAAACCCTAGCAGGAATGTCAGTAATTGACTATTTTGTGGTTTGGGGTCAATTACCTCGAAGAGAATGTCAATTTGATGAATCGGTCAGTGTAAGGATGAACAATGCTAAAGGAAGCAGTCGGCCACAACAAATCCTGTCGATACTGTTACGTTCAGTAGTGGCGGGGTGGTCGGCTGTACACAAGAAGTCATGTTTATAATATAAAATTTTAAACCTCTGGCTTTTATATATTTAATAAAATTATTTTAAAATCATTTTGAATCGTACAGAAGATTACTGTGTAACTTTAAAAATCTCATTATGCTTTTAGTCTATTACATTGCATCCTAAATTGGAATGATAATTTTTCCTTCGCTGTCGCATTAATTTTAAGAATTTATTTTAAAAAATTGAAGATTATATTGCGTTACTACATTTTATCAAATTATATATTGTTTGGCATTGAAAAGCTGAACTTTCGTGAGAACCGCTGCATTCAGAAATCACGACTAAGGTGAATAGTGAGAAATAAATAAGAAATTCTCTTACTGTGAATCATAAAACATTTTTGTAGCTAAGAGATTCATTTAAATTCAAACATCATTGGCAAAGAAATACCGTTAAGGTTCACGAAAGACTCCTAGCTAAAGAACAAAAGACTGATGATGGGTTATTTTTTTTGTGTGCAATTAAAGAGTCTATGTATTAAATAGGTGGCTGAAACTCTTAGTTCAAAAGCCCCATAAAAGCAAAATTACGAATTTTAAAACATTCTAATTTTATTAAAAGATGATTTTTTGAGAAAAATTCTTGAATGTAAAAGAGGTTCTATAAGCAGAAAGTGAAAGATTTCTTTAAAATTTGACTGAAAAGGGGAAAAGAAAAAAAATGCCTTGTCTTTACAATTATCGGATTTCTGTTATAAAACAAATTTACATCGGTTTTACTATTTATGAAATCACTGAGTTCATTTATGTTTAAAAGTTGACAAAGTCGATTGTTTAAATAACATTTAACTTTATTTGGTAACTTTTAGATATGTTGTAAAGATTGGATAATATAAGCATGGTATGGTGCCCTGGATATTCCTTACTGCCAGAGATTTCACTTCTTTTTTCTTCAAATATCGGCCATCTCAAATTAATAGAATATAATTCAGTTATATCTCAAGAATAAGAGCTCGGTTCTGTAATTCTTCAACCCCCCCCCCGCCCCCTTTTGATTGGAATTATTCCTGCAATGTAGGTTTTCATAGCTATCACAGGAAGTGAGTGTTTGTCTTCTTCTTCTTTACAAAAAAAAAATAACTGATTCTGTAAATACATTAATTAATATCTTGGCCTTCATTTCTTACTTTCTCGTGTACGAAGTATGCGACGATAAAGTACTATAATCAGCAAAAAATTATAACGTAAGATTTTGATGAATGTCCACATTTCAAACCTCCCTGGGGCCGAAAAACACATTTTTAGAATTATTTTGAAAGATTTAGCATCAAAAATATTGATCTGTATCAAATTAATAACAAAATCCAAGAAGGAGCTGACAACCATCTGTTTGCCTATACTTTTGCATGTATATCAGGTGGCATAATATTTAAAAAAAACGACCATCTGTTCGCCTATACTTTTGCATGTATATCAGGTGGCATAGTATTTAAAAAAAACGACCATCTGTTCGCCTATACTTTTGCATGTATATCAGGTGGCATAATATTTAAAAAAACGACTATCTGTTCGCCTATACTTTTGCATGTATATCAGGTGGCATAATATTTAAAAAATTGTGACATGTACAATTCAAAAATTGCTCAAACAGCTTTACAGAGCAGATTTCAGAGCTATGAAATTCTGCACAAATCTACTTTTGGTTAATAGATACTCTCTAAAAATGGGGAAATAAAATATTGATTAAATTTTTAAGTCAAAATTAATCAAACATTTTGCATTTTTTATCAATAACTCAAAGAGTACTACTGCAAAAAAAAAATATACACTACTTCTATAAAAATAATTTTAAAATAATTTTGACCTGCATTCTTTCTGTAATTTCAATGATGTAAAAATCCTTAAGCGTAGGATACAATTATATAATCACGCAGATGAAAAAAAAAGTCAGATAAATCATAGTTGAAGATATCATACTGCGATGTTTTTGGATAAAGGCTTGAATCCCTTAATCTTTAGTCTTCATTTTTTTTTATTTCAACTCTTATCTTTTCTTCCTATGTCACGAATAGATTGTAACAACAAAAAGAAATTCCACATCCAGATTATTTCACTGAATCAAGATGAAAATCAAAAATCAAGGTTGATATTTTCAATTCAAAACATTGATAACAGAGCTAGAGATGATTGTTTTTATTTCGGAGATAAATATCTTATCGTTGTTTCATAATGTCCCGCAATTTGTTAAGTAATAATAAAAAAGCATTTTGATTGTTTATGATACTGAGGACATAGTCACATGGTATTGAAAACAGAGGTGATTGAAATGATGAACGATCTATAAAGATGAAATTAATTAAATACAATATATTAGTTTTTCTCGCTTTCAGTATTTTCTGTGTTTATATCGTTAAATGCCAAAATGGTGAAAGTGAAAATTCATTTCATGATTATGATTTAATCAGATTATATAAGAAATATGCGGAACATGTTAATACATCTCATAGTCTTAAGTTGCTTTCTGAGGAAGATATAAATCTACTAAATGGAATTCAAAAATTTCTTCCGGTTTCCATCAATCCGGAGTTTTTATTGGGTTTGTTTGAAGAAGCTGCTTCGGACAAGTGTGTCAAAGATTTGAAATATGTGTTTCAAAGTTGTCTCTCTCCTGGTGGCTGGGCAATGAAAAGTAAGTATCTACTCACTATATCACATTATTTAAGAACATTAAACAATGGTTCAGTTGAATTTGTATGAGCAATTGTTAATATTAATTTTGTAATTTTTTTAACTCATGAAAAATATTGTTATTGAATATTTAACAGGAAAAAAAACAGACTTTAATAGAAATGTCAAGTTGTAAAACAGAATTAAGGGAAAGTCATATCACCGACTCTCCGACCCACCCGAAGGCACACGGATAACGAAAACTGAAAGACCGGACCGCCGCAACAGCAACACTGGCGGGAACTGTGGTTGAGTCCTAAGGGCCATCACCGGCCACGATATAACCCTCCCTGAAGGAAGTACGTCTCATCATCGATGGGAGGAGTCAGACCCCCCACATTTTTGTGTACCCTCCAGGGTGGTGAGATCCAACCACCATACCGGTAGCATCTCATCCTCATTTCGATATGCCCCCGGGTGTTAGAGTTAAGGGGAAAACGTTCTTAAACAAAATTCTCTAAAAATATAAAAAAAAAATCCCACAGAATTTATTTAAAAATGTAAAACTTTTCTAAAACAATGTATAAACGTCTCAAGCACAGAAAATAACACTAGAAGATAACTTAGTAATTTTTCAGAATTCTTAACGTAAAAATACATTAGAAAAATTGTGAGTCATTAAACATTCATTAAGAATGAAGCATGTTGATTTAAATGCAAATAAGCAGAATGTTTCTTCAAGTACAGAAGTGCAGAATATTTCTTAAATACAGAATGCTGCTTTAAATGGAGAATTGCAGAAAGTTATTTTAGATGCAGAATGCTGATTTAAATGCGGAATGTTGATTTATATGCAGAATGTTGATTTATATGCAGAATGTTGATTTAGATGTAGAAATGCAGAATTCTGTTTTAAATGCAGAATGCTGATTTAAATGCGGAATGTTGATTTATATGCAGAATGTTGATTTATATGCAGAATGTTGATTTAGATGTAGAAATGCAGAATTCTGTTTTAAATGCAGAAGTGTAAAAGGCTGGTTTAAAAGCAGGATTACAAAACTTTGTTTTAGATGCAGAAATGCAAAATGCTGATGTAAGTTCAGAATTGCAGAATATTGTTTGAAGCGCACTTATTATTATTTAAAATTGCAGAATATTGTTTGAAGCGCACTTATTATTATTTATTATTTAAAATTGTAGAATGTTATTTTAAATGCACTAATGCAGAATGTTGTTTTAAATGTCGAAATGTTGAGCATTGTTTTAATTACAGAAATGTAGAATATCTATTTAAATGCAGAATGTTAATCTAAATACAGAAATGCAGAATGCTAATTTAAATACAGAAATGCAGAATGTTGCTTTAAATGCAGGATTGCAGAATATTGTTTTAAATGAAGGATTGCAGAATGTTTCTTTAAATGCAGAAATATAGAATGTTGATTTAAATATAGAGGTGCAGAACTTTGTTTTAAATGCAAAATGTTCGCTTAAATGCAGAATTTTGTTTTAAAATGTAATAATTTCTCCCATGCATGCTTACTATCTTGTAAATGGAATATACAAAGAGAAAGTATTTAAATCCTCTCAAAAATTCAAATCGGAAATTTTCAAACTTGACAAATTTTTAAATTCCCGACTTCCCAAAGTCAGAATACCGCATTTTTGGAATTATATCTATCTGGGAACATAACAACTCAAAAACGCTGTTGGATATACAAATGAAATTTAATGCGGGATCCTTCCACGATATCTATAGATTTGGATCAAATTTGGAATGAAATTCAATCTCATGAAGTGTGTTTTTCTGGCAGTCGGAGCAACCTAATCTGATAATTGCAAAAAAGTAAAGAGCTCGATAGATAAAACTTAGTGCATAGTTTTAGCATTTAAAGTGTAAATCCGAGCCAAAATTAGATTTTCAGGCTTCAAAAACTTGATTGAATTCGGGCTGAACTTTCTCATGCATTTAAACGCGTTAAATCAAAAGTGCAGTGACTTAAATGAATAAAATTTGTTGTGATCTTTTGACTTTAATTTTAGTTCTGTGTCAAATTTTGTCTTCAATAATAAGAAGAAAAGGGGTCTAAAAGGCAGATTCGATTTTTTTACTGTATTATTATGCACAAAGCCCTCGTGTGCTAGGCTCTGAAAATAAAAATCTTACATTTGTGGTGTTAACGGCTTTGCCGAATTTTTTGTACAGGACGACAAGGGATAACACCTATATTAGAGAGTAAGATAAAACTTTTTGCTGATTTAATTTTAATATTGACTAGTTTTTAGAGTATTTAATACTGTAAGTTTACATTTTCTTACAAAAAGCTTCAACAATTACAAAATCAGTAAAACTTATCATCACACTTCCCAAAGAACTGACGATAATTAATTCTCCAATGCAAATCATAAACTTTGAAATGAAATGCGGTATTGAGCTATAGGAATCTTTACAACTTTCCCTTTATAAACTTCTTATAAAAGAAATTAAAAATGTTAACCTAAAATGAATCATTAGTGCTCTGAAAGTATCCTGAAATAAGAATATAAATTGACCTTCTTATTAAAAGAGGAGCATTTAATTTTATCTTTATAAATTTCTTTTTATAAACTTCTCATATAGGAAATGAAAAATATTAACAAAAAATGAATCATTTAGTAGTTAAAAGTATGCTGAAATGTGAAAATAAATTGATCACCTTATTAAAAAAAGGGCCTTAAAATATTCAATGCCTATGGTCACAAAATACCTAAATTCTCATTTTATACGTTGGGTTTCTGGATGTTAGATGACCCGCACAAAGGAAAAACATGTTTTATGGGACATATATTATCGGAACATTTGTGTAAACTAGAACATGTCTTTAGATGGTGATTGAACCTATTGTTAGTGAAGCGTCACTTTTTAAACCTTGACAGATTAGCTATAAATTATTATATTAAAATTTACCTTAATGTTAAAACTGTAAGGTTGAATTACCTCCTCACCGATGACAACACGTATCTCCCATGGAAGAGATCCTTTGTGGGCAATGACAGATCTTAGGACTCATCAATTTGTGCCTTTTTATTATCTCGATAATTTTTATTCAAATTACTTAGCATCTTAAGCGAAGCAAAGTTATTTACTTTGTGGTTATCTTATGCTTGATATGGTATTGTTTGTCATGCAGTGTGAGTTCTAAATGCAGTTTCTCTTCGCCATATTTCAATTTACATTATAAAGGAGTCTACTTTTTTCAGCCTTTTTTTATGAATAACTTGACTGGAGTTTTAATTATGCTATAGCTATCACCTGAACTTTCAGATGGTTTTATTTTATTGACAGTTTTGTTATATGATTATATCTCTTCATTTTATTTATGCAAACTTCAGAATCTAGATTTGTTTCGGAAGGTTTTCTTTAAATTGATCTTTGGATATTTTCAATATCCGATGAAAAATAAGAATTTGTCATTTGTAAATTTTATAAATTAGAATTTCTAAATTTGCTTAGAAGAATTTTTTTGGATAAGTTTAGTTCGATTGCTAAAATTAAAGTTTTAACCGAATGATTTAATTAATATTACATTAATAAATTTTGTATTCTATTACGGGCTAAATTCAACTTATTTTTGTCCCTTACCCATTAATCTATCTTGACAGAGAATACATTAAAATAGGTGTGATTGCAATCTCATGGTGATTGATAATCTAAGACATGAACGATCCGTTTCTTGATTCATTTTCTCATTCTAGTTTTTCTGTGGAATTATTTGTTCTCTAAGGATGTCTATTTCTTTTCATAAACTTGAAACTGCTTTACAATTTAATATTTTTAAAAAGAAATTTCCAAATATGTGCGAAATAAATGATTTTTTGGTGTAATTAAATGTACGAAAAAGATATGTCTTCATTCATTGCCTGATAAATATATGTTTTAAGTTATATAATACCAAGCATAAATTATCAGCATACAAGTAAATGTACTGATATATGCTAATGTTATATACTGTTACGAACCTATAATATTGCTACCCGGCACGAATAGAGTCATCGTAAGAAAGACCGTTGTACGATCGGTCCTGTACGTGCTGAGATCAATGAACTTAGAGCTTGGCGACAGACTTGGCGAGCATTTGGCGGCTTGGCGATAAATTTGGCGAGTTTGGCGACTAAATGGATAGTACCGGAAAGTTCGAGAACTTTCAAGATCCATCCACTAACAACCGAGATGCAGCCAGGTACGCCCTGATTGGTCAGAAGATTCTAGCCCCGCCTCCCGGAACTATAAAAGACGGGCACTCAGAAGCTACGAAGTGGTCGTTGTCGTTGTATTGGTTGTTGTTGAAGTCGTTGTGGTATTCTCGTGTTAGCTTCCGTCATGAACGGTAGCGTTTGCGAAGAAGGTGGAAAGCGCAGATGCGCGGAGACGAATGAAGAAATGATCATTGATGGCAATCATAGTGATCTGCCTCAAACTAAAGAGAAATACACTTGCATCCATTGCAAGGAAAGATTGATGATCCGAGATGCGGTAAAAGTCCTAAGACTTGAAATTGAAGGTATCAACCAAGCCACAAGGCATGCCAAGAGGGAGCAGATTGATTATGCTCACCCGCATCTTGCAGCCATGGAGTCTAGAAGAAAACAAGCGATTCAGGAGATGGAGACCCTTCTGGGTAAGATGAACCTTGTTAGTTCTTGTCAGGACTCGAAATGTGAACACTCTAAGGAACCCTCACTGAACCTGAATAATGATAATTTCGTCTCTCCAACAAAGAGGAAACTTGCCAGAAATAAACCGGAACCCCCTAAAAATGTAATTAACTTAAGCAATAAATTTCAAGTCCTCAATAATATTCCAGTTGAAAATGAAACTCCCAACACTGCAGAACATAAAATACCACCAATAATGTTGAAATATGCAGATAACTTTAATGAAATTTTATCCCAAATTGCCAAAACCTGCGGCAAAACTGTCAACAAACTGAATAAAGGGTTCATTAAAATATTCCCAGAATCGGCTGATCAACACAAAGCCATTCAAAATTTCTGCAGGCAGCAGGGTTATGATTATTATATCATAACCCCCCAAAACAAAAGACCATTAAAAGCAGTCATCAAAGGGCTCCCCCATGAATACGACACAAAAATAATAGCTCAAAACCTAGTTGATAGTGGTTTCCCAGTGACTAGGGTTGTTCAACTTACCCAGCTAAGAACTAAGAGACCTCTTCCATTTTATATGGTTGAACTTAATAAAACTGAAAAAGCCGAGGAAATCTTTAAAATAGAACATCTGGATTACCTTAGTATCACAGTAGAGCCCTACAGAGGTCGCAACCTAGTCTCGCAATGTTATCGTTGCAACTTTTTTCACCATGCAGCGAATAACTGCAACATAAAGCCCAGATGTCTGAAGTGTGGCGAAAGCCACGAAACTAATGCTTGCGTGATAAAAGAAAAAATTGAAACGCCAACTTGCATCAATTGCGGCAAACAAGGGCACATAGCATCTTACCGCGGCTGCGAGGCCTTCCCAAAAATTCAGTCTGCGAGAAAAAATAGGGACAACTATTTTCACAAAAACCAAGCTCTGATCAGGCCAAATGTCAGTTTTGCAGGTCTTTTTAAAAACACAAGCCATCATGAGATGGCGCCTCCATTACACTCTTACCACACAAGCCCACCAGAGCTGGCGCCACAAACCTATCGTCACAAACAAGCCAACAACACCGTTTTAGAAGGCAATGATTTCGCTGACATTATAGAAGCAATGAAAGAACTGAAAAAGCTAACGACCGAGTACCCTTTACTCTTTTCACAGCTTAAAAAACTAAAAACCGCAAACACTGTTATGGAAAAACTGGATATACTCATGAAGGCATTCGATAACCCAAGTCTACCTGTCACTAACTAGTTTTCTCCTGCAATAGCCTTCGCATAGTCTATTGGAACGCAAATGGCATTAACAATAAAATAATTGACCTTCGTAATTTTGTAAATAAGTATAACCCCGATGTAATCCTACTGCAAGAAACCCACCTTAGACCACAAAGAAAAATTTTCCTGGCAAACTATTTCTCATATTACAGTTACAGAGTTAACCAGGCTGGCGGCGGTACTGCAATTTTAATTAAAAATGGTTTACCTCACAGTGAGGTCCCCCCACCTTTACTATAACATGTAGAAGCTAATGTAGTAAAATTAAATTTTAAAAATCAAGATCCAATAACCTTAATCTCTATTTATATCCCCCCTAGTGCAGATAATTCCAATTTTATTTTCGACATCGAAAACCTGATGCAAACAGGACCTAATCAAATAATTTGCGGAGACTTTAACGCTCACCACGTTAGCTGGGATTGTAAGCGTAACTGCCCAAAAGGTAATTCCCTAAAATCATTCGCCCTTCAGGCCGGATTAGACATTATAGCACCGTCCACCCCCACTAGATTTGGGCCTCAGTCAGCCAATACAATAGACCTCACCTTAATTAAAGACTTCCTGTACCCATATGAAATTCACTCCTTACCTGAACTTAGCTCTGACCATAATCCCATCTTATTAAATTTTTTCTTTAAATATTCCCTGCCCAATAATCTTAATAAATTTAAAACAAACTGGAATAATTTTAAATTAACCCTCAGTCAATCAGAAACCCCAAACATTGATGAATTTACAAACCCAGATAAACTTGACCATTTTGTAAACATCTTCGAATCGCAAATTATTAATGCAAAAAATCTAGCCTCCACCCCCATTATAAATAGTCAAAATTTTATTGACCCTAAAATTAGAGACCTAATCAGGGACAGGAACTTTGCCAGGAAAAATTTTCAAAAAACCAGAGACCCAGTCTTCAAGAGACTAATGAACCAAATTAATAAGGAAATTGAAAAACTTAACAATAAAATTCAAAGCAATGAATTTATACACAAATTAATTAGTGTTAACACAGAAGACGGATCAATCTGGAAACTTGTCAAAACTTTTAAAAGTAAAAAACAAAAAATTCCGGTCCTTAAAGGCCCTGCTAGTATTGCAATAACTGATAAAGAAAAAGCAAACTGCCTGGCGGCTAGCCTTGAGAAACAATTTCAACTTAATGAATTGAGCAATTTCACCACAGAACATAATGTAAATAATACAGTCAAAGGCTTTCTCGACTCATTGCCACAAAAATTTATTGATATTCCCCCTCCCTCAACTGATGAATTAAAGGATCATATTAAAAAACTTAATATCAAAAAAGCCCCTGGCCTTGACAGTATTAACAACAAAATGTTAAAAACACTTCCGGACAATTACCTAAAATTTTTAATTAATATAATTCATAGCATTCTCAAATTAGGATATTTTCCCATGTCATGGAAAACAGCTGCAGTTATCCCCATATTAAAACCAGGAAAAGACCCAACTGATCCCTGCAGTTATAGACCCATATCCCTACTCTCTTCTGTCAGCAAAATTGCTGAACAGATAATTCTCAATAGATTAAATAATTACCTAGAAGAACATAATATACTAACACCTGAACAATTTGGATTTCGCCGTAACCTATCTACAACCCACCAATTAATTAGAGCAGTAGAATTCATTGAAGAAGGTTTTGAAAATAAACAAAAAACTGCAGCGGTTTTCCTTGACATTCAGAAAGCTTTTGACAGAGTTTGGCAAGATGGTCTTATATACAAGCTAATTAATTACAACATACCCCCACACCTTATCAAAATTATAATTTCTTACCTCAGTTACAGATTCTTTAAAATCAAGATAAACAATGAATTTTCGGAAGTAAAACCTATTCTTGCAGGTGTACCTCAAGGATCTAAACTAGGGCCAATTTTATTTTCCTTGTTTATTAATGATATCCCCAAGCAATTTAACACTATGTTGTGCATGTACGCTGATGACACTGCAATACTAGCTAGAAACAAAAATCAAAATTTCATTACCATAGCTTTAAACCGACATATTAAATCTCTTGAGGACTGGTTCGTCGAATGGAAAATTGAAATAAATGCTAGTAAAACTGAAGCTATAGTTTTTAATAAAAATAACTGTAAAAAGAATTTCTCCCCAGTTAAAATTAAAAATCAAACTGTCCCGTGGTCTAAGGAATGCAAATATTTAGGCGTTATTCTAGATAGTAAATTAACTTGGAAACCCCACTTTATTTACACAGCTAAAAAGTTTCGAGACCTAACTCGTAAATTTTATCCCTTAATTTCTCGAAACTCCAAAATGAGTAGACAAAATAAAATGCTTATTTACTCTGCCTACTTGCGTCCAGTATTAACTTATGCCTGCCCTGTGTGGGGATATGCTGCCAAGACTAATCTTAGACTTATTGAACGCCAGCAAAATAACTTAATTAGAAATTTCTGCAATATGAAATACTACATGCCCAATGCAAATATGTACTTATGCCTAGACTATCCCCCTCTTAAAAAATTCATTAAAAATCTAGCCACTAACTTCTTTAAAAACATGGATAAGAATGAAAATGAAGCAATAGCTAAAATCCCTAAATATAAACCATCTACAAACTCTAGAAGACCCCGTAATATACTACTTTAATTTATCTCAGCCCCTTAGTTTTTCTTCCTAACTTTTATTTTTTCAAACTCAAATTATACTGTATCTCAATAGCCAATTCTAGCTCACGAGCAGTAAAAACTTACTAAGCCCAACGGCAGCGTATCCCCCCCCCCTTCACCCTAATATCAGACAATCACAATGAGTCCTGACACTCGTCATCTCCAAATTTCGTCGAAGACGGCCACGGCAAAGTATAGACAGCAAAGCACTGTGAAGTCTCTCCTTACCGGGGCTAGGCGCCCCGTCAACCCAACCATCAAGCTACGAAGTATTAGTTGTTGTGTGGATCGTCCGAAGAAGTCGTGTGTATCGTCAGACGTTGTGTGGATAGTCAGAGGCGGTGTGTGGTGAGCAGTCGGAGTCGCCGACAAAATAAGGTATTGGAGGATTAGACGGCAAGAAAGCTGCTGAACTAATGAACTATTAGAGATTAAATGTGCTGCGCTATTACAATTGATTAGCGGTATTTGTAGTAGAAGAAAAAAAAATTTGTAACAATACTTACATTTTTATTATAAATTCTTATGAATTCTTATCACTGTCTAAAAACATCTTTTTCTATCTAAATTTCTACTTAGATACTTGCGGCAGAAATATAAGGAAAAAAAGAAAATAATCTTTAAAGTAACTTTATCTTTTTAACGCACCATCGAGTGTTTCTTAAAAATCCAATAATACTTATTTCACTATTTACACGTTTCATTATTTTTGTATAAATATCGACAGTAATTCAGATTGTAAAACAAAAACGGAGACAGCAAGATTACCTCCTGTAAACACTCTTACATACTTTTTATTTAAAGAGTTAACCCGACATAAAATTGGAAATCTTAGGAAAAATCACGAATCTGTGCATGTCAGTGGCGAAAACTAATTGCGAAATCTTTGATAATAGTGTTACGAAATTTCCGGGGTTCGTTTGGATAGTGGGAGTTATATGGTGTGGAGAACACTCAATCAGCAGGCGGCAGTAGAAAATGAAACAACGACGTTTATTTACACGAAGACACACAGGACAACACAAAGACGACAACTATATACAGCACACAATTATCTTCAGCCGAGACGTGCAGACAACAGCACACAACAGACTCTAATGCAGACCGTAGCGCACAACTTAATTCAGCACTCACTTGACTCCGTCGCTGCTCCGCTAATCTCTGGAAGGCCAGTTCTTCTGTCGATTCCGACTACTCTTCGACTCCACTGGTTCACGACTCAGTTCACCGGTGGTCCACACTACTCTGCTCTGCTCTGCCGCTTCCGACTTCTCAATTCACCGCTCCAGTTCACGACTGCCCGGCAGCTGCGGCTGCTTCCTTATATAGGTCTCAGGAGGCGGGGCTAGAAGCCTCTCAACCAATCAGGAACGTTCGAGGCGTATCTCCGTTCCTACTCGACGTTTCGGGTATAATCCATTTTGGCGCCAAAGTCGCCAAATTCGTCGCCAAGTCGCCAAATGGTCGCCAAGTTTTTCGCCCAGCTCTGGGACCTCCTATGGAACCCACTATGCTGGGAAGCCACATCGCAGGTTCGTAACAATAGTTATTATTTAATCTATGACTAGATTATTGCATTTTTATTGAATCTTCCTACGATCTTTGGCGATTAATTCCGGACATTTAAACTAAAATTTAACATTGAATTGTAATTGTAATCACAAAATCACATACTTATTATTAAAATCATATTATTGTTTATGTGTTTATGAAAGAATAGACCGACAGAAAGTCAACTTTTTAATGGATTTGGTTCAAATTTGATTTCTAACTGCACTTTAGAAGTTAAATCTGTGTTATCAAATTTTATCCATTTAGCTCTTTTCGTTTCGCAATTATCGTGTTTAATTGTATTCAGGTGTCCGGATAGTCAAACTCTCTTTATCAGTTCAGATTTCTTTCAAAATTTGATAGAAATCTATTAATTTGGTATACAAAATTTCATCAGTCTAGCTCAAAGAGTTTTTGAGTTATTTTTGTTACAGTCAGACAGACCGACAGATTGATAAGCATAATTCCAAAAATGTGTTGTTGTATTATTATCGCTATGGTGGAGATAACTATTCAAGTTGATATAGAAATATTATGCTATGTGACAACGAAAATATTTATTAAATGGCTTTGAATATCTGAATCTATAAACGGATTTTATGCATTTTTTTTAATAATGAAACAATATTTTGTGATTTATTATCATAATCAGTTTTTGAAAACGAATTTCACATTTCATATGCATATGCAATTTCACCTAATATCTGTTTCATCGCAAATATAAGAGAATAATTTGTATAAGAATTATGGAAATAAACATTTCAATTTTTGTGGTGTTAAATTTTGGAAATAATTTCTGAACATTTTTGTTTCTTTCCAAGTGCTCGATTCTTATGGAAAGCCCGGAAGTGGTATTTTATTGGGGAACTTGAACTGGCTAGGAGAATATGACGAATGTGTTGGAATTCAGGCCCCGTTGAAGGCAAACGGAAGTGCCGGAGGTTTTCGTGGAAAATACTGCACTCTTCAAGTTTCTTTAAAGTTTGGACGTTCGGTGAGTTGGATTTACAAGAGTAAGAAATTTAGTGCAAATCATAGAATTATAATTCATACAACATACGTATTCTTGTATTTCTCAATTTCCCAACATATGAATTCCTTCCGGGATTCCCAAAGATCCAATTACAAACAATGTGAGTAGTAATATTTTATTCTATTATCAAAAACAACAAAGAGCCTCGAGATTTTTCTTATCAAATAAATTAAATTCACCATATTTCTCGTCTCAGCATACGTTCTGAGATGCTTGGTTATGAAGCTTAGAATATTCTTTTATAATCATTAAGCATTATTTATCTTATTCTGTTCTCAATATTGTTCTTTTCAGTCAATTCCTGTTTCCACGGCTATATGTTTGCCTGATTCTTGTAATCCAAATGGGACCATCTTTAGCACGCTGCAAAATTATAAACTGAATGGTAAGTAAGAAACAATATGTAAAATTTTTAAGAGCCTAATTTCTTCAGAAGTAATCTCACAAAGCATTGGTTTTTTAAAGACAAAAATGAATCGCAGATATGAAAATTGCCCACAGAATGTCTCAAAATCTTTCAGATATTTTTCATAATCACTTTGATTATAAATTCTAGTGTGTTGTGGCTTAAATATTTTTTTACAACAAGAAAACAACAAATCATATTCCCATTGGCTCTTTCCGACTGATTACTATTTAGGATCACTTAAAAAAATATTAACTCAGTATATTTCGATCAGGTATCATATTTGCGTTTAGATTACGTATAAAGGGTGCTCTTAAAAAGTTGCGATAAACTTTCAAGATAAGCCAATCTAGGCAAACGAAACAATTTTATACAGAAAAATACAGGGGGTAATATCCTGGCGATACAGGTCAGAAGTCTTGTTTCTCTTCAATTAAATTAAGGAATTCGAGTCATCATTGTTCCAGTCAAAGGCTTAGCGGAAAAGAATGAAGGTTGCACATCATCATTGATATGGTAAATGTTCTTTCTATCAAGGCCAGTTTGTTAAATTAGTTCAAGTAAGTTAACTAAAGCAGAGCACAGGCATTGTGAAATATTTTCAAGCAGACTAAATATTCCCACCAATTAAAAGTGCATTGGTACAGGAAATTGCTGTATTAGATCCTTTAGATTTAACTGACATGATGTGTGATGACACGGGTGTATTTAAGCATTTTTTTTGTAATATAGCGAGAATACCTTTCAATAAATTTGTTATGTAAGTCATATCCACATAATTTAAAGACAGATATTTCTTGTGGTCTTAACGTGTTCACATGATGCCTACGTTTCTATGTTCCTGTGGAAGAATGATGTGTTTTGGTATCCTTAACCTGCCTTTAAATTTTTGCGCAATCTTTCCGAATTATTCTGTGTTTAAAATTAAAGAAATCGAATCTCAGTACTGAAACAAGCAAAAATCCTTAATAATAAATTAATTATACAAATAAGCTATTAAATATCTATAAACAATAATATTCTTTGTAATAGTTTCAAGAAAATTCTCTTTAGATTTTATATTCATATATT
Source organism: Argiope bruennichi (assembly GCF_947563725.1). Lineage (NCBI taxonomy): Eukaryota > Metazoa > Arthropoda > Arachnida > Araneae > Araneidae > Argiope > Argiope bruennichi. The sequence goes on along the minus strand of NC_079158.1, from coordinate 110,208,155 downwards.
TAATATACATAAATATTTAATACATATGTGGTGGTAACTTCATAAGCCAGATAACAACCTCCGGAAAGGAGTGTACACGTTTGTCTAGTGGCTTTGTTACTCGGCTATGAGCCCTCACGTAGCAAGTTCGAGCCTCAACTTGCATTTATAATACATATTTAAAAATATTATAAATGTTCTCGAAAATTTTAAACATATTGTTACAAATCTGTAATTTTGCTACCCGGCCCGAATAGTGTCATCGTAAGAAAGACAATTGTACGATCTGTCCTGTGCACGTTGAGTGGATGCCGCGTCAATAACCTCGGAGCTTGGCGACAAATTTGGCGAGCATTTGGCTGTTTGGCGATGAATTTGGCGAGTTTGGCGACTAAATGGATACTACTGGAAAGTTCGAGAACTTTCACGATCCATCCACTAAGACCCAAGATACAGCCAGGTACGTCCTGATTGGTCCGAAGATTCCAGCCCCGCCTCCCGGAACTATAAAAGACGGGAACTCTGAAGCGAGAAGAAGTCGTCATTCTCGTGTTAGCTTCCGTCATGAACGGTAGCGTTTGCGAGGAAGGTGGGAAGCGCAGATGCGCGGAGACGAATGAAGAAATGATCATTGATGGCGATCATAGTGATCTGCCTCAAACTAAAGAGAATTACACTTGCATCCATTGCAAGGAAAGATTGATGACCCACGATGCAGTAAAAGTCCTAAGACTTGAAATTGAAGGTATCAACCAAGCCACAAGGCATGCCAAGAGGGAGCAGATTGATTATGCTCACCCGCATCTTGCAGCCATGGAGTCTAGAAGAAAGCAAGCGATTCAGGAGATGGAGACCCTTCTGGGTAAGATGAACCTTGTTAGTTCTTGTCAGGACTCGAAATGTGAACACTCTAAGGAACCCTCCCTGAACCTGAGTAATGATAATTTCGTCTCTCCAACAAAGAGGAAACTTGCCAGAAATAAACCGGAACCCCCTAAAAATGTAATTAACATAAGCAATAAATTTCAAGTCCTCAATAATATTCCAGTTGAAAATGAAACCCCCAACACTGCAGAACATAAAATACCACCAATAATGTTGAAATATGCAGATAACTTTAATGAAATTTTATCCCAAATTGCCAAAACCTGCGGCAAAACTGTCAACAAACTGAATAAAGGGTTCATAAAAATATTCCCAGAATCGGCTGATCAACACAAAGCCATTCAAAATTTCTGCAGGCAGCAGGGTTATGATTATTATATCATAACCCCCCAAAACAAAAGACCATTAAAAGCAGTCATCAAAGGGCTCCCCCATGAATACGACACAAAAATAATAGCTCAAAACCTAGTTGATAGTGGTTTCCCAGTGACTAGAGTTGTTCAACTTACCCAGCTAAGAACTAAGAGACCTCTTCCATTTTATATGGTTGAACTTAATAAAACTGAAAAGGCCGAGGAAATCTTTAAAATAGAACATCTGGATTACCTTAGTATCACAGTAGAGCCCTACAGAGGTCGCAACCTAGTCTCGCAATGTTATCGCTGCAACTTTTTTCACCATGCAGCGAATAACTGCAACATAAAGCCCAGATGTCTGAAGTGTGGCGAAAGCCACGAAACTAATGCTTGCGTGATAAAGGAAAAAATTGAAACGCCAACTTGCATCAATTGCGGCAAACAAGGGCACATAGCATCTTACCGCGGCTGCGAGGCCTTCCCGAAAATTCAGTCTGCGAGAAAAAATAGGGACAACTATTTTCACAAAAATCAAGCTCTGATCAGGCCAAATGTCAGTTTTGCAGGTCTTTTTAAAAACACAAGCCATCATGAGATAGCGCCTCCATTACACTCTTACCACACAAGCCCACCAGAGCTGGCGCCACAAACCTATGGTCACAAACAAGCCAACAACACCGTTTTAGAAGGCAATGATTTCGCTGACATTATAGAAGCAATGAAAGAACTGAAAAAGCTAACGACCGAGTACCCTTTACTCTTTTCACAGCTTAAAAAACTAAAAACCGCAAACACTGTTATGGAAAAACTGGATATACTCATGAAGGCATTCGATAACCCAAGTCAACCTGTCATTAACTAGTTTTCTCCTGCAATAGCCTTCGCATAGTCTATTGGAACGCAAATGGCATTAACAATAAAATAATTGACCTTCGTAATTTTGTAAATAAGTATAACCCCGATGTAATCCTACTGCAAGAAACCCACCTTAGACCACAAAGAAAATTTTTCCTGGCAAACTATTTCTCATATTACAGTTACAGAGCTAACCAGGCTGGCGGCGGTACTGCAATTTTAATTAAAAATGGTTTACCTCACAGTGAGATCCCCCCCACCTTTACTACAACATGTAGAAGCTAGCGTGGTAAAATTAAATTTTAAAAATCAAGATCCAATAACCTTAATCTCTATTTATATCCCCCCTAGTGCAGATAATTCCAATTTTATTTTCGACATCGAAAACCTGATGCAAACAGGACCTAATCAAATAATTTGCGGAGACTTTAACGCTCACCACGTTAGCTGGGATTGTAAGCGTAACTGCCCAAAAGGTAATTCCCTAAAATCATTCGCCCTTCAGGCCGGATTAGACATTATAGCACCGTCCAGCCCCACTAGATTTGGGCCTCAGTCAGCCAATACAATAGACCTCACCTTAATTAAAGACTTCCTGTACCCATATGAAATTCACTCCTTACCTGAACTTAGCTCTGACCATAATCCCATCTTATTAAATTTTTTCTTTAAATATTCCCTGCCCAATAATCTTAATAAATTTAAAACAAACTGGAATAATTTTAAATTAACCCTCAGTCAATCAGAAACCCCAAACATTGATGAATTTACAAACCCAGATAAACTTGACCATTTTGTAAACATCTTCGAATCGCAAATTATTAATGCAAAAAATCTAGCCTCCACCCCCATTATAAATAGTCAAAATTTTATTGACCCTAAAATTAGAAACCTAACCAGGGACAGGAACTTTGCCAGGAAAAATTTTCAAAAAACCAGAGACCTAGTCTTCAAGAGACTAATGAACCAAATTAATAAGGAAATTGAAAAACTTAACAATAAAATCCAAAGCAATGAATTTATACACAAATTAATTAGTGTTAACACAGAAGACGGATCAATCTGGAAACTTGTCAAAACTTTTAAAAGTAAAAAACAAAAAATTCCGGCCCTTAAAGGCCCTGCTAGTATTGCAATAACTGATAAAGAAAACGCAAACTGCCTGGCGGCTAGCCTTGAGAAACAATTTCAACTTAATGAATTGAGCAATTTCACCACAGAACATAATGTAAATAATACAGTCAAAGGCTTTCTCGACTCATTGCCACAAAATTTTATTGATATTCCCCCTCCCTCAACTGATGAATTAAAGGATCATATTAAAAAACTTAATATCAAAAAAGCCCCTGGCCTTGACAGTATTAACAACAAAATGCTGCAAACACTTCCGGACAATTACCTAAAATTTTTAATTAATATAATTCATAGCATTCTCAAATTAGGATATTTTCCCATGTCATGGAAAACAGCTGCAGTTATCCCCATATTAAAACCAGGAAAAGACCCAACTGATCCCTGCAGTTATAGATCCATATCCCTACTCTCCTCTGTCAGCAAAATTGCTGAACAGATAATTCTCAATAGATTAAATAATTACCTAGAAGAACATAATATACTAACACCTGAACAATTTGGATTTCGCCGTAACCTATCTACAACCCACCAATTAATTAGAGCAGTAGAATTCATTGAGGAAGGTTTTGAAAATAAACAAAAAACTGCAGCGGTTTTCCTTGACATTCAGAAAGCTTTTGACAGAGTTTGGCAAGATGGTCTTATATACAAGCTAATTAATTATAACATACCCCCACACCTTATCAAAATTATAATTTCTTACCTCAGTTACAGATCCTTTAAAATCAAGATAAACAATGAATTTTCGGAAGTAAAACCTATTCTTGCAGGTGTACCTCAAGGATCTAAACTAGGGCCAATTTTATTTTCCTTGTTTATTAATGATATCCCCAAGCAATTTAACACTATGTTGTGCATGTACGCTGATGACACTGCAATACTAGCTAGAAACAAAAATCAAAATTTCATTACCATAGCTTTAAACCGACATATTAAATCTCTTGAGGACTGGTTCGTCGAATGGAAAATTGATATAAATGCTAGTAAAACTGAAGCTATAGTTTTTAATAAAAATAACTGTAAAAAGAATTTCTCCCCAGTTAAAATTAAAAATCAAACTGTCCCGTGGTCTAAGGAATGCAAATATTTAGGCGTAATTCTAGATAGTAAATTAACTTGGAAACCCCACTTTATTTACACAGCTAAAAAGTTTCGAGACCTAACTCGTAAATTTTATCCCTTAATTTCTCGAAACTCCAAAATGAGTAGACAAAATAAAATGCTTATTTACTCTGCCTACTTGCGTCCAGTATTAACTTATGCCTGCCCTGTGTGGGGATATGCTGCCAAGACTAATCTTAGACTTATTGAACGCCAGCAAAATAACTTAATTAGAAATTTCTGCAATATGAAATACTACATGCCCAATGCAAATATGTACTTATGCCTAGACTATCCCCCTCTTAAAAAATTCATTAAAAATCTAGCCACTAACTTCTTTAAAAACATGGATAAGAATGAAAATGAAGCAATAGCTAAAATCCCTAAATATAAACCATCTACAAACTCTAGAAGACCCCGTAATATACTACTTTAATTTATCTCAGCCCCTTAGTTTTTCTTCATTACTTTTATTTTTTCAAACTCAAATTAAACAGTATCTCAATAGCCAATTCTAGCTCACAAGCAGTAAAAACTTACTAAGCCCAACGGCAGCGTACCCCCCCCCCCACCCTCACCTTAATATCAGACAATCACAATGAGTCCTGACACTCGTCATCTCCAAATTTCGTCGAAGACGACCACGGCAAAGTATAGACAGCAAAGCACTGTGAAGTCTCTCCTTACCGGGGATAAGCCCCTGCCGGGGCTAGGCGCCCCGTCAACCCAACCATCAAGCGAGAAGAAGTCGTGTGTATCGTCAGAAGTGGTGTGGATCGTCAAAAGTTGTGTGTGAGTGAGAGGAGTCGGAGTCGCCGACAAATAAGAGAAATTAGAGGATGAGACAGCAAGAAAGCTGCTGAACTAATGAACTATTAGCAATTAAATGTGCTGAGTCATTACAATTGATTAGCGGTATTTGTTGAGGAGAAAAATTTTGTAACAATATTAAATTAACAACGTAATGAATCCTGTTTCGCAATGCTTTCAAGAACGATAGTTTTTCTAGAAAAAGTAGTTTTTTAATAATTTTTTTTTCTTATCCATGCAGTTTTTTGAGGATTTATTAGAGAAAAAAATACATTTTTAATAACTAATGAAAACAATACTTAACAGCTCCAAGGCGAAACATTTTTTTAAGGGATTTTACATCGCTTCCAAGAATAAAAATTATTATTATTGATTCTGAAACAGTTCTTTTATTCCAGGATCATTTTCAGTACTGGGGGAGATACTGAAATCAGCATTTAACAATGCGACATTGACTTGCAAAGCCACTTCAAAGAAATTAACTACAGGAGCCATTGTTATAATGTAACTAATTATTTATCATTATTACAGTGCTCAGGACATTTGTTTAAATGATATAATGATTATATATAAGTATATTTATTGATATTTTATTATATAATATGCTACCATGATTTATTACTATCAGTAATTGTATCAGTTCTGCGGTTTTAGAATTGATCCAAGGTGCAATTATATAGAAACTGGAACCACTAAATATTGTTGTGAAATTACCATACGATTAAATTTCAGTCTTATAAAGATTATAAAGATTAATTATAAATATCTTTATTCATTCAAAACCTAATTATATGAACGGTTTTAGAATGAAATGAAAAAAAAAATATGTCAGTTTGAGAAAAGAATAATGGTAGTGTTGTCAATGGTCTGGACGCATTACAATACGGTTGTAACGGCGAACAAAAAGCGATAAGAAAAAAAAATCACCAAATTATAAAATATACTAAAACATGCGATTCACATGCTATATATTTTGATAATTAAAATCGCCAAATTTGCGAATATTTTTTCTTAGAGCTTTTTGGTCACTGTTACAACCGATAAATATCTGCATTCTTTCATTTGTAACCATAATAGTACCATTTGTAACAACTAAATTAGGAGAACATAAGAATTGCATCATTTATGTAATTCTCATCCATAAATATAATGCACCATGATACATAATTTTATTTATGTTTTCCTTTTTTATGAAAATTTTAGAATATTAACAGTTTTCGGTAATACATGCTTATTATGGTTCATGAACCGTTTTTATGTTTTATTTATGCAAATAATACATGATCGACGATTTTTTTTGTTCATTTCTTGAGTTTCATCCAACTTTCAGAATTTCTGCATATCCAAATTACCTGATTACCATTTAATCTGTACAACTGGAGTTCTTTTGTAATTATTTATTCGATGAATATACTGCTGGAGTCGCGATTGAATCATAGTCTTTTACACAATATAACGATAAAATATTTATAATAAAAGCCAGTGAAAAAAGTTTGGCACGCAATATTTAGATTTAAAGACTGCTTGAAATGGGGTTCTATATGACAATGAAAATATACTTTATTATGAAACAGATGCATTGTATCATATGAGGAAAGATACATTATTTTTTTATATTATCATACATATTTTAAAAGAAGTATCTGCGTATATTTTAATTATTATTTGTATTATTTGCATAGCAAATTAATTTATAAAAAGATAGCACTAAAATTATTTCATTCCTTCAATCACCACCTATTTAAAAAAATCCAGTGAAATGAACTATTTTTTGTTATTCAAATTATTGAAATATTAGCCTGGAAGGGTTCCAGGTTCGAGACCCAATTTTTTCGAAGAATAGCCATGCAAGTAATCTTGGTATTCATTAAATCCGTCGGAGTCGGATGTTCTCCCACTGATGTGGTGCGGAAACTTGGAGAACCACTATGGTATTGTCCTCGTCTTCTGATTGCGGTTCAGAATGACGAGATGCGCCCCAAAATAGTCGTAAAACTGTTATTTTAAAACAAGATGTTGATATGAACTAACTAACAGAGAATGAATGTTTTAGTAGTCGTCATCTAATCTTTTGTTTATCAAATTCTTAAGAGCATGGCCTGTCATTGTAATTCGCGATGAAGGTATTGAAATTTTTTCTTAATTTTTTCTGTGAAATAGAAATTGGGGCGTAGAAGTATTCTACGGGACTTAAGAACGAGAGGAAAAGTACGCATGTTCATTGAAGAAGGTCCATACCTCAAAGCAATCATTAATCACTTGGTGAATGAATGGCAGACCAATTAGTCAGTCATCACAAAAAATATCCTTTTATCACTTTAAGAAATTTCTCTTCTTGAAATTTCAAAGTCGCTTTAGGCGTATGGCAAGAAAAGTTGGACAACGAAGAAACTGGCAGAATACGAAACAATGTCCAAGATTTAAATCAGGCATGTAGGATCCTGACGGCCTTCTAGGTATAACATACTTTTGGGTAGGCGGATCTAAATGGGGGAGATCAAGTATGTAGGATGGAATGGAGATGAAGTTATGCTGGTTTCAGAAGACTGGACTTTCTCTTCATTCCTTTTTACCCAATGCATTGTGCTACAAAATGCCCAGCAAGAGTTTTCCAGGCATTTCAACTCAACTACATTATACAGAATAAACTATAATGTCCAGAAAACATCAATGATATTACTTTTAATACATTTCCTATATGATGAAAATAATCTTCTTTCAGAGGGATATTGATTTGCTTTCCACATCGCTTTTAGGCTTGTACTTGTCTTATATAAGAATATGTTATAATTATATTTCATCGTTTCCTTAAAATATAAAAATTTAGCTTCATCTTTCTCTCATTTGGGGACATCTCAGATTTGAGAAAGAGAAGTTTCAGGTATGGTGGTCAGTTCTCGCCACCCGGGTGGGTACAGAATGGTGTAGGGTCGAATGCCCTTTATTAATGATGAGACGGGCTTCTGACGGGAAGAGTTATACTTTGACCTTCGGTTTCAATCTCAGTTTCTACAAATGTCTCAGGGGGGGGGGGGGGGGGTTCGAAGTAGTCAATGTATGATTACCTTCGTCTTTCCAACAAATGAGGTGTATGATTCTGAAAATGGGAATACAAGTAGTGTATTTTTATGCAAAGTCATTGACAGTAGCTTTTACAGACGTTGTAAATTATAATAAGAATAATAACTATTTTTCTTCTTCATTCTCTTTGTAGCATTTTTCTAAATTGCTTATCTTTCATTTATTTTACCAGATTTCTTCTCTCCATATTTGCTGTTCTGGCCTTGACAGGGAGCTCCATTACTGCTTTTGAGTATTTTATGAAAGCAGAGATTTCTCAAGAATGCGAGAATGATACTATGGTTCTTGGAGTGCCAATCAATTCCACAGATTTAAAAAATAAATCCCAAGGGAATGCAGCCATGTTATATGGTTCAAAAGGGAAGATAGAGTTGCCTGGTAACCAATTTGATTTTTATTTTTGAAATAGATTATCAGTTTTTTTTAGCATTTCTTAGAACTTTTTAAAATTTTCTTTACAACTGTATTTTCTCACTACGTCATACTTACATGCCTTGCCCCTATTCCTATTAATTCCTATTAATCATTAAAAAATAATAAAATACTATGAAATTTCAATGTTATCTACTTTTATAAAAAAGTTTTTTCTGAAATGATTTTTATTCTGAAATGTTTCGTTCATTTGAAAGATATAAATTATAAAAGAACTAATGCAATATATTTTCTTTGATGACAAAATTTAAAATGAGTAATATCAACAATAGTTAATTTATGTCCTACTCTAACATTAACCCAAGTAAGTAATGTATTAAGTTATGAATCAAAGTAATTTCTTATATTCTAAGTCCGATAAAAAATGCTAATTTGAGGGGCTTTTTTTCAAATAAATTAAATACAATAATTTAAAAATCTGTTCATTCGATAATAAAATATAATCTCAATGATTACTGTTAATGTATACATTTCAATGAAAGATATAGCTTTTGAAAGATATTACTCTATTTTAATGCAAAACTTGTCATTTCTAATAAAATACAAAATTATTTAAAAACAAGCCTATTTAATATATGATAAAGAAGAATAAAAGATTTTTGTAAAAATCACGTATAAGTTTAATCAAATTATATTATTAGTTCTCCAGTAATTTAAATAACATATCCATTAAAAAAGAATTAAATCTATATAATTTATTGGACCATTTTATAGATTTATTTCGTACTTCTTCATAATTAAAGAACGTTTTATACATTAGGAGAATTGCATTTTGTTTTCAGATTATTTAGAATTCTTTTTCTTTTGCTCTTTTTTTTGTATACTAAAAAAAATCATTTATTTTTTTAAATGATTTTATTAAGAAAAAGATTCGTTTCATATTTGAAAAGAACGAATTCTGTTATCTATTTTCCTCTCCTTGTTGTGCAACAGTTCTGAAATTTCGCATAGTTATTTATTATCGACGACAAAACAATTTTGAAAGTGTAAAAATATTGTTTTGTCATAGAGAATATATAAATGTATGGAATTTCAGAACTTAAATTCAAAATAATTCGAAACGGAAAACAGGTGTAGTTGTATAAGCTCGATTATTTAAAATAAAAATAATTTCTACATTTTTGTGCAAAAGCTTGAGTCTGTTTTTGAAAATTTAATCTTTATTTTAGCTTATTTAGAAAAGTGGAAGCCATTTCTCAATTGCTTTTGCATTTTTACCAATGGCGAAAAATTACTGAATGTCGCAAGTTCTGAAGGACAGCTTCCTTGCCTTCATGGAATTCGTTTTCTGAGCATGACCTGGGTCATTCTCTGCCACACATATGGAAATGTAGCTCATATTGTAAGTGAGTATCTTAGTATCTGTGAGTATCTGTTTCTAATTTTTAATATTGTGCATTTATATATTATATTTGCTTTGTAATGCGCCCATCATTAGAACTGATTTTTTTTTGTCTAGGAAATTCCCAGTGAAATAAAGAAATAAAACTTAGCTATTATTATTTTATCAGCAAAAAACGAAGAAAAAATCTAATTCAAATAAGGTAATTAGACTTACCTTATATTCCAGAGCCGCCACTCTAGATGAGTAATAATATCACATTTGCACAAAAAAAATCCACATTTCTTGAGACAAAACATTTATTCACACTTCACGCACATAAAATAAACAAAATAACGCTTAGAATTAAAGACATCTTAAATTTCAGTTTACAATCTAACCCGAAGACCATATGTTGGTGTTTTTAGTAGGAAGTTTCGGTATCAACTGATTGGAATACAGCGGCTCTGCTGTCGGATTCCAAAGTCCAAGATGGGAGGAGTTTGTGACAACTATAGAGGATATATATATATATTTGTTGTAAATACGACTCCCATTATATCTGATAATATCTTAAAATATGGCTTACTTTTTATATAAAAGGTGGTGAAACCCGACCAATCTAAAGCGGATATGAGGATAGATTGCAAACAGTTGAGCGAAAGTCGGCATAAACAAAACGTAGGTATTTAGCAACGGCTTTCACATTCGTCATATCTTATAACTTCGAAAAATTTCGATGAAATATAATATAAAACTTCTTTAGCGTCTTAAATTGTACTAACGTTCACAGCTTTTTCAACATTTTAGCATCAATTTAGCGTCTTAAATTGTACTAACGTCCACAGCTTTTTCATCAATTTGGCTGGATTTGCTAGGGGTATTCACGAGAAAGGCCGAGCCTCCCAAAATGTGGGAAAAGGCAACGACTAGCATAAATATGTGAAATATATTTATTAAGATTAAAGGACAAAGGACAAACATTACTAACATAGAATATATAAAGATACATGAGCGTGAGCTGTACGTCTTGCAGTCTCACTACACAACTCTCATCTGCTCATAATGGCGGGAAAGCCTTATGTGATGCATGGCACAACATGGCCAACATGGCGCCATACAGGATACGAGATCTTGTCAGCAGTTCCCACATATATAATAGATAAAAAATTAGAAACTAAGAAATCTTCAATTCTAATTGAATTCTGAAAGGATAAATTACATGAGATAATAACGTAAAATACAAAATAACAAACAAAATATACGATATCAGATAATAACAATAAAAGTATTAGATAAACAAAAAAAATGGAAAATGCAAATAAATATAAAATAGCACACACCGTAAGAGTAAAGAATAAAGTAGCAACATAGACAAAAGATAATTTAAAATACTATTAATAATAGAAAAAGTTGGGAAAGTAGAGTGAAGGGACTAGTAAAGGAACATTATACGTATAAGCAATTAATATATGACATTTAGCAAAACATAACACTGCTCAAAAGCACAATATGTAAGTGTTATTTTGCAAAATAGTGTGGTGACAAGCTTATAAGCCAGATAACAGCTACGAAACACGAGTAATTACTTCTGTTTTGTGGTCTTGTTACTCGGCTGCGAATCACAAGGTCCCAGGTTCTATCCTCGCTCATAACAATCCGTTATATTGGTGACCTCGGACGATCATCAACCTTCGTACAGCTGTGGCGCCATCTACCCAAAGCAACCCGAAGTCGATAGACTCACATGACGCAGCAACACAAAGCCGCCAGACTCGCTTGACGCAACAGCAACCACTCACTCACACGCTCTCGCTAGAACGCCTGGCGCTGCTCAAATGGATACAGGCGCATTAGACTCTACAGCTAATACACCACCGCTCAAGAGACATATCGTTTGTCTCAGCTCCGACTCACTGGAGGGAAAGTACTGTGGTGGAAAGCTTATAAGCCAGATAACAGCTACGAAACACTGGCAATTGCTTTTGACTTGTGGTCTTGTTACTCGGCTGCGAACCACAAGGTCCCAGGTTCTATCCTCGCTCATAACAATCCACTACAATAGTCTCCATTATAATTTATTCCATATTCTTGAGCCAAATTTTTCAAGTCTTTTGCCAAGTCAATTCCAAAATTCCCATAATTCTATAACTGTTTGCAAAGAATTTTTCTCTTTTTAGACTGTACTTTGAGCATTCCATCTGTATAATGTCCAACGTTTACTTCATCAATATTGCATTATAATCTGGTGGTTCCCAAAGAAACGGCTTTGCATTAATTTAAAGGCAGATATTTACATTAAAGTTATAAGATTATTCTTAACAAACTTAATTTCGCTTTTGTATCAATGAATAATCTTTAAAAGATTCAATCTCGATGTTGAATTTCCACGTTTGAGCCGTCCCTAATTTAAAAATACAGACAAACCTTTACACTTTCTAGTTTATGAGGCTTATAGAAAAAAAAAAGTACTGTATTTGTCAAAAAATTCAATTTCTAGATCTTGACGAATCTCTCCGTTTTTCAAATTACTTTGAACCTGAAAAACGGCATTTTTAGTATTATGTCTGTATGTCTGTGGGTACGATCGTTCCAAAACTCTTTATCCAGACGGATAAAATTGATGCATGCTCCTTATTCTGAATTTGTAAGTTTCTATAAAGTTTTGAAAGAAACGGAATTTAATCAGAATTTTCTAAATTAAAACTAGCAATTTCGGTTTTATTAAAGTTTGGAACCTGTATCTCGGGTATCGCGCTCACATTAATGAAGTAAAGAGTTTTCGCCTTCATTTGTGAGACAATAATACAACTCACAGCATTATTTTATCTACCAAGAAAGCAGGACCCCGCTTACTTACCTAGTAACTTCTTATTTGCCGAATAAGTAAGGGGTATCTCATATTTCCTATGGTAAAATAGAGTATGGGTTCGAGTTATCTCCAAGCATATGATGGAACAAACATCCTATTGAAAGGATATGATGCTTAAGATTCATCCACAATTCCGTTGTTAGTAATTTTACAACTATTATTCAATGAATTTTCGAATGCCTGATAAAGGCATGGTTAACTTTTTGATCTTCACCGGTTGTTAAAGTATGTTTTATTTTACAGAAAATACTGGAGAGGCAGCTGATTATACAGATCACTGGACATTTCAGATAATTCTAAATGGTTTCTTCTGTGTCGATTCGTTTTTCGTACTCAGGTGAGCATTTATAATTGTCATTTCCATCGTCGTATTTTTAAAACTATGAAAATACTTAAAATTTTTTTGAAGTTGGATTTTGGTTTTATTGAATTGCTTTGTTCAATCATGTATTTTTATGTGCAGCTAATCACACTTCATTTATAACTGTATAAATATTTCCATCTTTGATTCCAATATTTTACATATATACACATTTTTGGATATCGCAAATAAATTAATATTAATGAGATATTAATTCATATCGTAAATGATAGATAGTTTTTTTAAGTATAAAAACAGAATATACAACTATAATTTATTTTTATATTTTTATTTACCAGTGGATTTTTAGTTGGGTATTTATTTCTTCAACAAGCCCAGAAAACTGATGGGGAAATTCCTTGGCTTTATTTTTACGTCCATCGATATGTAAGGTATGAATTTAATTAAGATCTATGTATCACTTAAATGTAATAATAATAATAAATCCCTTAAATGTATCACAAAAAATAGGTTGATTGTTTTTCACTCTTAGCTTATTCTGTGTATTTTTACAAATAGGATGGCCAAATTTGGCTACTTCTCCATCAAATCCAATAAACCAAGCATATTTGCTATGAACTAATAAATAAATTCATTAAAAACAAAATTTTAAAACATACATTCTTATTTATCCGCTAAATAAAGAAATCTTTTTATTTTAATTATTGTTTTCTTTTCAATCTTAAATTTATAATTTATTTCTAAATATTTATAATTTATTTAATTATAATATATCATAATTTTTAATTTATAATTTATTTCTTTAATTTATAATTTATTCTTTTCTTTCTTTATTTTTTTCCCTTCAATGTGTTGTTAGATGGCGCCACCATTTTGTAATTAAAATTAAATTAATTCACTAAACCCAGAAAAAAAAAATTAAAGCAATTTATTGCTATGATGAACATACAGTCGTAGAAAATTTCAAAATTCCAGTAATCATGAAGTCGACGTAACATCGACTGAAAAATTCCATCTTTACAAACATAAAGTAATAAGAATGGAAGATAAGTCTGTGTTTCTGTGTCTCTGTGTTTTTTTTAATATAAGAAAGAAATTTATATCGGTCGCACATTTATTCTTTTCATGCAATTATTGCGATAGTTTGATGTTAAAAATTATTTCTTGTTGTGTAAAGTAAAAACCAAGAACGTTTTGTTTTTCAAAGAATTGGAAATTTTTTTAGTTGATATATAACTGTCGTATTCTTTTTAGTATTTTAAATTTGAAAAACGCAGACAATACTTACATAAAAAAATAAAATAAAAATACGTTTTTTATTATTTTTCTGTTTTCTTATTTACATTAATTATTAATTATTCGATTTATCACCGATTATCTTTAAAAATATGTTTAATTTTTATATACATAAAAAAAATAACTACTACATGAACTAGTTGAAAATTGTCTGCTTATTTCAATTTTATCAGTATTAATGCGAAATTTCATTCTCTAAGGCTGTTAAGATTAGGTAAACTAACTTAACTATTTTCGATAAAATTAAAAACTGAAAACCGTTATTATATCTCCCCGCGTTAAGTCAGAACTCTTTTTTTTATCCGAGTACTTCACATCCAAGTACATATGATATATCGGGGGGGGGGGGGGAGGAAACACGTAACCACGTCAGTGTTAAAAGGACAACGCATACAGATGATGGACGCAGATATCACAACAGAGCGGAGGTAGAAACTAATATTGAGTTTAAAGTACCATCTTTGATTCCGATGCAATTAGGAGATTCTTCCATAGCTGGTACCTCCCCCATACGCATTATTTTACATATAGGAGTGTGTCGTATTGTGATGAGCTATAGAACTTGGGACCTTTTGGCTCGCAATCCAGTAGCATGACCACGATACAAAAGCAATTGCTCGAGTAGCTTAGCTGATAACTGGCTTATAAGCTTTCACCACAGACTCTCCCTCCAGTGAGTCGGAGTGAGACGAACGATATGGCTGTTGAATGGTGATGTATTAGCTGTTGAGTCTAATGTGCCTGTACCCATTTGAGTAGCGCCAAGCGTTATGGTGAGCTTGTGTGGGTGAGTTGTTGCTGATGCTTTTTGCTGCCTGAGTCTGACGACTTTGTATTGCTGCGCCTCCCTTTTTTCTGTGTTGCAGCGTCAAGTTAATCTGACAACTTTGGTTTGCTGTAGGTAGATGGCGCCACAACAGCTGTACGAAGTTTGAAGGATCACATCCGAGGTCACCAATGTAGCGAATTGGCGATGAGCGAGGATAGAACCTGAGACTTTGTGGTTCGCAGTCCAGTAACATGACCACGATACAAAAGAAATTGGTCGGGTAACGCACCTGTTAACTGGCTTATAAGCTTTCACCACAGACTCTCCCTCCAGTGAGTCGGAGTGAGACGAACGATATGGCTGTTGAATGGTGATGTATTAGCTGTTGAGTCTAATGTGCCTGTACCCATTTGAGTAGCGCCAAGCGTTATGGTGAGCTTGTGTGGGTGATTTGTTGCTGATGCTTTTTGCTGCCTGAGTCTGACGACTTTGTATTGCTGCGCCTCCCTTTTTTCTGTGTTGCAGCGTCAAGTTAATCTGACAACTTTGGTTTGCTGTAGGTAGATGGCGCCACAACAGCTGTACGAAGTTTGAAGGATCACATCCGAGGTCACCAATGTAGCGAATTGGCGATGAGCGAGGATAGAACCTGAGACTTTGTGGTTCGCAGTCCAGTAACATGACCACGATACAAAAGAAATTGGTCGGGTAACGCACCTGTTAACTGGCTTATAAGCTTTCACCACAGACTCTCCCTCCAGTGAGTCGGAGTGAGACGAACGATATGGCTGTTGAATGGTGATGTATTAGCTGTTGAGTCTAATGTGCCTGTACCCATTTGAGTAGCGCCAAGCGTTATGGTGAGCTTGTGTGGGTGAGTTGTTGCTGATGCTTTTTGCTGCCTGAGTCTGACGACTTTGTATTGCTGCGCCTCCCTTTTTTCTGTGTTGCAGCGTCAAGTTAATCTGACAACTTTGGTTTGCTGTAGGTAGATGGCGCCACAACAGCTGTACGAAGTTTGAAGGATCACATCCGAGGTCACCAATGTAGCGAATTGGCGATGAGCGAGGATAGAACCTGAGACTTTGTGGTTCGCAGTCCAGTAACATGACCACGATACAAAAGAAATTGGTCGGGTAACGCACCTGTTAACTGGCTTATAAGCTTTCACCACAGACTCTCCCTCCAGTGAGTCGGAGTGAGACGAACGATATGGCTGTTGAATGGTGATGTATTAGCTGTTGAGTCTAATGTGCCTGTACCCATTTGAGTAGCGCCAAGCGTTATGGTGAGCTTGTGTGGGTGAGTTGTTGCTGATGCTTTTTGCTGCCTGAGTCTGACGACTTTGTATTGCTGCGCCTCCCTTTTTTCTGTGTTGCAGCGTCAAGTTAATCTGACAACTTTGGTTTGCTGTAGGTAGATGGCGCCACAACAGCTGTACGAAGTTTGAAGGATCACATCCGAGGTCACCAATGTAGCGAATTGGCGATGAGCGAGGATAGAACCTGAGACTTTGTGGTTCGCAGTCCAGTAACATGACCACGATACAAAAGAAATTGGTCGGGTAACGCACCTGTTAACTGGCTTATAAGCTTTCACCACAGACTCTCCCTCCAGTGAGTCGGAGTGAGACGAACGATATGGCTGTTGAATGGTGATGTATTAGCTGTTGAGTCTAATGTGCCTGTACCCATTTGAGTAGCGCCAAGCGTTATGGTGAGCTTGTGTGGGTGAGTTGTTGCTGATGCTTTTTGCTGCCTGAGTCTGACGACTTTGTATTGCTGCGCCTCCCTTTTTTCTGTGTTGCAGCGTCAAGTTAATCTGACAACTTTGGTTTGCTGTAGGTAGATGGCGCCACAACAGCTGTACGAAGTTTGAAGGATCACATCCGAGGTCACCAATGTAGCGAATTGGCGATGAGCGAGGATAGAACCTGAGACTTTGTGGTTCGCAGTCCAGTAACATGACCACGATACAAAAGAAATTGGTCGGGTAACGCACCTGTTAACTGGCTTATAAGCTTTCACCACAGAAGTAGCGAAAATTTATCCGACAACTTATCATCAACAAACTAGTGGCGTCCTCTGGTGGGAGAACTGAATACTTAAACATTCAATAACAGCTAATATAATCAAACTGTAAGTAATGGATTTTCAAAATCCAATTAAAAATAAGGTGCCAAAAAATGTTTGCAAATAACACAAAATATTGGAATTCTTAGTCAGACACCTGTTATATGTATAATAAACATTCATCAGAATATGCCTATCACAAACTTCGTTTAAACTTATTTTTACTTTTTAAATTTTAATCTAAAAGTACAATTTTTAATACTTTTATTCAATATTAACTTTTATTTAATCTATAAACTTTTAATTAATATTTTTAATTATTTATTTTAGTTAGTAAATTTGTAACTAATGTTTATTTAAAATTTTAAAACTTTAGAGTATAATATGATTTTTTTTCTTTTTTTTAATACTCAAATTAAATTGTATAATATTGTAATGGTTTTTTTTACGTCTCGGTTCTCTAGACTAACGCCAGTATACATGATAGTTGTAGCGTTTTACACAACTATTAGTCCATTTTTGGGTTCTGGTCCCCTTTGGCCTGATTATGACGTGGTCCAGAATTGTAAAGATAACTGGTGGTGGAATTTGCTGTATATAAACAACTTTCAATCTATTAATTATAAACAGGTAAGTGTATTCAAGTCAGCATACTATAATGGTTATTTTTTTTTTATCTTTTTTTTTTTTTTTTTCGTATTGTGATTTGGCATCGAATTTTATCTTCTTTATTAAATTATTTAGACTTAATTCTCAAACTTTTAGAATGAAATGAAAAGAAACACAGAATACATTTTTAAATCATATCGAAATTTTTAGCTTGAAACTACTACTACTAATGTCTTTTCGATTTGAAAATTGAATCTCAGCTTTTAACATATGATTTGAGCACTACTTTTTCAGCAAGTATATAGTTTTGGACAGATGCATTGTAAATTATGATAAAGTTGCAATTCGATTTTATATATTGTTACGAAATTTCCGGGTTCGTTTGGATAGTGGAAGTTATATGGTGCGGAGAACGCTCAATCAGCAGGCGGCAGTAGAAAAAAAACGACGTTTATTTACACGAAGACACACAGGACAGAACAAAGACAACAGCAATATACAGCACAGAAGACAATTATCTTCAGCCGAGACGTGCACACAACAAGACTCTACTGCAGACAGTAGCGCACAGTTTAGTTCAGCACTAGCTTGACTCCGTCGCTGCTCTGCTAATCTCTGGAAGACTCGTTCCTCACCGTCGATTCCAACTACTGCACCCCGGCAGTTGCAGACTGCCTCATTTTATAGGTCTCAGGAGGCAGGGCTAGAAGCCTCTCAATCAATCAGAAACGTTCGAGGCGTATCTCGGTTCCTAATGGATGGATCGGAAAAATTCTCGATGTTTCGGGTATAATCTATTTTGGCCCCAAATTCGCCGCCAAGTCACTAAATGGTTGCCAAGTTTGGCGCCAAGCTCGGGAACCGACGCGACACCTGGACTCCGTCCAATAAAGATGAGTGTAAAACAGTCTTTCTGATGATGGAACCAACTATGCTGGGAAGCAGCATCACAGATTCGTAACAATATAAAACTTAAACAATATTACAACAATCAAAAAAAAATTTTTGAAAATTTTAATTACAAATGCATTGCAGAAATGTCTGGAACATCTTTTGTTAAAAGAACAGATATTTAATTATATTGACCAATCATACATAGTTCTCTTCCAATGGATTAAAATTGCTATCAGTCTCCCTATTTATTGTGGTAAACGCACTAACCAGTTGTGTGGGTGAAACGATATATGTCAAAAAATTCAGTTCTGAAAACTTCTTCTTGCTTACAGCCGACCACCCCGCCACCACTGAACGTAGCAGTATCGACAGGATTTGTTGTGGCCGACTGCTATTCAGTTCTGAAGATTTTCAATTTGAAACTGAAATCCAGTAATAAGGACAAAAGCTATCAAAATTCAAACTATTGTCCTAGGGACTAATGTCCTATTCCGGGGACATTAGTCCGCAAGACAGTCTTAACCTTTCTAGGGGAGTCATTTCTATAGGAGACTTATTAAACGAAACAATTGACCAGATTACTGCAGTTTTTCGAGATCAAGGTCTGGCCCATGTCAAGCGTATCACAATTCGAAGAGATGGTCAGCTCTTTAATATCAAAAGCTGAATTTTGACATTTCGCCTTTTTTTTTTTACCTTTGTTCCTTATCAGAGAATACTTCTTCAATCCTCTTCGATATTACAAATGCCAGGATTTTGGACACTCTAAAGTGCCTGCTATTGGACACTGACTTACGCCCACTAGGCAGAATTGGGTAGCGATGGCATTCAATTTACTTTAATGTACTGTATATATGTTCAATGTACTGAAGGTGTGGTAACTTACTTATTAATTAATGGTGAAGGATTGGCGATTCGTTGGCTAAAATACGATTTTCTTCTGGTAAACTTTGTATACACAGCTTAAACAGATGCTTATTTTCTTCTCATATGTTAGAATCGCGCTCACAGATTGGCGCGTTTTGGTGCTACATTTGGCGAGTTTGTCTCTTTCACTATTAATTAATAAGTGCTGTTAACTGTAAGGGGCACACATCGCATATTGACAAATGTACCCTGCAGGGAAACTTGAAAAAAAAAGGAATTATCTCCACGAAAGTAAAATAAAAGAACGTATATCGTTTTCAGAAGTTAAGAAGCTGATCAAATTCCATCTGCTTTTGCTCAACATTAGTTCCATCTCAATTATAATTTTTTTCTAAAAAAAGAATTTTTCTGGTCATTTCTGCCAATTCTGGTACTAAACCTACTGATCTATCATCTTTGTCTACAACTAGCTCTGACAATTTAACACAAAGTGGTGTGTTTATTTGGAAAAAAAAATTTCTGATACTCCTCAAGCATATCTAAACCCTGAAGATTCAAAATTTCTTACTCATCTAAAAAAATAGACGAAAAAAAAAGGAAAAAAAAAAAGGAGGAAGTCTAAGAATCAGCCTTATTCACAGACATAGGACAAAACTGAAATACCTGTCGATAAACACTCTAAATTTTGGACGATTTCATCCCGAGGTTTTAAATAGTATTTTTATGAATGTTAATGAATCTTCTCCTTCTTATGAAGCAGAAAATACGACCATAGCTTCTAAGTATTTTGTTCCTTTTAATTCTAATAGTTCTAAATATTGTGAACCTGTATTTGTCACACGTATTTTAAAATCCCTTATTATTTACAGTGTATGTCATGGTCTTGGTTCCTGGCAAACGATATGCAGTTTTATGTTGTCAGTCCTTTGTTCTTAATCAGTTTGTGGAGGTATGTGGTAATTTTCATTCATTTTGCTTTAAATTAATTAATTATTTCTGTCAATTCATAGCAATAGCAAAAGATTGCCCCACTTTGAAAGTTATATTGATTCAAAGAGAAACGTTTAAACCTAAAATGATACATCAACTCAAAGTTAACATTGTAAAATTGTTAATACTGTGCAGTTATTTACTCTGTAGGGTGAAAGATCATTATAAAATGATAACGTAGATTTAATATAATGCAAATTTTTAATAGCAAAATTATTCTGTTGGGGGAATAAAAGTACATAAAGCCGTAGGTGACATGACATATATGATAGTGGCCAGTAGGACGTAATATCAACAATAGATTCTTGAAGAAATTTAAAGTAAGTGTTCAATGTATTTACCGAATAGAATAGCACATGCGTTTCTTGTTGTTACTCATACTATTGGATTGTCCCACTTCGGTAAATTTTACTCCATTAACTCTATAAAGTATACTTTAATTTAGAGAATCGTTTTCTTTTATCATCAAAAATCAGGAACCTCCACTTTTATTACAAGATGATTACATTACTTGATCTACTCATAAGTTAGCAATTGACATTTTATTTGAAAATGTTGATCACATTTCATTTCTATATGTGACCACTGTAAGAAAACTGAATTAAATGCCTTTATAACGTCACCAGATGGCTCCATATTTCTCATATCAATTTTAATTAACATTGATGAAAAAATTATTTCTAATGAATACATAGAAAATGGTTCGTATTTTATGCATTTTATAGAATAAATATCACATGTCAATATATGTTCACGAACTGACAATAAATTCTCGCATTGTAATGAAAATTAGAACTGAAATGTTTCTATAAAAAATGAAATTTTAAAACAACCCTCATAATGATTGATTTATAGAATTGAGAAGTTAGTTATACTTCTTAGAATAAATATAAACAATCTTTCAAAGTTAAGGCATCCTTAAAAAATAGCCTGTCTAACTAATTTGTGTAATTGTTTCCTTCTAAATGTGTAGTATTTAGTTTATTAATGGATATCTCATTCCTATAGATGGCCTAAGATCGGATATTCCTTGGTGGGCCTGTTCTTCAGCATCACTTTTGTCTGTAATTTTGCACTTACTTATAAATATGACTTAATGGCAGGCTTTGGAAACATTTTGGAACATTACCAAGACATTCCAAACTTTTTGCCCAGGTAAGATTCTCTTAAAAAGATGTTTAATTCAGTGAACGTATTTTTTTAAAGGTAAATTTTACATGAAGATTAAAATTCTTTCTAGTTAAAATGCAAAAAAATTGTTATAGTCATATACAAAATGTTTTTATCCTTCTTTTATGATGATAATTTTAATAATGGCATTTATTATTATTGATAATGACTTACCGATTTGAACATGCTACAATATGAATTTCTTTTAATATCTATGCATCCAGATCTTTTGCATGATATATTATATTGTTACAAAGATTTTTTCTACAAATACCGTCAATTAATCGTAATAACCCAGCACATTTAATCGCTATTTCAGCAGGTAGCTTGCTGTCAAATCTTGTTACTTGTCGGCGACTCCGACTACTCTCACACACGACTTCTCTGCAGCTTCAGAGTGCCTATCTTTTATAGTTCCGGGAGGCGGGGCTGGAATCTTTCAGACCAATCAGGACGTATCTGAGTGTATCTTGGTTCCTACTGGGTGAATCGTGAAACTTCTCGAACTTTCCAGTATGATCCATTTAGTCGCCAAGCTCAGCACGCACAGGACAGATCTTACAACGGTTTTTCCCACGATGACAATTTTCGTGCCGAATAGCAAAATTACAGATTTGTAACAATATTATAGTCCTATTATTTCTGCTGGTATAGTTTGATTATTTTCCCTCAGACACAAGAAAGCTTAACTTTGGTTGTTTCTCTGATTTTGAGAGAGGTTTAAAATTCGAAAAATAAAGTGATTTCTTCATTAAACTCTATGGAGGAATAAATTTTCCTTTTGGATAATTCATTGTGATATGTTTTAACATTTATATAGTTTCATCAGTTTGAATATGAACAAGTGTTAATATTTATTTATTATCTTTTCCCACAACTAATTAAACAAAGGCTCTAATTAAAAATTGCGATTCAAAAATTTATTCGTTTAATTTTTTAACTAGATCAGAAAAATTATTTATAACAAGATAATAATTATTTATAAAAAGATTGGCTTAAAAATATTTAGATAATAAGTCATGAGCTAGAAGTCACCATAGGTACTAAACTGAATCTATATGGTATAGTTTTCTATTTGCGCTGGTAGCTATGGTTCAGACATTTATCATCAGATATTGTGCTATCATTAGTGGGCTGTGGGGTTTAACTCCATTCAGAATATTCATTTACACAATAAAAAAACGAGTATATGGCTATTGAAATTACTCGACTAAAATAGTTCTCATAATTTAATGCTTAAAAATATTTTTTGAGATAATCATAAAATCAAATTATGCATTAGAGATTTAAATGAAATTAAAGCTGGTGGTCAAAGATAGCTAGCTATTTAATTTAAAAGTTAAATAATTTCAGGTGCTGCTGCAGTTCTGTTACCTTAAAGCATACGTAAAAATTTATTACTCATTTTCTAATACCCATGGTTAATTGATTTTCAGTGAAAAATATATTTCTAAAATTCTTTGTTTTGGTTTCAGAATGAATGCTTTCTACGATATAGTATATAGTAAGCCTTATACAAGAATAGGATCATATCTAGTAGGACTTTTTTTACCATATTATATATACAGAAGAAAATGCAGCAACTCACCCAGACTTAATTGGGTAAGTTTAATTATGCTAACACAGAACATTATGTAAAGAAAGTAAATTCAATAAAGAAAACATAATTTCTACAAAATCCTTTCTTCTCTATATCAAAGGGAAATATTAGACAGAAAACCTTCCCACAAATAAAGTAGAAATCTAGGCCATATTTGAATTTTTGCATATAAAATGGTTTTTGCACCCCATCCAAACAATATAACAGTGGTATCGTACGAAAGATAGCTTTATAGGTTGTTGACCGAATGTTCCTAGATAGTTATTTTTATTGTCACCAGTTATTGGAGGACGTAATCTTAAATTGAACATAGTATTAAAACATTTCAAAACGAAGTATTAACTTTCTTATAATATCGTTTATTGTATACATGCATTTAAGGAGAGACCAAGAAAAGTTTTGCTTAAAAATTTACATAAGCAGCGTGAAGTCTTTTTCGATTTTTACATATACTGAAGCGATATGATACGTTTCGTGTTTTACTTCATTGTATTGTCCTTTAAACTACTTTTGCTGATAAATTAGGTTCCAAATTTTGTATTTATCTTCAGCTGTAATAGTAAAACTCCAAATGTCGTCTATTTTGTTTTCGGTGACTTTTAGTTACAGAATTTATATAGACACATGTAGAAAAGTAAGCAGAAATTCTATCTTTTATTTGATTTAGTCTCAAATTAGATACAGATCTCTAGTTTCAATGAAGAGTTGTTATGCTAAACCCACCTATGTACCTTCTTCCATTTTTGTGATACCCTGTGACTGTAGAAACGAACAGGCTAATCGATTTTGAAGGACTTGATCCATAATTTGATATCAATTTATAACAATAAACAACCATACTCTTTTAACAAGTTCGTTGTGTTTTTCAGCTTTCGTGTTTATAAACAGATCTAATTTCAGAATTGTTTTTTACCTATTTATACGAAACGTTGAGAATCACTAAAATTAAAAGTGAAGAAAATCGGACTTTTTTCATATATTTTACTATGTTTTGTTTTTGTAATGTTGAAATAATACATTCTAGTTTTTCTTCGTTCCGATGTGTTAAAGTATCTACAAGTTTTTGATTTAAAAAAAAATATATTTTAACATTTTTAGAACTTGTTTATCAATAAATCGATTAACAAATTAAATTTTGACTCCATACTGGTAATGCCATCTAATAGTGAATAAATTAAAAATATTATTAAAAAATTCTTAATATTTAAAATAATAAAATATAAGTTAAAATCTGAAATTAGATACAGATCTCTAAATATTAATAAAATCTAATCTCTAAAATTATATAAAATCTAAAATATTTAAATAATTCATTTAAATATTTTCATTTAATTGAAGTGCACTTTTTTAAAAAAAAGTATTTTTATTAAATTTATTTGATTATTTCAGTACTTTAATTTTATATATTTTATTTATATGAGAAAATAAAAATTGTTTCTAGAATTTTACAACTGAAACATATTTCTTTAAAACCTATGATTGCATTCTAAAGATTTTTGGTATATCTCTAAGATTCAGAAATTCCCAAAACAATTTTTTGTGATTCTACATAATACACGGAAACTCATATAAAAATGCACATAATTAAAAAATTGTGAGTTGTAATGCAATTTTTCTTGTTACTTCATTTCTTTTCTCAGGTAACCTTAACCGTGGGTTGGCTAATTGCATCTGGCATAACTCTGACTTGCCAGTTTGGTTTGTATCATCGTGCCGTCACCACCGTTGGGGCTTCTTTCTACAACGCTCTCAGCCGAATTGGGTTTTCAATGGGATTAGGATGGGTCATTTTTGTGTGTGTCATTGGTCAAGGAGGTGAGTTTCATATGCATTGATTATGAAACTGGTAAATGCATTTTTCAGTTTTTAACTGTTAAATGCATTTTGGAATGCATTTAAGTGTTAAAACTGTAATAACTGAAGAACTGTTGAATGTATTTTCTGTTAAATGCATTTTTCGAATTGTTAAATGCATTTTTCAGTTTTTAATCTTTATATTATTAATTTAAGGAAAATACTTTAAATCAACGAGATTTCAAAGAATAAACATAGATACCATGTTCGCTCTTTAAACAATTAAAAGATAGGTTCTTCGGTATTCGACTACCCCTTGAGTAATTGTTCTAGTATTTCCTAGTGTATAATCAAATTAACTATAATGTATGAAAGGATTATTTAAAAGAAGAGAGTAAAATGATCAACAAAGTGTTTAGTATGGAAACGAGTTGGTTCAACAGGAGAAGTGATATCATAATCGTTTATTGGCATAATTGTTGCGTCCACTCTAACGAAATGAGAAAATGTTTCCTAATTCTGTTTCTGTATCGAATTTTCAAGCTAAATTTTTTCGAATACCCTTTTTCTTTCCGAATTTTTTTTGGCATTATACTCTGCTAGCTCATTATTTCGGGGTTTCATCGCCGTGGCTTATGTTTTAAAGCGCAAATCTATTGAGCATATACGATAATACTGTTAAGCATTTCCAACAGAAATCTTCAAATATAACAAGCAATAATTTGGATAAATGTTTTTTAAAATTATTTTACAATCACGGTTTATCTTTTTTTCTTTCTTATTTTAAATACATTCATTGAGATAAATTAGTGTATTTTGATAGAAGAGCCTTTTGCTGCTTCGCAGGTAAAATGATGAGCTTTGGATAAAATAAAATAATTTTTTCGTTCTTATTGGGAACATGGTATCGCATTCTTAAAAGAATACCTCAGGAGACAAAATAACTATTTAGAAATTTAAGGGAGAATTTTACTTCAAAATACATGAAAACATCTCAAGCGTCGTCTCCTTTTTGTAAATAAGACTTAAAAAATATATGATCTATATTTATTGGAATAAAGTGCACATTTCTTTTCTATAAAATAAGACTTTTTTCCCTTGAATTACTTGCTTTAACTTTATTCGTTGCAAAATCAAATATCAAAATTTATCAACTGAAATATGATGGACGAGTCTTTTCCAATCTTACGAACAATGCAAAATCGTTTACATAAACCTATATAATCTCAAAATCATTAATTTGTCCAAAATTTTAAAAATCAAAATTATTTTTAAACTTGTTTTCAACTTTAAGGTTTGTATTTGTTTGTAAGCAATTCAACAAAAGACTATCAAGATTTGAATCTATCATTAAAATGTTCTAAAACTCTTCGAGA
Source organism: Argiope bruennichi (assembly GCF_947563725.1). Taxonomy (NCBI): domain Eukaryota; kingdom Metazoa; phylum Arthropoda; class Arachnida; order Araneae; family Araneidae; genus Argiope; species Argiope bruennichi. The sequence continues at coordinate 110,181,570 of NC_079158.1, read as the reverse complement.
TCCCTTGCTTTGTTGCGAAGCAATCATTTTAAAATCAAAAGTAAATATAATTTTTTAAGAGACTTAAAATTTTTAATCCAGATTAGAAATTTCTTGAATTTTGCTAATAATAAAATGTTTCATTTACATGTTTTTTGATGAATATAAAATCACTTTGACATATGGATTAACAATTTTTTTCCAGGAGTTGTGAACAGAATTCTATCATGGAAGGCTTTGATTCCACTGAGTCGCTTAACTTATTGCGCCTATCTTCTTCATCCGATTGTGGCGACAACATACTCATCTTCTGTGAGGACATTCATTAATTTTAATCATGTCAATACGGTATGTACGATGATTTATCTAAACATGTAATATATATTTTTTAAATCCTTTTTTGTTCAATCTTTGTAAATGTATTTAAAGGAAACTGGGACGTTTTTGCTGTATAATAATAATATAAAAAAATCTTTTTAAAATTTTTAATCTCATAAAATTTTTATTGATTCCTGAAATGTATAATTTATTTAGCTTGAAAAGCTAAAATTTCATAAGCAGTTTTTAAATAAATTGCAGGAATTAATAAAATAATATCAAATAATTTCCTGCATGTTCTTAAATTAAACTTTTTTTTCCACCTTCAACTTTAATTGGACGAAAATAAAATTGTTTCCATTGCTTAAAAATGTAGAATTTTATGCTGTAATACTTATTACCATTATATGTTTGCAATTAAATTCTAACAAATAACCATTTGTCTACAGATTTAAAATAACAATAGATTTGCTTTCTTTGCACAACTTCAATAAAAATCATAGAATATTGTCAAACATATAAATAAAGTATAAAAAAAAAACTAAGTAAAGATAAATTAAAAAAAAAATTCGTCTTATTTAAGATATCTAATCTGTATGCACACATGGTTAGTACACTAAATGGCCATTAGACCAAAATAGACATCATTTATATCTAATATAGTGCATTCCATAGCAAGTCATGCTTAGTAATTATTGGATATAAACGTATTTAAATTTGAAAGTCACTTGAAAGGCGACTTGTCAATAGATATCAATACAATAAATGGCCATTATGCTATGACAAAGCATTTTTCATGTCAAATTCACTATCGAATAACAAACAATTCGTTATGCTGGTTTATTATTTGATATAATTATTAAAATATGAATGTCTTGTGGAAAATGATTTATCAGTAATTATCAGTACAAGAAATGGCCATTACATTTTGAAAGCCATTCATATGTAATACAATGTAGAATCACAGAAGTTTGCAATGTTGAATAATCATTTCATAAAATAGTATTTAAGTACGAATGTCATTTGAAAGTGGTTTATTAATTGTTATCAATACAGTAAATGGCCATTACATTTTGAAAGCCCTTCACATGTAATACAATGTAGAATCACAGAAGTTTGCAATGTTGAATAATCATTTCATAAAATAGTATTTAAGTACGAATGTCATTTGAAAGTGGTTTATTAATTGTTATCAATACAGTAAATGGCCATTACATTTTGAAAGCCATTCATATGTAATACAATGTAGAATCACAGAAGTTTGCAATGTTGAATAATCATTTCATAAAATAGTATTTAAGTACGAATGTCATTTGAAAGTGGTTTATTAATTGTTATCAATACAGTAAATGGCCATTACATTTTGAAAGCCATTCATATGTAATACAATGTAGAATCACAGAAGTTTGCAATGTTGAATAATCATTTCATAAAATAGTATTTAAGTACGAATGTCATTTGAAAGTGGTTTATTAATTGTTATCAATACAGTAAATGGCCATTACATTTTGAAAGCCCTTCACATGTAATACAATGTAGAATCACAGAAGTTTGCAATGTTGAATAATCATTTCATAAAATAGTATTTAAGTACGAATGTCATTTGAAAGTGGTTTATTAATTGTTATCAATACAGTAAATGGCCATTACATTTTGAAAGCCCTTCACATGTAATACAATGTAGAATCACAGAAGTTTGCAATGTTGAATAATCATTTCATAAAATAGTATTTAAGTACGAATGTCATTTGAAAGTGGTTTATTAATTGTTATCAATACAGTAAATGGCCATTACATTTTGAAAGCCCTTCACATGTAATACAATGTAGAATCACAGAAGTTTGCAATGTTGAATAATCATTTCATAAAATAGTATTTAAGTACGAATGTCATTTGAAAGTGGTTTATTAATTGTTATCAATACAGTAAATGGCCATTACATTTTGAAAGCCCTTCACATGTAATACAATGTAGAATCACAGAAGTTTGCAATGTTGAATAATCATTTCATAAAATAGTATTTAAGTACGAATGTCATTTGAAAGTGGTTTATTAATTGTTATCAATACAGTAAATGGCCATTACATTTTGAAAGCCCTTCACATGTAATACAATGTAGAATCACAGAAGTTTGCAATGTTGAATAATCATTTCATAAAATAGTATTTAAGTACGAATGTCATTTGAAAGTGGTTTATTAATTGTTATCAATACAGTAAATGGCCATTACATTTTGAAAGCCCTTCACATGTAATACAATGTAGAATCACAGAAGTTTGCAATGTTGAATAATCATTTCATAAAATAGTATTTAAGTACGAATGTCATTTGAAAGTGGTTTATTAATTGTTATCAATACAGTAAATGGCCATTACATTTTGAAAGCCCTTCACATGTAATACAATGTAGAATCACAGAAGTTTGCAATGTTGAATAATCATTTCATAAAATAGTATTTAAGTACGAATGTCATTTGAAAGTGGTTTATTAATTGTTATCAATACAGTAAATGGCCATTACATTTTGAAAGCCCTTCACATGTAATACAATGTAGAATCACAGAAGTTTGCAATGTTGAATAATCATTTCATAAAATAGTATTTAAGTACGAATGTCATTTGAAAGTGGTTTATTAATTGTTATCAATACAGTAAATGGCCATTACATTTTGAAAGCCATTCATATGTAATACAATGTAGAATCACAGAAGTTTGCAATGTTGAATAATCATTTCATAAAATAGTATTTAAGTACGAATGTCATTTGAAAGTGGTTTATTAATTGTTATCAATACAGTAAATGGCCATTACATTTTGAAAGCCATTCATATGTAATACAATGTAGAATCACAGAAGTTTGCAATGTTGAATAATCATTTCATAAAATAGTATTTAAGTACGAATGTCATTTGAAAGTGGTTTATTAATTGTTATCAATACAGTAAATGGCCATTACATTTTGAAAGCCATTCATATGTAATACAATGTAGAATCACAGAAGTTTGCAATGTTGAATAATCATTTCATAAAATAGTATTTAAGTACGAATGTCATTTGAAAGTGGTTTATTAATTGTTATCAATACAGTAAATGGCCATTACATTTTGAAAGCCATTCACATGTAATACAATGTAGAATCACAGAAGTTTGCAATGTTGAATAATCATTTCATAAAATAGTATTTAAGTACGAATGTCATTTGAAAGTGGTTTATTAATTGTTATCAATACAGTAAATGGCCATTACATTTTGAAAGCCATTCATATGTAATACAATGTAGAATCACAGAAGTTTGCAATGTTGAATAATCATTTCATAAAATAGTATTTAAGTACGAATGTCATTTGAAAGTGGTTTATTAATTGTTATCAATACAGTAAATGGCCATTACATTTTGAAAGCCATTCATATGTAATACAATGTAGAATCACAGAAGTTTGCAATGTTGAATAATCATTTCATAAAATAGTATTTAAGTACGAATGTCATTTGAAAGTGGTTTATTAATTGTTATCAATACAGTAAATGGCCATTACATTTTGAAAGCCATTCATATGTAATACAATGTAGAATCACAGAAGTTTGCAATGTTGAATAATCATTTCATAAAATAGTATTTAAGTACGAATGTCATTTGAAAGTGGTTTATTAATTGTTATCAATACAGTAAATGGCCATTACATTTTGAAAGCCATTCATATGTAATACAATGTAGAATCACAGAAGTTTGCAATGTTGAATAATCATTTCATAAAATAGTATTTAAGTACGAATGTCATTTGAAAGTGGTTTATTAATTGTTATCAATACAGTAAATGGCCATTACATTTTGAAAGCCATTCATATGTAATACAATGTAGAATCACAGAAGTTTGCAATGTTGAATAATCATTTCATAAAATAGTATTTAAGTACGAATGTCATTTGAAAGTGGTTTATTAATTGTTATCAATACAGTAAATGGCCATTACATTTTGAAAGCCATTCATATGTAATACAATGTAGAATCACAGAAGTTTGCAATGTTGAATAATCATTTCATAAAATAGTATTTAAGTACGAATGTCATTTGAAAGTGGTTTATTAATTGTTATCAATACAGTAAATGGCCATTACATTTTGAAAGCCATTCATATGTAATACAATGTAGAATCACAGAAGTTTGCAATGTTGAATAATCATTTCATAAAATAGTATTTAAGTACGAATGTCATTTGAAAGTGGTTTATTAATTGTTATCAATACAGTAAATGGCCATTACATTTTGAAAGCCATTCATATGTAATACAATGTAGAATCACAGAAGTTTGCAATGTTGAATAATCATTTCATAAAATAGTATTTAAGTACGAATGTCATTTGAAAGTGGTTTATTAATTGTTATCAATACAGTAAATGGCCATTACATTTTGAAAGCCATTCATATGTAATACAATGTAGAATCACAGAAGTTTGCAATGTTGAATAATCATTTCATAAAATAGTATTTAAGTACGAATGTCATTTGAAAGTGGTTTATTAATTGTTATCAATACAGTAAATGGCCATTACATTTTGAAAGCCATTCATATGTAATACAATGTAGAATCACAGAAGTTTGCAATGTTGAATAATCATTTCATAAAATAGTATTTAAGTACGAATGTCATTTGAAAGTGGTTTATTAATTGTTATCAATACAGTAAATGGCCATTACATTTTGAAAGCCATTCATATGTAATACAATGTAGAATCACAGAAGTTTGCAATGTTGAATAATCATTTCATAAAATAGTATTTAAGTACGAATGTCATTTGAAAGTGGTTTATTAATTGTTATCAATACAGTAAATGGCCATTAGATTTTGAAAGCCATTCATATGTAATACAATGTAGAATCACAGAAGTTTGCAATGTTGAATAATCATTTCATAAAATAGTATTTAAGTACGAATGTCATTTGAAAGTGGTTTATTAATTGTTATCAATACAGTAAATGGCCATTACATTTTGAAAGCCATTCATATGTAATACAATGTAGAATCACAGAAGTTTGCAATGTTGAATAATCATTTCATAAAATAGTATTTAAGTACGAATGTCATTTGAAAGTGGTTTATTAATTGTTATCAATACAGTAAATGGCCATTAGATTTTGAGAGGCATTCATATGTAATACAATGTAGAATCACAGAAGTTTGCAATGTTGAATAATCATTTCATAAAATAGTATTTAAGTACGAATGTCATTTGAAAGTGGTTTATTAATTGTTATCAATACAGTAAATGGCCATTAGATTTTGAAAGCCATTCATATGTAATACAATGTAGAATCACAGAAGTTTGCAATGTTGAATAATCATTTCATAAAATAGTATTTAAGTACGAATGTCATTTGAAAGTGGTTTATTAATTGTTATCAATACAGTAAATGGCCATTAGATTTTGAAAGCCATTCATATGTAATACAATGTAGAATCACAGAAGTTTGCAATGTTGAATAATCATTTCATAAAATAGTATTTAAGTACGAATGTCATTTGAAAGTGGTTTATTAATTGTTATCAATACAGTAAATGGCCATTACATTTTGAAAGCCATTCATATGTAATACAATGTAGAATCACAGAAGTTTGCAATGTTGAATAATCATTTCATAAAATAGTATTTAAGTACGAATGTCATTTGAAAGTGGTTTATTAATTGTTATCAATACAGTAAATGGCCATTAGATTTTGAAAGCCATTCATATGTAATACAATGTAGAATCACAGAAGTTTGCAATGTTGAATAATCATTTCATAAAATAGTATTTAAGTACGAATGTCATTTGAAAGTGGTTTATTAATTGTTATCAATACAGTAAATGGCCATTAGATTTTGAAAGCCATTCATATGTAATACAATGTAGAATCACAGAAGTTTGCAATGTTGAATAATCATTTCATAAAATAGTATTTAAGTACGAATGTCATTTGAAAGTGGTTTATTAATTGTTATCAATACAGTAAATGGCCATTACATTTTGAAAGCCATTCATATGTAATACAATGTAGAATCACAGAAGTTTGCAATGTTGAATAATCATTTCATAAAATAGTATTTAAGTACGAATGTCATTTGAAAGTGGTTTATTAATTGTTATCAATACAGTAAATGGCCATTAGATTTTGAAAGCCATTCATATGTAATACAATGTAGAATCACAGAAGTTTGCAATGTTGAATAATCATTTCATAAAATAGTATTTAAGTACGAATGTCATTTGAAAGTGGTTTATTAATTGTTATCAATACAGTAAATGGCCATTACATTTTGAAAGCCATTCATATGTAATACAATGTAGAATCACAGAAGTTTGCAATGTTGAATAATCATTTCATAAAATAGTATTTAAGTACGAATGTCATTTGAAAGTGGTTTATTAATTGTTATCAATACAGTAAATGGCCATTACATTTTGAAAGCCATTCATATGTAATACAATGTAGAATCACAGAAGTTTGCAATGTTGAATAATCATTTCATAAAATAGTATTTAAGTACGAATGTCATTTGAAAGTGGTTTATTAATTGTTATCAATACAGTAAATGGCCATTAGATTTTGAAAGCCATTCATATGTAATACAATGTAGAATCACAGAAGTTTGCAATGTTGAATAATCATTTCATAAAATAGTATTTAAGTACGAATGTCATTTGAAAGTGGTTTATTAATTGTTATCAATACAGTAAATGGCCATTAGATTTTGAAAGCCATTCATATGTAATACAATGTAGAATCACAGAAGTTTGCAATGTTGAATAATCATTTCATAAAATAGTATTTAAGTACGAATGTCATTTGAAAGTGGTTTATTAATTGTTATCAATACAGTAAATGGCCATTACATTTTGAAAGCCATTCATATGTAATACAATGTAGAATCACAGAAGTTTGCAATGTTGAATAATCATTTCATAAAATAGTATTTAAGTACGAATGTCATTTGAAAGTGGTTTATTAATTGTTATCAATACAGTAAATGGCCATTAGATTTTGAAAGCCATTCATATGTAATACAATGTAGAATCACAGAAGTTTGCAATGTTGAATAATCATTTCATAAAATAGTATTTAAGTACGAATGTCATTTGAAAGTGGTTTATTAATTGTTATCAATACAGTAAATGGCCATTACATTTTGAAAGCCATTCATATGTAATACAATGTAGAATCACAGAAGTTTGCAATGTTGAATAATCATTTCATAAAATAGTATTTAAGTACGAATGTCATTTGAAAGTGGTTTATTAATTGTTATCAATACAGTAAATGGCCATTAGATTTTGAAAGCCATTCATATGTAATACAATGTAGAATCACAGAAGTTTGCAATGTTGAATAATCATTTCATAAAATAGTATTTAAGTACGAATGTCATTTGAAAGTGGTTTATTAATTGTTATCAATACAGTAAATGGCCATTACATTTTGAAAGCCATTCATATGTAATACAATGTAGAATCACAGAAGTTTGCAATGTTGAATAATCATTTCATAAAATAGTATTTAAGTACGAATGTCATTTGAAAGTGGTTTATTAATTGTTATCAATACAGTAAATGGCCATTACATTTTGAAAGCCATTCATATGTAATACAATGTAGAATCACAGAAGTTTGCAATGTTGAATAATCATTTCATAAAATAGTATTTAAGTACGAATGTCATTTGAAAGTGGTTTATTAATTGTTATCAATACAGTAAATGGCCATTACATTTTGAAAGCCATTCATATGTAATACAATGTAGAATCACAGAAGTTTGCAATGTTGAATAATCATTTCATAAAATAGTATTTAAGTACGAATGTCATTTGAAAGTGGTTTATTAATTGTTATCAATACAGTAAATGGCCATTACATTTTGAAAGCCATTCATATGTAATACAATGTAGAATCACAGAAGTTTGCAATGTTGAATAATCATTTCATAAAATAGTATTTAAGTACGAATGTCATTTGAAAGTGGTTTATTAATTGTTATCAATACAGTAAATGGCCATTAGATTTTGAGAGGCATTCACATGTAATACAATGTAGAATAGGAAAGTTTGCAATACCGCATAATCATTTTGTAAAATTGTATTTAAATATGAATGTCACTTGTAAGTGGCTTATCAATTGTTATCAGTACAATAAACGGCCATGACAGGCATTGCTCATATCTATTAATTCGATACTGAATGAAACTCAATTCATAACAGTAAGCTATTATTTAATATAATTGCATCTAATTATGAATTTTTCATAGCAGAAGGTTTATCAATAGTTTTGTATAGTAAGCTATACAAAACTGCAGAGTTCTCAAATACATATATTTATTGCTCAAGGTATTTACAGAAGTGACTAATGTACAAGAAAGAGTTTTTAATATGTACTAATGAAAGTAAATACACATAGCGCGACCTATTCTTTAGACATTATATCTTAAACTTAATTCGGAATATATTCCAAGAGGAATTTTGTTGTTAAAATCAAGAATGCATTCCAGGTTTTTGAGATGCTGCATGAAGCGTTTATCTTTTTGCGACAAATTAAGAAAATTTATTTTGTGTTTAGTATACGGAGATGGCAGATTATTATAATGTTTGACTTGACTTTAATCTGCTATTTCTGATATTCTAATTTTTAACATAAATTCCGTGTGATAACTAAAGATTTTTAAATCTTAAAAAATGCCATAGAGGAAAAAGCAGTATGAAGAAAATTCAATAAAGTTATATCGTTTCATTTAAAAAATGATAGGATAAACAGTGTCTTGTAAATTTCTTAATGAGTTGAATTTTAATGATTAAGCTTATGATTACATAGTAACAGTTAGTATGACTTGGTTGACTTCATAATATAAAAATACGGAATTAAAATAAATTTATCTATTTTTTGTATTTTTCATAACAGTGATGAATTAAGAGAATTAAAAAAGGACCAAATTTAGAAACATTTACATAAACTATCGAAAATTTTAAATACATCAAGCATGTGGTTATGTTTCCTCATTATTGTTATATTTCTGATAATGAGTTGATAACATTAAGATACTTCCGAAAGATATTATAAAAATATTCACAATATATAAAGACGCAAATTAAATATTTTCACACGTTATGGAACAATTAAAATTTCGAAAGAGTGTTTTATATACAAATATAAAAATATTTTTGAATGCTTATATACTTTTCTTCCTTTTCTTTTCAGATCATGTTATTTCTTGGTTATCTTATTATTTCTTATGCCGTTTCAATGGTGACATCTTTGTTGTTTGAATCCCCTTTGATAAGACTGGAAAAACTTATCAGAAATAAATCAGCCTCTTGATGAAATATTAGGTATTAGCTTGTGAAAAAAGAGAAATCGAAAAAAAAATGTATTTAAATAAATTTTCTCAAAAATAAAATATCACATTTTTGTATGAATATTATTTTAACACGAATATATAACTCTAATAGCAAATAAATCTATATCTTAAATTTATCACATTTGTTTTAAGAACATTCTTTTCATACGCAACATTTTTTTTTTCTATTCTCAAAAAATCATAATTATTTTCATTGATTGGGTTTGTTTTACATCTTCTAATTGGTTTATTCCTATTATTGAAGCTTATCATTTTGTTTAATGCATGTATGGATATGACATAAGCCAGCTATTATATATTCAACAACAATTTTTTAAAAATAATAAATAGAAATTTTATGCCTTTGAAATATTAGTTTTTTTTTAGAAATTGTTTCTATTGAGTGAATTCAGAAATTGTTTCTGTTTTCTTATTTTTTTTTTCCTTTTCACTTTCTCATATAAGTCATCATTCTTTCTCATATCATCAAAAAATTTGAAATCGAGGTTTTGATGAATCTTCACGTTTCAAACCTCCTTGAGTTCAAAAACACATGCTTGGTATCAAATCTATCTGTTTTTTCGATACACTACGAATATTATAAGTAAAAGTAAAAAGGCTTTAAGCTAGACGGCTGAAATTTGGTATGTGGAGTTTCGACCAAATTTATAGATTTCTATCAAACGTTGAAGGAAATTTATGCACCGAAAGTCTTTCTGTCTGTCTTTTTGCTCGAATACAAGCAAATTCAAGAACTACAAAACATAAAATGATAGATAAATATTACTTGATATGCAGATTTAGCTGCATATCAAATTTTGAACCAAATTCATCAAACAGTTGATCGCCTGTCGGTCTATACTTTGGCATGCATATTAATGTAATAACTCATAAATACAATTATTTAAATGAATAGAATTCGATATGTTATCTTGTGACTACACATGTAGATTTATGTCAAAATGTGGCTTCGATTGGCGAGCAAAAAGATGTCCAAAATACATATTTTCGCTATACATTCAGTAAAAATGTTCGATTCACTCTTTAGATTAATTACCTAAAGGCATTATTTTAATTCAGAGGAAACAGGGTTAGTTCTTGAAGAGTATACAAGAAAGTTTCTGGGAGACCATTCCACGGTTATTTTGAATCACATTGAAGATGTGATATTTAAAGCACTAGATTTTATTTTGTTGTTTCTAATGAAATAAAGTTGACAAATAACAATATTATGGAAATGCGATCGGGTACCATTAGATTTTATAAAACTGAAAAGCTGAATCAAATAATACTTAATATTGTATCAAATATAATCAATCAATAATAATATTATATCAAATCTAATCATTCAATAATATTATATCAAATATAATTATTCAATAATAATATTATATCAAATATAGTCATTCAATAATAATATTATATTAAATAAAAATCTATAAATTTTAGTGTATATAAAAATTAGTTCAAAATTCACATTTTAAGTTAAAAACATTCGATCATTGATAATATAGTCATTGAGGATCAATGAAAGGTATATTTTTATTAAAATTCAAATAGCTTTTGCATAGGGATTGCAATACCGGTATACCGGGATACCGAATACCGGTATTTTGAGCCATTTGTACAATTTTGTAATACCGGTATACACAAGTTTAAATACCAGTTTATCGGTATTTACTAGAAATTTTTAAAATTTCTCCACTTATATGTTCAGGTATCGCGAACATAGCAAAATTGTATACGTTTTTGGTTTTATGTCTTCCTAACGGGCGAAATTAATTAGCTAATTAACGGCTTAATTAGTTGCTTAAATCTAAATTAGCGAAACATGGATTATCCCAGAAAGAAAATATTGTATCCTTAACGACTGATGGAACAACAATTATGAAAAAAGTTGTAAAGTTGATTGGTGCAAATCAGCAGCTGTGCTATGCACATGGAATTCAATTAGGAGTAATAGGTGTATAATACCAAAAAAATAAAGAACAGAAGAATCCAAATACTGTGGATATAGAAACTTCGGATTACGACTTTGAATAGAGTAAGAGTGAGAGTGATATTGACAATGAAGATAATGACAATATAATTGTTGAAGAAGATATTGCTAATGAGGATGAAATATTGACCTATTAAGAATTGCTTCCTATAATTTATAAAGTTCGAAAAATTGTTAAGATATTTAAACGTTCCCCTATAAAAAGAATATTTTATTAAAATATATACTAACTGAAAATAAAACAGAATATATGTTAATATTAGATTCTAAAACACGTTGGAATAGTTTATTCTTAATGATGGAAATCCAATCGAAAAAGCAATAATCGACTTAAACCTGTAAATTAATTTTTCAGATAGTGAATTCGACTTAATATCCAGAACTATATCAGCTCTACTTCCAATAAAACTGACTGTTGAGGCATTATGTCGGAGAGATTCTAATTTATTAACATCTAATGCAACAATAAATTTATGTTGCAGTCACTGAAAGAACAGCACACATCACTATATGAAGAATTATATATTACATTGAAAAATCGCACAGAAGAAAGGCATACCGAAATAGAAAATGTCTTATGGTATTTACATAATTATAATGATTTTAAAAATGAAAAGGAAAAAGAAGAAAAGAAAATTACCAATTCAAATCTGATTAAGTTTAGAGTAAATTTTCTTTAAATTTTTTACCCACAATCATATCCACATTCAGAAGAATTCGGTTCAATTATCGAAGATTATGATGTCACTACTGTAGATAGTGAAAAGGAATTGTCTCTTGAACAAAAATTAGAATTAGCGATAAACCAAACGATATTAGCGATATTCAACGAACCAAAATACAATACAGAAATCAGCTATACCCAAAACCATCGATTTATTTGAAGATGAGGGATTTAGAGGTAAATATTTGGAAAAAGTATATCGCGCACTGCTAACAGTACCATCAACTAGCGTAGATGCCGAAAGAGCTTTTTCGACAGCTGGTAATTTTTACACAAAATTATTTTTCAGGCTTAATGACAGTACAATTGATGCATTATGTTTTTTAAGATCACATTACAAAAATTTGTAATAGTACCACAGACTGAATAGTGATATTTACACATTTTTTGGGATTTAAATAAATAAGATGTTTCTTTACTTTTTTGTGATTATATACTGTTATAATTTATAAGTTACAAATTATTTTTTGTGATATTTACACTCTCTAACAAAACTGGCAAATAAAACAAAGATACAACTGTGTTTTCTTTCTTTTTCTAAAATTTCTAATACCGGTATTAAGATTTAAAAAATATAGAATACCGGTATTTAACTTTTGGTCCGGTATTGCAATCCCTACTTTTGCATCATAAAATTTATAAAATCTTAATGAATAAAACCCAAGAAAATATTATAAAAACTTTACATATAATTGTGCATTCCACTGATATTCAAGATATTTTTCTTATAAATTTGGCATCCATCACGCATCAGGTGAACATCATTTTTAAATTTGTAATTTATCACTACAAGAAACCTCTATTCATCAGTATCAACTTATTATGTGTGAGTAATTACGAAGATATTTATTGAAATTTAGGGTCAAACGATAGTATTTATTGCTTATTATTTTTCAAATGTCATTTCGATCTGAATTATAAATGATGAATTTCTAACATTCTAATTTACCCAGCATTAAAAATTTGCGAAAGTTTTTATTACAATGCACACCTCGTATTTGACAAATAATCACTAAAGCCCATTTTTGGAAACATGAATTCATTATATTATTCAATCGAAAAAATATGTATTATTGTAAAAGCAAAATATCCACTACTGCAACTGTCAACAGTATTATCTTCTTTTTTTAACACAGAATAAAAAAAGTGTCATTGTTATCCGTCAATAAATTTTTTGAGAAAAAAGGGTTTTTAGTAAAGCTTTTTATACAATGCTATCAACTAAAAATAAACAATGAATTTCGCTTCTTATCATTTCATCACCGATATGTGTCTTCCTACATCGATAAACATGGAACTTCTTTTGATGTCTTAAAACGCTGATTATTACTAACACACGAAAACTCGAAAAGATATTTATCGATAAAAAGTCGCTACATATTATATATAAATTCAAATAACGCATCATTTTCAATTACGAATTCAAGAGATCAATTCCCTGACTTATATTTTAAATATACGTAAAAACGCGTGTCAACCTTGCTGAAGGTCACGTGGGGTGAACCACGGAGTGTAACCCCCTTCTTCGCCAAGTTGCAATAATGCACCAAAGCTGGCAACCTCAGTTTTCTCTAGACTGACAAACTAATTATCTTTCGCCTTTATTATGCGCTATGATTGGACATCTGCTCCCTCGCTTTTGAACATTTCGCAAAACACGGCGCAAGACCATTGTTGGCGAGTTGGAGATTTTTGAAAATTGCGCCAAGCGTAACGGTCACGTGTTATCATATATCTCCGGTATAGAAATTCGATTTGAAGGATTTTATGATTGATCAAATCAATTTTTGCTTAAAAAAGCGACCGAGAATAGTCTCCCCATAACGTTCTTCTATACTCTCTAAAAATATACTTATGTATAATTAACTACATGCCATTAGCAAGAATATTATCTTTGGCAACCTTTTTGGCGATAAATCGTTTAGATGCAATTAATGCACAAGCACCGGAAACACAACGTGTATTTTGGATTCTTATTTTCGAACAATTGCAGCCCAAATTTGATATGAAATTGCACATAAAGTCACAAGATTAGCCGTGTTAATTATTTTTTTTTAAAGTTATCATGTTCACATACATGTGAATGTACGGACGGACAGATGATCAATCATCTGGCAGATTCGATTCAAAATTTCATGTGGATCTATATTTTAGATGTTAGATGTTTTAGACAGAAAAGATATTCAACGTCAAAAATAATATATATATATATATATATATATATATATATATATATATATATATTTATAAGGATCAAGAATAAATCGGAACTGGTGTGAAATCAAATATAACTGTAAACGTCTTTGAATGGAAACTGTATAAATTCTTCTTTACGGTAATTGTTAGCTCCTCAATTATCAGTGTCCTCAAAAGTGATTTCTACTGCTGATAAGTATTCCTCAAAAGTGATATCTGCTTCCAGAAGAAAGCGAGCTTTCTCAGCGCCGAATATAACATATATCCAAATATTTTCGTCATATAAATGAAGTAATTTACGGTTATAAATGTTACAAATGAATCAGAATTATGATAAACTTTGTGTAAATGTAAAAGTCACGTAAAAAGGAAATGTAAAAACTCTTTTTTGCTGTAATTGTATTGAGTTCACAAAAAAATCAGAATGTGTATTAACATCAACATTTTTTTTTTTTTAATTTTTAATACAGACATATGAATATTTCTTTCTTATTAATTTTATGTGAGATAAAATAATCTTATAATGATGTTCTAAATTAACTTTACCATACTCAGTGTGTTCATAAGTCATGAGATGAGTCACGATTCCGATTGTTCACCTATTGTTCAAAGCAAGTCACAGCTATAAAACGGCGAGAGATATGCATAGAAAGGGTGAAAGTTTTTGTAGAATGGATATCCTGCTAAAAATATTTAGAAACAATGGTGGAATGCAATTGTAGTATCCCTTACTGCTTTATGATTGAAGGTATAATTAGTCAAAACAGGTGAATAATTGTTTCATCAAGACGAAAAACGCTTGCACTGAATTTTAAAGAAGTTAGGATTTGTAAAGTGGTTTACCAAATATAAATATATTTTCATTTAAACTTTTGGCACTTGTTAGAATCCTATATACTAGAATACTACATGAAAGAACATCTCAAAGAGTTTGAGAAATATTTGAGCACAGGTGGCCGTGACTTTAGCAAGATTTGAATGATTACTTCACTCATTTTTATGTCAGCCAGTTAGCCTAAGTTGGCGATCCTTTGGAGAATGCTGTTTTCACCTGTATGAAAAGGATCTTGTTGAAAGAAACGATGATGCTTAAGAGGCATTAACTTCCTAGATTTGAATTCTGCAAAACAGAAGAGACAACTTTCTTTTGGACCATTTATGTCATGAGTAAATTAAGTCACCCCACCTTCATATAAATATTTACTCATATGCCATGAAACTTCTACACTTTTCCAAAACTTTTAGTGATGTTCATTTATATAGTAGAAGTATTATAGTTATATTTTGTTTTGTTTTGTAATAATAGGAATCGTAAAATGTTTTGCAATTACATAAAATGATTGTGTAATTGTAATTCATTGTATATAAAATAATTTTGAGTTTGAAAAAACAAGATGAGTTTGAAAACAAAGATTTTTACATAATGTGCGTATGTCTGTGACAAAGATACCTCAAAAATTATTTGAGCTAATCGATTGAAAATTGATATACGGTCTTTAGCACCAAATTTGCAGATTTCTATCAGATTTTGAGTAATATCTAGTAAGAGGAAGTCCATCTGTCCAACTATTCGAATATTAGTTAACAGGATAATTACAAAACGAAGATGGCTAGATAAATAAAATTTGGCACATAGATTTAATATCTAGAGTGAAGGCACCTATCAAATTTTGATCCAAATCCAACTACGTTTTGACTGACTGTCGGCCTGTATTTTCAGAAACATGCAAACGCGATAATTCAAAAGCGCAATGACTTAAATATAGCAAATGTTATGTGGGATTTCGTGATTACAAGTATAGTTTTGTGTCAATTTTTTTTCTCTATCGGTTGAGTCTAAAACACAAATTCGATTTCTTTGGATACTATTAACGCTTGCGCCAGGGATTCATTGCCAAATAATTCGCCAATGAGAAAATTTGGGTAGATCATTCAAGCTGGTTTTCATCGAAAATGTTAGATATTATGCAAAGCGATTTAAAATCTATACTTATATAAAGCTCAATGTGTGTGTGTGTGTTTACAGGCCAAACCGTTTGACTTACAGATACTAAATTATGTATATTTATACTTTAGAGGTCGGGAATGTGCACCTGGGGTCAACTTTTCTGAATTTCTAATTAGAATTTTAATTATTAATTAAACACTTACTTTCCCGCCAAAAAATCTTTTCATTTCTCCCACCGCCAAATGAGCAAGACTTCGATTTTCCCCCCACGATAATGAGGCTAGGCTTAATGTTTTTTGGCCGATTATTTCAACGATTCTGTTTATTTTCTTAGTGTTTGATGCATTTAAAATAAAACATTGTTCATTAATCGATCTTTCAGATTCACTCTGCAGTACTTTTGAATTAAAATAAAACAGAATAAAGGAAATTAAAAATTTCTAATCTGCATAGAGTTACCCCAACTGGCGTAGAAAAATTCACGCATTTGCGTTACCGTAACTGGCAATGAAAATTCACGCATGCGCATTGTGTTCTGATTGTTGACAACTATTATCAACGGATGTGGACTTGATTTAAATTATTTGTAGGTCAGTTGTACGTTTTTGTAATTAAATTGTATTTATGTTAGTTATATATTTTTTGTATATGCTTATAGTTTTAAGTACATCGTTTTTAAGTAGTTTTTTTAACCTGTTTTCAACTAATTATTTTAAACGATTCGTTTTATTTTCTTAGTGTTTGATGCATTTAAAATGAAACATTGCTAATGAATCGATCTGCTCATAATGAATCTGAGGAATTTTTGTTGACCAACTCTTGAGATATTACATAAATTAAGAAAGATATTCTTTAGTGCCCATAACGTTTAAACGCTCAGTGACCCTGTTTTCAGTTATCATATTATAAAAAAAATTCTTTGTTTCAGTAAAAAAATATTATTATATTAATTGCAGATTAATCCTTTCCACTTTAATTTAAGGCATAAATTCTACAGGAGCTAACAGAAAATGAGAGAGATACATATTACATTATGACTGAAGGCCTTTATAATATTATGAATGAATTATATGACAATCAAAATTTGAAGTTTTAAAATATTTTGATGAAGAAGCTAATAAAGTAGGAATTGCATAAAATATTTAATTATTAAAATTTTAACGAACTTTAAGATTGGCGAACCGGCTGGTCGCCAAAGGCGGCTAGTTTAAAATAAATTACAATTGAAGAACAAATATAAAATAATAAATGGTGCTAAAATGAATGAGCCCTCAGATAAATTCCACATAGATCTATTTTTAGAGTTTTTCATTTCAATATGAATATTTTATTAGGTTTCTTTCGACGAAAACAGAGTATCTAACAAGATCTTTTAAATAATCCATAAAATTTTAGGATACTTAAAAGACTCTACGTTTTATTTTAATTTTCAGATATATTTTTTTACCAAGAATTGTGTGTATGAGAGAAAATGTTAAGTGAGAAAATTTCTTTCTTTTTTTTTTTTTTTTCTGAAGGCAACGGAATTACAGCAAAAGTATCTGGATTGTCAATTTTGTCTAACTAATAAGGCAAAACAATATTAAGGGCGTGACAAGATTCCTTCCCGTGCCATTTTATTATGACTCAAAGTAGTGCCCATAAAGTTTAAACGCTCAGTGACTCTGTTTTCAGTAATCAAATCATAAAAAATGCTTTGTTTCAGTAAAAAATATTTTTATATTAATTGCAGATTAATCCTTTCCACTTTAATTTAAGGCATAAATTCTACAGGAGCTAACAGAAAATTAGAGAGATACATATTACGTTATGACTGAAGGCCTTTATAATATTATGAATGAATTATATGGCTATCAAAATTTGAAGTTTTAAAATATTTTGATGAAGAAGCTATTAAAGTAGGAATTGCATAAAATATTTAATTATTAAAATTTTAACGAACATTATGATTGGCGAAGCAGCTGGTCGCCAAAGGCGGCTAGTGTTACAAAAGAGACAGAATCAGCTCACCTTGCTTACTAATTTTAAAGTCAAAAGTCCTTCGTTTGAACGAATTTTAATCAGCTTTAGGTTATGATAACTGGCGCTCTAAAACATGACAAGCCACCCGCTCATTGTTTTTAATTTCATGAGATAAGAATATCGCCTCATTGTTACACGATTTACTATAGTTTGTGAAATAACTAAAACAACTCCCTGCATCTCCTCTTAAATATGACCATAAATTTATGATATTCACTGAAAGGACTATTTAATACTAAATGCGTAAAATTTTGAAAAAGCATAAAAATGTGCTCGAATTTTAAATATTTTTTGGTTTTTCTTGTTTTAAGCGTGATTTTTAACTCCTCGGTGTATTGTCAAAATGAAGAGGAAATGGACACTCCTCAGAGTTATGATTTAGTGAATTGGATACAAAAAACTGTGGATTACGTTGGGAAATCAGAAAAATTGGATCACATGTCTGAAGATGATATTAAATTGTTAAATGGACTTCCAAATTTTGTTCTGCCGCTTCCTTTCAGTCGGATGTTACGTGAAGTGCTTTCGGAATCTGAATCAAGCAAATGTGGACAAGATTTAGATTATGTTTTTGAGAATATTTTTAGTCCCGGAGGCTGGTCAATGAAAAGTAAGTGTATTATCATTTGATAATTTACATATAATAATTTTCCTGTGATTGAAATTTTTTCCATTGTATTAAAGTTTTAATTGTGTTAAATATGCTTTCATACAAATGTTTTATTTTGATATAAATTAATACGCACACAAAAAAACTAATTTAGCTTAAAGTTTCAACCAATCCTTACTTGATTTTTTAAATATAAGTTTAAAAAAATCATTAATTGTCTTTCATTACTTGATTTTTTAAAAACATATTTAGAAATATTTCATTTTAATAATTTGATTTATATCTACATAACTATTTGATTTTGTTTTTTTGTATGGCATACGAATATATACTTTAGTTTCTTAGTTGATATAACTGTAAAAGATTCTTAATTCAAATTTATAGAAGTGATTTTCTTTATTTCATTGATAGTTGGATAATATTTTATTTTACTTAATTGCTTAATATTTGAACAAATGATTTTATTGACTTGACTGTCATTTGCACAACTTTTTATTTATCTTATTTGATTAACATATGTAAAATTTAAATTTACTCGATTAATTTCTTCGCAATACTGATTTTTTTTTCTGTTTTATTTATGTTATTTTAATTTTTTTATGTTTTATGTTTTATTAATTTTAATTATGTTTTATTAATTTTATTTATGTTTTATTAATTTTATTTATGTTTTATTAATTTTTTACTTAATTTATAGATAATCTTCTTGTATTGAAACAAAAATACAATTTATTTTTTTATTTTAGCATTCATTAATTTGTTTTTCAGTAAAATTTTAAATGTAGGGTGTGTTTTTTTTAGTTTACATTTTATTTTACATCTGAATAAATAAGTAAACTTTGAAGAAAAAAAAATGCTTTGTTTGGAACGATCCTTTTATCCATTGTTCATTATAAGAAATATATTAAAAAAAATAAATTGAAAGAATAATGTATCTATGTTTAATAAATACGGCTGCCTTAGTGTCGACTAACTAATTCACCGAAAATATTGGTTGCGGTTAAATTCAATTATTCTGTTATGTGAAGTCGATGTTCATTATTTCCACAGTAACGGATGTTGCTATGGAAATAATGAACAGTAACATTTGAAAAATGTGAAATAATGAACTATAAAATTTGGAAAATGTGAAATAATAAACTGTAAAAATTTGAAAAATATGAAATAATGAAATGTAAAAGTTAAATTTTAAAAACTCAAGCTTTGACAAATATAAGAATTGCGTAATTTTAATAGCCTTACACCTGTTCTGCTCATAGAAGGAAATTGAAATGAATTTGAAATTTCCTAAAGGAGACAAATTCTATGACATCATAAAGCTATCTTTAGCAATACCGTAAATTCATTTCTTGTTTCCCATGCAAATAGCAGAGATAAAAAAAATACCGTAAATTCATTTCTTATTCTTCAGGT
This sequence comes from Argiope bruennichi, assembly GCF_947563725.1. NCBI lineage: Eukaryota > Metazoa > Arthropoda > Arachnida > Araneae > Araneidae > Argiope > Argiope bruennichi. The sequence continues at coordinate 110,161,003 of NC_079158.1, read as the reverse complement.
AAACAGTAGAGATAAAAAAATATCAGGTTTCTCTATTGTTTTCAATAAAAATATGGAATTCCATATATTTTAAATATATATAAAGTAATATTTCACGATTGTGTAAATGAATATTTTATAAAAGATTGAAGAAAATTTGAGTTTCAATGTAAAAATGAAATGCATTGCTAAAAATTATGAAAAAAAAATTGCATGGTTCTTTTGTTCAGAAAAAATTTCATGGTAATTAAATTGATATTATTAAAATGCCAATATAATAAAATCTAAAACTTTGCAAAAATTATTTTTGTGTTGTAATGTCTTTGGAATAATGGTTTAAAAATTATTGGATTTTGTTGATTACAGTTGGATATAAAGATGTATGCATGCTCAGGTTGTTGTAAATGGATGTTATTGTAAAAAATGTGACGGATCAAAAATTTGTTGATAGATCATCTATATCAAATATAGATTCTATATGATGTTCATATTATATGTCGGATTATTATGATTTATTAAGAATAATCCTATATTTAATCATGTGCTTTAAAATTATTGAGCTTTTTCATAGAAATTAAAAAAAAACTATTATCAGTCCAAAAAAAAATCTCCCCCTGCCCCCCCAAAAAAGAAATTTATCAACTTAATGTAAATTCTAATTTTTATATATAGCGATATATAAACCTAACATACGTGGCACAGAAATCTCTCTTATTATTTGTCACATATTGCCGAATGGCTACAGTAAAAACGAAATAAAAAATATATAAAATTTTAATATAATATATAAAAATAATAAATAAAGTTAAATAAAAATAAAACAATATTCTATATAAAACAATGTATTCAGTCAAACAAAACAATATTTTATATAAAACAATGTATCCAGTCAAACAAAACAATATTCTATATTACACAATGTACTCAGTCAAAGAAAACAATATTTTATATTAAACAATGTATTCAGTCAAACAAAACAATATTCTATATTAAACAATATGTTCAGTTAAAGAAAATAATATTCTATATTAAACAATGTATTCAGTCAAACAAAACAATTTTTTATATTAAACAATATGTTCAGTCAAACAAAACAATATTCTATATTAAACAATATGTTCAGTCAAACAAAACAATATTCTATATAAAACAATGTATTCAGTCAAACAAAACAATATTCTATATTAAACAATATGTTCAGTTAAAGAAAATAATATTCTATATTAAACAATGTATTCAGTCAAACAAAATAATTTTTATATTAAACAATATGTTCAGTCAAACAAAACAATATTCTATATTAAACAATATGTTCAGTCAAACAAAACAATACTCTATATTAAACAATGTATTCAGTCAAACAAAACAATATTCTATATTAAACAATATGTTCAGTTAAAGAAAATAATATTCTATATTAAACAATGTATTCAGTCAAACAAAACAATTTTTTATATTAAACAATATGTTCAGTCAAACAAAACAATATTCTATATTAAACAATATGTTCAGTCAAACAAAACAATATTCTATATTAAACAATGTATTCAGTCAAACAAAACAATATTCTATATTAAACAATATGTTCAGTTAAAGAAAATAATATTCTATATTAAACAATGTATTCAGTCAAACAAAACAATTTTTTATATTAAACAATATGTTCAGTCAAACAAAACAATATTCTATATTAAACAATATGTTCAGTCAAACAAAACAATATTCTATATAAAACAATGTATTCAGTCAAATAAAGCAATATTTTATATAAAATAATGTATCCAGTCAAACAAAACAATATTCTATATTAAACAATATGTTCAGTCAAACAAAACAATTTGTTGCATTAATTTGCAAGTACCAACTCTAATTTTCCCAAATTACGTAGATAGGTGAAGAAAAATGAGATTGAGCAATTTTTTACTCTGAATTTTTCAGTGCTGGATTCTTATGGAAAACCTGAGAGTGGAATTTTATTGGGGAATCTGAGATGGCTTGGAGACTATGACGAATGCGTTGGAATTTATGCTCCTGCCAAAGGCAATCAAGAGAATATCACTGTTGGGAATTTTCATGGAAGATACTGTACCCTTCAAGTTCCTTTAATATTGGGAAATGTGGTAATCTTCTCTTGAATGCACTTTTTGCAATGATTATAATGATTTTAATTTATGTTTCATAAATTGATTTATTTTCTTTCAGTCATTGGCTTTGTCTTTCTATAAAATTACTTTCTTTCCAATCTAAATAATGATTTTAACCCTTTAAAGGGCCATTTTTTTTCTAGTCATATTATGTTAAAATATTTTTAGGCTTGAAATTAGAATAAGAAAAGGGATTCATTTAGCTTATTAGATACATTTAATTTGATTGATTAATTTATTTGGTTAATTAATAATTAAGTGACAAACCAAGACACATCATTCTGTGTGAGATAAAGAACTGCAGTATCCAAGTTTATGTCTTTCTAAAAACATTTGTCAGAACCTATGCCAACCTACATAATTTCATACAAAGATTGATAAATTTGGTAGGAAGCATACTTCCCGCGGCCTTAGAAAGGGTTAATTTATGTTTCCTAAACTGGCTTATTATTTTTTTTTTCAGTCCTTGCCTTTGTCCTCTCTAGAATTACTTTCTTGCAATCTAAATAATAATTATAAATTCTGTTTCATAAATTGGTTCATTTTCTTTCAGTCATTTCCTTAGTCTTTCCTTAGTCTTTTTTAGAATTACTTTTTTTCCAATCTAAATAATGATTTTAATTTTTGTTTCATAAATTAGTTTATTTTCTTTCAGTCATTGCCTTTGTCTTCTCTAGAATTATTTTTTTATAATCTAAATAATGATTTTAATTTCTTTTAGTCATTGCCTTTGTCTTTGGCAGCCTGCCTGCCAGATTCTTGTAATACAAAGAAGAACCAGAAAAGTGATGCACCAGAGATTTTAAACTCAGCTGGTAAGTAAGAGTCTTTAATTCCTTTCAAAAACATTTTTGGATTTAGATGGCAAAGTTTTTTTTTTTTTTTTTTTTTTTATAAACCTTACCATTTTTAGTATGAAAACTGTTGCAACGGATATGATCTTTTAACATTGATCTTGTTCCCGTTCCATTATAATGGAAATGCGATACATATGCTATCCAAAACTTAATTTTCCATTTAATTTCCACACGGCTTTGAAAAAGCTGGTTAGAAAAGAAGAACGAAACTTTAGAAGCGTGTAGTGTACAAAAAAATATTTAGTACACAACCATAACCGGTCACTCCGACCCGCCACTAAGGCATTCGGATTTATCTGATTGACCCAGACACTATCGGGAGCTAAGGTTGAGTCTTAAGGGCCATCACCGGCCACGGTATAACCCTTCTGTGAATAGTATAACCAGTCATCGGTAGGAGGTAGCCGACCTCTACCATTTCTGTACCCACCGGTTGCGAGAACCAACCATAATACCGGAAGCTTCCCATCCTCATATCTGAGGTGCCTCTCGGTGGGATATATTTAGCACGTGAAATCGGTGATCACAAAATCTGTGTAATTTAGAAACATTAATCTCCCATTTTGAAACAGCGCAAATGTAAAAATGAGCACATTTCACAAATTTGAGTCTCGTTCAGGGGACGAGGTTTATACTTCAGCTGGCATTCTAAATTTTTGTACTACACCAGCCGAATTGCATTTGACACAAAGGTGTATACCGAGCTCACGTATATGACGGATCTTTAATGAAATCGGGTTCAATCCTGTAACCTTAAGGAGATCTTACCTCGGAAAACTAGCATATTCGGAAATGACTTATTAAAATGTTTGCCATTAGAGACCCTTTGGTTATCACCTGTTTGTCTCTAGTTATTGTATGTTTGATATTAGTTTGTCTTTAGTTATCATATATTTTTCATTAGTTACTCTTTAGTTATTATATATTTGTCATTAGTTACTCTTTAGTTATTATATATTTGTCAGTAGTTAATCTCTAGTTATAATATTGTTACAAACCTGTAATTTTGCTTCCCAGCACGAATACTGTCATCATAAGAAAGACTGATTTACAATCATTCGTATTAGATGCTGCTGGATGCTGAGCTAGTGATCCTAGAGCTTGGCGACTTTGGAGACAAAATGGATAATGCTTGAAACTTCGATAATTTTGTCGATCCGACCATTAGGAACTGAGATACGCCTGATTGGTCTAGAAGTTTCTAGACCCGCAACCCGGGAACTATAAAAGGCCGGCACTCTCAAGCTGTAGGAGTCGTTGTGGGCCGTCATCGTGAATTCTAGTCGAACTCCCCAACAAGTAATGAGTCTATGAGTCTTCAAGAGATAATCGAATTAACAGTGGAGTGCCAAAGTTGCGTGGAGCGAGTGCTGAACTGCTGTGTGCCAAATCCTGTTGCCTACTGTGGAAGCAGCGTCGTATCTTTTGTGTAGTAAGCAGTTGTGAGAAGTAGTGAGTCGGCAGTTAAAGCGAGAAGAGACAGCGAGAAGTTCAGCCGTTTGGAGAGACCGTAGAGCGAAGCTCCGAGCATCCCCTCTCCTGCTGGATTCTGTCTAGCCGCTTCGTGTGCAGTGGACGATTACTACTTGTGGGCTACTGTCGTCTGTAGTGTGCTACTGTGTGCTTTCCTGTATTCGTGTCTGCTGTAAATATTTGTCGTCTGTGTACTTGTCCTCTTTGTGTTAATGTCTTCGTGTAAATAAACGTCATGGTTTTCTACTGAGGCCTGCTGATTGTGTTCTCACACCATACACTACACTATCAAGCGAACCCGAGGAGAGAAATCCTGTAACAATATAGTACCTATTTGTCAGTAGTTACTCTCTAGTTATAATATAGTATTTGTCGTTAATGACTCTTTAATTATATATTTGTCGTTAGTGACTATTTAGTTATATGTTTGTCATTAGTGACTCTTTAATTATTATGTGTTTATCATTATTTGCAATGTTTGCTATTAGTCACAATATTTATCACTAGTTATTCTTTAGTTATTATATATTTCTCATTAATTCTAGAGTTTGTCAAATGGAAGAATTCAAAGAATGGAATTTAGAATTCGTGGGAAGAGCTTAAAAGAGGGATAGAATATACTTCACGAACAGCTTTTGATATAGAAACTTAGAAATTCAAAAGTCTCATGTATATGATATACCATTAGTAGAATCAGATTTCAAGTTTGTTATCTTTCGGTCACAAAGTGAGGACCATGTCATTAGGTAAACCCGAACCGCTGGCAGAATCAGAAATGAAATGACATTAGTTACTCTTTAGTTATTATATGTTTGTCATTATTGCAATGTTTGCCATTAATTACGATATTTGACATTAATTACTCTTTAGTTATTATATGTTTGTCATTATTTGCAATGTTTGCCATTAGCTAAGATGCTTGTCATTAATTGAAATATTTCCATTAGTTACAATGTTTGTCATTGGTTACTTTTTAATTATTATATATTTGTCGTTAATTCCAATGTTTGTCAAATGCTATTTGGCGTATCACGACGAATTTACAATTCATTGGAAGAAATAAAAAAAAGTGATAAATTATACTTCAAGAACAACTTTTGGTATAGAAATGAAAGAATTCAAATGATTCATTGAGGCGAAATACAAGATATTTGAATGAATAAAAAAAATTGAATTGTTTTCTTACACCATCAGCGATAAGTGGTTCTTCTGAGAAGTGCTTACTATAAAACATTATTCACAAACATCATATTAGGAAGATTGATAGAGTACTTGGAATGCAGTTTCTGAACAAACTCTGTTAATGGCTACAGAGATCGAACATTAGGGCCAGCTGTTATACATTCACGAGATAAATAGAAATTGAAATATTAAACTAATTAATTAATTGATGCTATCAAGTTTGAACCTTTGATAATGAATCTAATTTCGAATTATTAATATAAAAATTCCTGTAAAAGAATTTTTTTTTTATAAATGCTTCGTCAGTGAGCATCGATGTCAAATTAATAAAATGAATATCTTTTCCTTGTACACGCGCTTCAACTAGCAGCTAGCCTCTATTCAATATTCTTTAAAAAATTACTTGTTGAAATAGATTTTGCTATTTTTTCTGTCACTTGAACCTGTGCAGTAGAAATGTTTTTGGAATTCTACAATTTTTTTTATCAAAATAAATTCTTTTTCAGGTTCTTTCATGAATTTCGGATCGTTTTTTGGTAATGCCACCATAACGTGCAAATCTACTTCAAGAAAACTTACTGCTGGAGCTGTTATTGTAGCGTAATTATTTTCATATTATTCAAAATTATTTCTTCTGTTTAATCTGATTTGTTTTATCCAGAATAAGAAGTAGGATATTCAAAAAGTTGTCCTTTCCATCCAAGATTTGCCATTTTTCCTTATCTAAAATTATAGAAAAATATATTATAGAAATATATAATAGAAAATTATAGAAGATTTTATATATTACTTTACTCAACTTTAAAATAACAAAACTTTGTAATTATCATTCCAATCTAAACTCTAAAATTTTCAAAAATCTAATTTTTTCACAATTTAACAAGATCAAAAGGGTTTGCAATAATAAAAATTCCTATATTGAAGCATCAAATAACCTCATAAAAAATTTAATTAATAATGAATTTCCAATAAACTACTGTGATATCAACTTTTTGATTAAACAAAATATGATTTGGGATTAATCCTTTACCTAAAATTAAATAGAACTTTACTTGCATATTAGATCACTCAATAGATGGCGCTGGGAGACTACAATTATTATTTACCTTTAATACGTTAGCTTTGTGTTTTTAAAAAGCGGGAATCACAATCAATAGCTTAAAATGTCCTTGCTGGTGGTGGTATGTCCTTTCCTTTTTGTTTTTCTTTAATGGTTTAAGTGCTTTTAGTGTTTATTGATATTTTGTTATTGTTTTTTACTTATTTGTGGTTATTTTCTGCTAATTTGTTGTTTTGTATTGTCCTTGCTGTTAAAATGGTATATCTCTTAGGCCTAATTTCAGGGGATTTTCGGATACCCTGGAAGGAATCATTATTAGACTTTTTGTCTGCATTCCCTCACAGAAAAAATCCCTTTTTTCGAATCCCTGCCAGAGGGTGACCCTTGAAAAAGTCTTCAGGCTGGATTTTTTTTTTAAAATTGGTTTATTTGATTTTTCTATTAACTTGATTTTAATACTTTTGAATATATATATATATATATATATATATATATATATATATATATATATATATATATATATATATATACAGAATTACCGTAAAGTCCTTTTAAACTATTTCATATCGAAACTAGGCCTTGTACAGCTAGGGAAGTAATGAATAAATTTATATAGTAAAGTGAAAATGTCGAGACATGTGACAGTGCACCTAGCAACGAATTAAGAAAGTTACAATAATAATTCATAAAACAAAAAGGAGTTCAGTCAAAACGACCAATTAGAAAAAAAATGTGTGTTATTCCCTCATAAAAATACTAGGAAAAGGTTTCCTAGCCATGGTAAGACATTTGCGGGCTGTCTTAAGGTCCATAATTTTATGCAAGTGAAAGGGGATAACACCTTTATTAGAGAGTATACGAGAAAGTTTTGGGGAAACCACACATTCTGGTTTATTTAATGTATTGAACACAAAGATTTCTTATTGCCGAGGAAGTTTTATTATTAGTTAAATGTAAAAGCTGAAGGTGATAAAGAGAACTTGATCTAACGATCTGACGAATAAAACGTGTTTCCTTTTCGACTAGGAACTAGAAAAGTTAACAAAATAATATAGCTGTAAAAAAAAATGAAGCTGTTTTTTATTTGAAAATTTTTAAAGGAAACTTTTACAGAAAAAAAAACATGAATATATTTGATATTTCCCAAAAAGCTTTATACCTTTTTTTCTAAAAGAAATATCTTTTATTTTTTTAATATACTTTTCATCTTTTACTAATATTAACTCTGTTGTGCTCAAAATGAATTACATTATCTTTTCAGATTAATTTTAGCTCTAATTATTTTTCTGGCCGTGTTAGGAAGTTCAATAACTGCGTTTGAATACTACACAAATGCAAATGCTCCTGCAGAATCTAGTGACGCATCACACACGTCTATTGAACTTACCACCAACGGAGAAGTAAAAAATACGGTTCAGGATACTGGCACCAAGATACAAATCACATTGCCAGGTAAATGACTGATTTTTATTACACTATCAAAGAAACCTTAATAAAATATGTATTTACTTTTATTTTTTCTGGTAAATATTATTATTAGATTAATTAGACTTAATTTTTTTTAGAATGATATATTTCTTTTGTTAGATTGATAACTCACATAAATATAAAGTACATATAATTCATAAAATTATCTGTGATTTAATTACGAAAAATAAAGTGATTTCAAACAATAAGCTCATTCTATAAATAATTATTTAATAAAACTATTTTTAAATGTTGGTTCATCCTCAGAAGCAAATTACTTGCACACTATTAGAAGAAAGAAGAAAGAAAAGCAAATTACCTGCGCAAAATTAGAAGAAAGCAAAGAAAGAAAAGCAAATAACTTGCGCACCATTAAAAGAAAGCAAAGAAGGAAAAGCAAATTACTGCACACCATTAGAAGAAAGCAAAGAAAGAAAAGCAAATTACCTGCAACATTATTAGGTTTTCAGAATGGAATGTTAATCCTTCATGATAAACCATATAACAAAAAAAAAAGTGAGGCAAGTACAAGCAAAAATAAGTACCTACGCACAATTAGAAGAAAGCAAAGAAAGAAAAGCAAATTACCTGCGCACAATTAGAAGAAAGCAAAGAAAGAAAAGCAAATTACTACACACCATTAAAAGAAAGCAAAGAAAGAAAAGCAAATTACTGCACACCATTAAAAGAAAGCATAGAAAGAAAACCAAATTACCTGCAACACCATTAGGTTTTTAAAATGGAATGTTAATCCTTCATGATAAACCATATAACAAAAAAATGAGCGAGGACGACACGAACAAAATATTAACTCGCTCATAATTTGTGAAAACTACCTTGTGTTAAATTTTCATCACATCTTACTTCCTCCATTTTCTAGTGTGTCTATTGTTATCGTTTGGCTCGCCAAATGAATTTTCTCTACTGTTTCTTGAATCCGATTCCCATTCTTTGCTGACAATAGGATACAATAAAAATTTTGCTGTTTATAATTCTCATTTTTCAAATGAAAAAACAGCTGAGATTTTCCGCTTGCGCAAGAGGACGAATTGCGTGGACTTGCATTATAAGAGAAGTATTTCATAAAAGAATATTTAAAAAATTCCTAAATACTCCTTAAAAATTAAATATATGCTGTAAAGATGATAAAAATTCAAATTTATTGAAAATTTCTTTATTAGCATTTAATGCTTTTGTTATTCTAATTTGGTTTTTAAATCAATGACAAAATTATTTTCTATATTTTAATGCAGAAATAGAATTTTATTTGAAAATTTGCATAATTTTTCATTTGATCCTTTTTACTTATTAATAATTATTTGTTTCATATATCATAAAACTAAAACTACATTAGAGACTGATTATTCAAAAATTTGAGTTAATACTTTGAGTGAATGCATTTATTCTGTTTTCCACCACATTCGTAATCTTAAAAATAGTTATTCATCATTTTTTTACATCCGAAATTAGATACAAAGAACGATTTTTCTCATCTTGATTTGAGCTGAAAAAATAAATTTTTCCTTATTTTTAAGTTATTAACAGTTTATTGTTGAAGAAAAACGAATTTTCTTTCTTTTTTTTTCAGACTGGTTAGAAAAATTGAAGCCGTTTTTAAATTGCTTCTGCATTTTTACTAATGGCGAAAAATTACTGAATACTGATAATTCCGAAGGGCAGCTTCCTTGCCTTCATGGAATTCGGTTTCTGAGTATGACGTGGATTATCCTGTGCCACACTTACTTATCTGCAGCACTAGTTATAAGTAAGTGTCTTCAAGACTTTTCTACATATTAGCCACCTCTGACGAAAGACTTCTTCCCCCAAATTATTGATTTTCTTATACAATTAAATATATAATGTGGAATATATTTAAAAAATATTTCACTTTATTATTTAATACCACTGAAAAATATGAATTTAATTGAATAAATAAATGTACTGCAAATTGAAGAATATATTACAAAATAAAGTGGAAATCTAAAATCCTACTTCGGAGTTGATGATTAATCAAAACACGGTGTTGAATGTTTTGATGGAGGAATTTACATTCCATCACAGCATTAAACAACAATTTGATACTTACAGATAGTGTATCAAATTTAAATAATAAAATTATTAAAATTTAGCGAAGAATTGTACGATAATGAACTTGATATCATTTAAATGGTAATTTTTTTATGTCTTAGTATAATACAAAGACTAGTTTTATAAAATAATTGTTTTCTAAAATATGAACATGTACTTCCATAGGCAAATCCTTACGATTGTTTATCTGGCGATGGTTAAACCTGTTTTTTTCGTTCGATTAAATTTTCCGCTATCCTTGATTTCTTTTATATCTTCTTTTCTCTGACTTAATGATCTTTTTAGTGACGCGGTTAACCATCTCCAGAATATTTCTAATAATATGATGCTGCTTCATAAATTTGCTAAGCAAAGCCTTTGATTCAATGCAATTATAAAAATGTTCAAGAAGTTTGAAACTAACATAATGGTCTGTTTATATTTGATAGTTGCCATCTGACTAGGGATTGTAATACCGGACCAAAATTTCAATACCGGTATTCGGTATTTTTTAGATCTTAATACCGGGATACCGGTTTTAAAACCGGTATTAGAAATTTTGGAAAAAGAACGAAAACACAGGTGTTCTTTGTTTAATTTGCCAGTTTTATTAGAGAGTGTAAATATCTCAAAAAATAACTTGTAACCTATAAATTATAACACTATATAAAGAATCCCAAAAAAGTAAAGGAGCATTTTATTTATTTAAATCACAAAAAACTGTAAATATCACTATTCAGTCTGTGGTACTATTGCAAATTTTTGAAAAGTGATCTAAAAAACATAATGAATCAATTCCATTGTCAAGTAAAAAAAAAGAAAGTAATTTTAAAGTAATTTTGTGCAAAAATTACCAGCTGTCGAAAACACTCTTTCGGCATCTATGCCTGTTGGTGGTACTATTCTTAATGCGCGATATACTTTTTCTAAGTATTTACCTCTAAATCCCTCACCTTCAAATAAATCGATTTCTCATCGGATGGTTTTGGATATAGCTGATTTCTTTATTGCATTTTGGTTCGTTAACATTTTTTTTATTTACCGCTAATTCTAATTTTTGTTCAAGAGATAGTTCCTTTTCACTATCGACATTAGTATCATCATAATCTTCGATAACTGAACCGAATTCTTTTAAATGTGTATAGGCTTGTGGGTAAAAAAAATCTTCTTAAGAAAATTTGCTATAAACTTGATCAGATTTGAATTGGTTATTTTCTTTTCTTCTTTTTCATTTTCATTTTCAAAGTCATTACAATTATGTAAATACCATAAGACATTTTCTATTTCGATATGCCTTTCTTCTGTGCGATTTTTCAATGTAATATTTAGTTCTTCAGATAGTGATGTGTGCTGTTCTTCCAGTGATTGCAACATGAAATTATTGTTGCATTAGCTGTTAATAAATTGGAATCTCTCTGACATAATGGATCAATAGTCAGTTTTACTGGAAGTAGAGATGATACAGTTCTGGATATTAAGTCGAATTCACTATCTGAAAAATTAATTTACAGGTTTAGGTCGATTATTGCTTTTTGGGTTGGATTCCTCAGTTTCAAAAATCGTTCCATCATTAGGAGTAAACTGTTCCAACGTGTTTTGGAATCTAATATTAACATATATTCTTTTTTATTTTCAGTAAGTATATATTTTTGTAATATGTCATTTTTTATAGCGAAACTTTTAAATATCTTTAAAAATTTTCGAACTTTATAAATTATAGGACGCAATTCTTGATGGGTTAATATTTCATCCACATTAGCAATAACTTCTTACAATTACGATGTCATTATCTTCATTGTCAATATCACTCACACTTATTCTCTTCAAAGTTAGAATCCGAAGTTTCTGTATCCACAGTATTTGGATTCTTCTTTATTTTTTGGGGATAATACATCTATTACTCCTAATTGAATTCCATGAGTATAGCACCATTGCTTATTTGCACCAATCAACTTTCCAACTTTTTTCATAACTGTTGCTCCATAAGTCATTATGGATACTATATCTTCTTTCAGGGATAATCCATGTTTCGCTAATTTAGATTTAAGCAATTAATTAGTTTTAATTTCGGCTGTTAGGGAGACATAAAAACAAAAAAGTATACTATTTTGCTATGTTGGCGATCCCTGAATATATAGTAAAGACAATTTTAAAAATTTCTGGTAAATACCGAAAAACCGCTATTTAAACTTGTGAATACCGGTATTACAAAATTGTACAAATGGCTCAAAATACCGGTATTCTTTATCCCGGTATTGCAATCTTTACATCTGACAATAAGTAATAAGAGCAATTTCTGTATATATATATATATATATATATATATATATATATATATATATATATATATATATATATATATATATATATATATATATATATATGATCTTCAAAAAAAAGTTTAAAATTGATCTTGGAATTTTTTATTCATTTATTCGGGTTTTTTAAGTTGGAAGACATGGTGCAAGCACTGTTTCAGCTGCTTCCGTGGTGAAAACAATTCGAATTAATTTCGTTCAACGAAACAGGGGGATATACCAGGCTGAGACTTATTCGACTTATACATATACTCCCTAATAATGGTGCAATTACTCAGCAAAAAATTTCGGATTACTTAAAAAAGTCGCCAGCGCCATAAATGTTCAACATTTTTATGTCTACAATCCTTCAAAAAAGTTTTTTTATGTAATATGTATGAAATGCGTACTATACTTGGTAGCAGCATTTGAAGTAATCTCCGAAAATGTAATATTAACATTTGAACTTTTAAGTGTAAACTAAATAATTAGTTTGAATAAATTTTTAATTACTTTATTTATGTTTTTAATTTTTTTTATTTGTTTACACTTTTATTTTGATTATAACTTCAATTCTCAGCTTTTTTTTATTGTTTCTTTAATTTGTATTGGGGCCCATTTTACAGAAAATGCTTTTGACTTTGCTAAATATATCGACCACTGGATCTTTCAAATAATTCTGAATGGCTTCTTTTCTGTTGACTCCTTCTTTCTACTCAGGTAAATTTTTAACCAGTTTTTATTTTTAATGTGCCATTTTAAATTCAGTCGATTAAAAACTAAAATTTTAGCTATACATTTAAAATTTATCTCAAATTTCAAAAAAAAAAATTATTTGTAAACAATTCTTAAGTATGAAATTCCAGTAAACTTTATTTCTTTATGTAAGAAGTAAATTTGTTTACCAAGCATTGGAATATCTTAATTTTTACCTAATAATGCATTGAACCGACCAATTTTAATTTTTGGACAATTTTTTGGTGCGAATTAAAACTTTATACAAGTACTTTCACTCGTATTCAAAATTTTAATAAAGATGATGATGTGATTTAAATATGCGACATAAAAATTGCTGATCCAATAAAATAATAATCTGAAAAACATAACTTGAAAGAAAATGTAAATTTCTATAGTATATCTAGTGCATTCCATCTCACACTGACCCTGTTTTTTAAAGATACATCTCATAGTTCCATTTACGTCTGGTCCAATTTGGAATGTATATATTTCAAAAAAGAGGACCAGCGTATCAAAAACGCCGATAGATTATATCCCCATTTGTTACGAATAATTGCTAAGCTTTCCGGAGCAAAATTTTCAGATAATATTCCTTATTAACTTAAACGTACTCTTTCTATATCATTTATCATGAATTGCAGCTGCAATTAGAATATTCAAGTCAATTATTCATTTTTAAAATATTTATATACAGGGTGTTGCCGAATTCGACCGATAAATTCAGAGGGGTGATAGTAGGCATCAAGGGGATAAAGAATCAGCATACAACATACAGTCCCAAATATCGTTTAATAGGTTGAAATCGCAAAAATAAAAGGAATCCTAGAATGTACCGAAATATTGTAAAAAAAGCACATATGAATTTTACTTAAGAGAAAGCACATTTATAAAAGTTTTTTTCATGTAGATAAGATGCCGATTTGATGCTCTAAGGGGGCGTAACTTATTGAAAACGAAAAAGTAATTTAGACCCCTTATTTGCAAAAATATTAAAACTTGAAGAAAACAAAAGCTTGAAAATGTAAGGAATTTTATATTCTATAATTTGATATAAGCCTTTAGTGTGAAAACTGAAGAGTTTTAAAGATATTCGAGAAAAACTAAAATAGGCACCCGAAAACATCGCTGCAATATCGGTACCAAAGTTTGCAGAGGATGTTGTTAAATTCGAAAGATAAACTAGAGCAAGGATAATAGGCATTAAGGAGCAGGAAAATTTGCAGAAAACATAAGGTTTCATGTAATGTTTATATAGTGAAAATCGTAAATGGGGTAGAATTCGCGCGCTGGATGCTTGATGCCACATAGGAAGATGCATACTTTTCTGCTAGAGGTTTAGTCTCAGATGAAGCCTTCGTTACGAGAGAAGGTGTCAGCAACACGCACAATGCGCAGATTTGTTCATTAGAAAATACCCACATCATTATCTCACCGAACGTACAACACAAATTTGATATTAACATCTGGGAAGGGTCATCTAATTAGACTGTGTCTTCTGCTCGAATGCATCAGCGGCTCTAGGTACTTTGTTTTCTTGCAGCACGTCCTTCCGGATTTATTGCAGGGAACACCGACAATTATACGCAAGAACATTTGGTTAATGAATGATGGAAAACCAGCACATTTTAATTGTATTCGGGAAATCTGACTTGCTGTTTTCAAATAAAGTTTAACAACCATCCATTCTGCAATGCTCATTAATGAATACATGCTCGCTGCTTTTATTTTCCTCGAACGCATAAAAGATTTACATACGAGAAGGCTTCTTTTCGATTACTGCGTTCCTAATCCTGGCATTCATAGGATCATTCTCTTCACCAGGCTCATTGTCTTTTCGACGTCTGTTTTTGCAATTTTCACTGAATAAACGTTACCTGCAACACTATGTTTTCTGCTAATTTTCCATCTCCTTAATGCCTAATATCCTTTCTCTGAATTTATCTCTCGAATTTGACAGCACCCTCTGCAAACATCGGTGCCAACGTTGCAGCGAAGTTTTCGGGTGTCCATTTTAGTTTTCCTTCAATATCTTTAAAACTTCCCAGTTTTCACACTACAAGCTTATATAAAATTATCGAATACAAAATTCCTTACATTTTCAAGCTTTTATTTTTCTTCAAGTTTTAATATTTTTGCAAATAAGGATTCTAAATTACTTTTTCGTTTTCCAGTAATTTATGACCCTCTAGAGCATCAAATCGGCATGTTATCTACATAAAAAAAAAAACTTTTAAAATTGTGCTTTCACTTAAGTAAAATTCATAGTTCAAGCAAATTTTTATTTTTTTCAGTTTCCGCAAATTCTCGGATTTTTTTAATTTTTGCGATTTTTACCTACTAAACGTCTTTTGGGATCCTATATTCTATGGTGATTCTTTATTACCTTGATATATATATATATATATATATTGTACTCTTATTAAAAATACTATATTATAATCTCTCAATCATATTTCATAGACATATTTCTTATTTCAACACTCATGGTAGATTTTTATTTCCAGCGGATTCTTAGTGGCCTACGTATTCTTCAAGCAGGCCGATAAGACTGATGGCAAAATTCCATGGCTTTACTTTTACATCCATCGATACGTAAGGTATGATTTTATATTTTTTTACCTTTAAGTTTATAATGTTGCTAAATTTCTTGCCAATCATTGAATTTACCAATAATGAGTCACGATAATATTTTTAATTAAGATTAATTATTAAAATACCATTCTGCTAAGACTCTACCTCTATGAAAAGAAATGCGAATGCTTTCCAGTAACTTGTGCTTTTCGACTGCAGAATAATAACATTACTGTAATTTTTCAATATTTTCATCTTTTATTAACATTTACCAAAATTGTCTCCCTCGGAGTTCCATTATTTTTTAAAATTTAATTGTTAATTACATCATCTAATTTGACTGTCAACAAAATTTTTGCGTTGTTTCATGAAAAACTGAACTGAAATCAAAAAGCTACTTCGGGATGGTTTTCATTGCAAGTCGAATCTTAGCTTTAAATCTCTTAGTGTGCAAAGAAGAATCACATATAAACTAGCGAAAAATGCAATTTTTGTTATTCATTTGGGGTTCAACTTGTCTCTAATTGTATTGACATTAATAGCAAATTTTAAAATACTCCTTAATGCCATTTCTTAAATGCCTGTAGCTTCACTTACTAAATTATTATTAAACATTTTGTTTTGATTATTTTATTTTAGGTATTCCATTAAAAAGACACTTCCTGGTTTCTAAGTACAATATTCTTTTTACGAGTAAAACATATTGTTACAAATCTGTAATTTGCTTCCCAGCACGAATAGTGTCATCGTAAGAAAGACCGTTGTAAATCTGCCCTGTGCATGCTGAGCGGGTGCCGTGTCAATGACCTCAGAGCTTGGCGACAAACTTGCCGAATATTTGGTGACGAATATGGCGACTTTGACGACAAAATGGATAATGCTGGAAAGTTCGAGAACTTTCACGATCCATCCACTAAGAACCGAGATACACCCAAATGCGCTCTGATTGGTGTAGAAGCTTCTAGCTCCGCCTCCCGGGAACTATAAGAAATCGGCACTCTCAAGCTATGGGAAGTCGCGTGTTGAGTAGTCGGAGTCACCGACAAGTAACAAGTCTTGGAGAGGATAGCGAAGTAGCGGCGGATTGCCAGAGTTGTGTGGGGCGAGTACTGAAGTGCTGTGTGCCAAATCCTGTCGTCTACTGTGTTCGTCTCTGCTGTAAATATTTGTCGTCTGTGTGCTGTCCTGTCTTTGTGCAAATAAACGTCCTTGTTTTCAACTGAGGCCTGCTGATTGTGTTCTCCACACCCTATCACTACCGTTATCCAAACGAACCCGGAAATCCGTAACAATATGATAATTCATTCAACTGCAGCACTGTTGGGCAATGAATATAATTACAACAATGTTAAAAGTTTCTCGCTTTTTTAAACCTTTTAACCTCATCAGATCTTTATTGATTTTTTTTTTTAAATTTTTACCTGATATCTTTGTTGACCAAATATTTTCCTACCTAAACCAATCTATTTTATTGACTGGTTTTAATTTAATTTACTCGAAGTCTCAAATTAGTTACACCAGTTTCACTGTATACAAAACTATATCTTTATTTTTCATTTTATTTCAGTCATTTATTCCATGTTCTATAAGATCAATCGATTCCTGAGAGGTTTAATTATATTGCACAATATACGACCCCTAATATTTATAATTCGTAATAATATAGTAAGATATATTATGCTATTTGCTATTGATACTTTTCTGATTAGTTTCAACTGATATTATTTTTAAAAATTATTAATGGTTTCTTATTCCATTTATTTGCAGACTCACAATCGTATATTTTATGATTATACTTATCCACACTTTCATTTTGCCATATGTGGGTTCTGGCCCTCTATGGCCCGACGATGCTGCTGATAAATTCTGTAGAAAGAACTGGTGGTGGAATTTGCTTTATATCAATAATTTCGTACCGCAAGGTGAACAGGTAAGGTAAAGACGTATTAAAATACAACGAAATATCATTTAGATATTTCTTAGTTTTTAAATTAGACTGTTTTGCTCAAGTTTATTTCATCCTAGTAATACAACTATATAATACTGTCCTATTATTAGTCAAGTTGTGTTTTATGTACCGTTACATATAAGTATTTATAAAACTCAAAAGTAATTATACATTATTTAAAATACAGCAATTAAAATTAAATCAAGATCTATGGAGTATTTGTGATTTTTTTGTTCTTTTAATAATTTTTTTTCATTTTTCATACAGATGAAACTTATACTATCATGTGAAATAATATCCAACATATTATTTAAAATAATATTTTGTATTAGTGAAGTTAGTATGTTATTCTAATTTTCTATACGTATTAAGCAAAAGCTTCATAATGCAAAATATAATAAAAACACCTTTTCACTCATAAGAAATTTTGTTACATTGGCTATGTAAGGATATTTAGTGTTATTCTAAAAGGTCTACAATATTTACTGAAGGACATAAATCGTAATAAATTCATGCGGCCAGGAAAAGGTTGCATATTTCGTACTTGCAAAAGTACTTCTAGTTGCAAAATCTCCGTTTACGAGATTGGATTATTGCTAGTTCGAAACCTGATTTAACTCAAATTTTCGCAATGCGCGAGCACCCGTACATTAAATCTATTGTCGAGAATCAGACATCCTCCCATTGATGTGACATGAAAAATGTTGTGCTATGCCATTGCAAAGTTGGCGTTCTTGTCATATGGCCATTGATCTAAGTTGTGTATCCGAATACACTGTTCATTCATTGATTTGAAAACTCTCCAAACTTTCGCGTCTGCATCAGGATGCTTTTATTAATAGGGATGAGAGGAAATATGGAAAGAAAATATGTTTAACGGCAAAATGAACTCGGATTATTCTCTGACTTAGAAATCGAAAAAATTGCGGATATCTCGAATGTTAGGGGGAAAAGATTCTAATTCACAATAAAATACTTTAGAACAGTTTTTTACTTACTATAAGGTCTAAATTATGATAAACAAATGGAAGAGTTCTGTTCTTAAAATTTGATAATTCACTTTTTTACAAAATAGTAATAATTTTTTGTATTAAAACACCTCTTTTTTTGTTATTGAATATTTTTAATATTTTGAAATTAACAACGGCAGATAATGTCTGTCAGATTTAATGAGATTATATTTTTGCCACTTTAACTAACCATATAAGCAATCAAAACGAAATTTTAAAATAAAACAGTTCGATCAGAAACGACACGAGGTTCACATACACGTGAGAGGAAGAAAAAAATTGATTGAAAAAGTATCTAATAAAATGGAAATCAAGGTCAAAAAATAATGAAAAATTTTGTAAATGCACACATCCATCTGCCTCTCACCCCTTAGGGAGGTAGAATCGTTGAAACATGGTAATCTTGCACTATTGAAACAACAATAGTTCTGATGTTACTTCTAACGATCAATAAGCAAAATGAAAGAAAAATATCGAAAACAAATGATTGAGCATTAAAATAAAACATTCTTGTATTAGTGCAACAATTGTATGGCTCTTGTTTTGTTTTGTTTTGTTTTATATTCTAACCGATATGAAGAGCCGGCGTCATGGCATAGGGGTAGGACGTCTTCCCCGTTACCCGGGCGTCCTGGTAACGGGGAAGACGAACGTCCGTCGAGTGTCGGTTCGGGCGTGGTTGTTCTTTATCTGTTCTCTCTGTGAGATGTGTGAATGTGCCCTCTCCCCTGTAAAAAGGTGTTATGCAAGCGAATGTGATGCGTGAGTAGCTAAGACGTAGTCTTAGCCCTAGTTGGCGCTACTATAAAAACAAGAGACGCTCCCTTGGCTTAAAATTGCTGACTTCATCAGCGTGCTTTTCCATATCAAGTGCCATTATAAACAATAACAACCGATATGAAGAAATGTTTCAAAATCTTGGTGCTCATATTTCTTATAATATCCGGAATTTTTTCTTCCGCATCCTAACTAAAAAAATGAAATTATGATAATGATCAATTGCTATTTATAATTTCTTGAATTTTACAGTGCTTTCCCGTGGCTTGGTATCTGGCGAATGATATGCAGTTTTATATTATCAGCCCCTTGTTCTTAATTACATTGTGGAGGTATGACGTTCATTTTCCTATTTATACTCTTTAATAAAGTTCTAAATGGAACCAAAATTACTGAATAAATATAAGAATAAATAAATATATATATAACCTTCACTCTATCGTTCCTAAATTATAAAATACACAGAATAAACATGTCTAAACTGAATAATTTGGGCATTACATCAAAACTATTAAATATTTCATTTCATGTAAACCAGTTATCGAAAGGTTAAAAAGGATTTATTTTTCATAAACTATCAGGAAAGGTATTAACGACGGTATACGTTTTGTACAAAAAATATCAAAAGTATTAAAGACGATATATTTTTTTATCAATCCTTCATCAAAAATGCTAAAGATAGTATATATTCGGAAATCTAAACATTGATAAGACGTGTTCATTTTAGCATATGTTCAAAAGAAAATAACGTTGAATGACATTGTACAAGAGTTAGAAAAATGATATTGTAAAACATATCATTTCAAACTTTAAAACATTAATACAATCTTGAATCAAATCCAGCTAACTTATAGTTTTCAGTGTTGCCCACAGAGTCATCTACAGTCTATTTTCAGCCATATGGTAGTCATATATTTGAATAAATTTCAACAAGTTTATAGTTCTTTGATGTCAGGTTACCGTGAATCTTTTTCAGGAATATGGTAGTTGTAATATTGTCACATAGGTACTTTAGTGTGGAACTCAATGACACACACAAGAAGTAGAGCTAAACCAATTTATTAATTCAACTCAGAACTGAGAACACAGTGACTGACGGATCTTCTGCTTTTATACTAGCAGGGAAAGTTCCAGAATACTTTTCTGGAGACAGTAAGAAAAGTCTAGAACACTTGTCTGGTAAACTGAAGAGATGTCCAGAATCTTCTGGAACATGAAATAAAGGGAAACATAAAATCAAGGAATTAAATATTTACACAGACTGTGAATCGGATTGTCTCTAGCGTGATTCAAACTTACGATCTCTTTATTGTGAAATCAGTGCTATGACCATTCGGCTATGGAGAGTCGATTGCTTTTTTTCAGTGCGGCAATATATTTTAATTAATTTCTGTTCTATTGATGCGTCTGGCATAACTGTGTCTGTCGCCTTAAGAATCTCTTGAACAATTTGGAAGTGAAAAAGGTTGAATAAAGCAATAAACCATGAAAATGGCTCTTCTTCGTTGAAATCAAATCATATTCGCAAAAGCGTACATTCAATTAAAATAACTACCAGAAAACAATACACATTCAGTTTCGGGTTGTCTCCAAATTATCCAAGGGGTTCTTCAATCGAACCATCAATAAAATTGATGCTGTTTCAAGTATTCTTTGACATTTACTGGACGAGAAACAAACTGAAGATAACACTGGGAGTAGTAAAACTATAAGTGTTTCAAAATGTTACTAATGATGTATTGGTCGTAATTATCTGGTTACTACTATTGAATTATTATTACTACGACTTCCAAATGCATTTATAATTAGCTAAAATTCTTTTGGAGTGAATTCTATGGAGGAAAAATTTATTGAAAAATTATCATTAATCAACAACAACAACAAAAAGCTGGATAGAGTGAAGATAAATAATGTTAAAATTACAAATGTGAAAAAAAAAATCCAAGTACTGTCTCTCTGATTTCTCTTTTTTATCCATCGTGGAAAATTACATAATAAATTCATAGTAAAATTGCATAAAAATTATATGCCAATGAGTCTTTACGGATGTGATGTAAAAACAAAGAAATAACAAATTTGAAAAAGAAGGTTTTATTGAAGCAAAACTAAACTATCTAACTGAAATAAAAATAAATATTTACATATAACACAGTACACACTTTAAATATTATTATTTGAAATCGAGAATCGACGAAAATTGTATCTAGGAATCTAGAGTTTAAAAAAAATTGGGATTTAAAAAAAAACGCTTAATTGAATATAAAATTTGATAAAAAATTTATTTTTAAAAGAAATTTTATGAACTATAATGAGTCATTGATTGTATTTAGGACTTATTTACTAGAATATTCTGAGCAAGATCTACGTTTTGATTAAAATTTCAATGCTGGGTATAATGCGCTACAAAAAATACCTAATAAATATTTTTAAAAAAGAAAGTAAGTTTAAAATTCTGTAATTTTTAGCCATTATAATTGTAGTGATTGGATTTTGAATTGTTAGGAAATAAACGTTCATAGATGGCGCTAGACAACTAGCGCGAGTGTAATTCAAAGAGTGATGTCATTCGAGTGTTTGCTCTTGGAGGAGAAGGAGTAACTGAGCAGAGTAACTCGAACGAATCTGCAATACATTTGTTAAGTTTTCTATTTGCCTATTTATTCAAAGCACTCACGAACCAGCCACGGCAATAATATATATGAGAAAAATCTTTAATATTAAGTATAGGATTCTCATCGAAATAAATCAATTAAATTGATGGAATTACACTTCAACGCCATATGTATTTTAGTTCTTAGATTGTGCACATTTAAATATATGCTGACATATATTGAATATCTATGGATCTAAAGGAGATAAACAGGTTTTTCCTTGTTCTCCCGACGAACGTCTTGGTGAGTGTGGTCTGAGTTTTGTCATACTTCTCACCGTAGAAAAATAAAAGCGTTTTATTGCTTGAGATAACCCTGAATATCTTGACTTTCTCAGTGAAATATCAATAAATGTTGGAAAATTGAAGGGTTAAAGTCATCGTTTTTTTATTCCAATCAGGTGATGTGCCATTCTCGCGAGAACGGTACGACCGATCAGAATTCTACAATTACGAGTTCGCAAACATGAAACTCGAGTAACTTGAGGTTCATCAAGTGATTACTAAACGATACACGTGCCTATATGTTAAACAGAGAGTGATCTCTATAGTGTGTTAGAGCTGTAGTACGTTTTTTATCTACAAAGTGACTTATCTCTATAATGCAATAAATTCATTCTAGTTTTTAATTCATCTGAAATGTTCAAATATTTCGGTAGTTTTAATAAAATATTGGTTTAATCTATTTCTTAATGATATTGAATGATTCAAAAATCCGAGGAAATTTGAAAATTCGTTAATTTATGGTTGGTTGGTTGTTCGGGTTTTTTTGGCGCAAGTGCCATGTTTGGCTATGCTGCGCCAAGCAGATGGTAAAAAAAAACAAAAATAATTTATATAAACACACATGTTAAAATATAAAAGCCAAATGTATCAAAAAATGGGAAAAATGAAAGTGCAGCAATATATAAGGTTAATGCATTTATAAATGAAATACTGATTCGAAATGCGAACGTTGCAATGAATTGATGTGAATTGTCGAGTGTGAACAGAAGTTAAAAAATGCTAAATACAACTATACAAACCAATGGTTTTTAAAAATTTAAAAATGTTTGGGTGGAATTTTTCACCCACCAGGTCTTGTAAAGTTAATGACCTGGTAATTTAATTTATGGAGTAATGTAGATAAATAGGTAAAAATTCGCGCACATGCTTGTAATGATGTGAAGTTTTATTGAAACCAAAAAAATGTAAAAAACGACCAGTAGCTAGCTTTCATATGGTAACAAAATTAACAATGAGCACAATTGATTTTTAGCTAAAGCTATTTTCTTTACAACAAATGCTCAACATGTCGACCGTCATTCGCCAATCATATCAGTAGTCGAGGAGCTGTTGTGAACAGCACTGTGCAGCGTATTCTGTAAGTGTGGTCAAATGTCGACTTTTTGCATTTCTAATGAGGTCGAACTATTGCGACTTTAACTAATCTCACAACCAATGTCGTGATATGGAATTTCCATGAAAATTCTAGGATTTTTGGTAGTCCAAATTTTGCAATTGCGGGAGTTGGCAGACCCTCGAAGTGTGAAATGGGGTTCGTCGTGTAATGCTAATGGAATCACACGGTGTACTGTTTCATACGTTTAAGATAATAATATTCTTTAAGCGAAATTTCCCGAGAATTAGTTAATAATATAACTTTCTTTAACTTTTTCTTTATTTTTTTAGATGGCCAAAAATTGGATACTCAATGCTGGGAGCCTTCTTTTCTATCACATTTATCGCAAATTTCGTTCTTACTCTTGAATACAACCTGATCGCCGGTTTGGGCAACATCATTGAATATTCAAACGATATCTTGGGTTTTCAAAACAAGTAAGGAATTCTTTTATGGGTCATTTTTTATATTTGGGAATATCAGTAAGTAACATACATAACTTTCGATACTTCTCCTAGCTGTTTCGCGTTCCTTCCCATTTTGTTTTCTATGTTTCATCGGGCCATAACTTCTGACGACACTACCCTCTATTGGCCACACAGAAGAATAGGTACACGGTGGACATTGACGCCAAGTTGTAACTTTTTATTGGCGATAAATCTCCAAATGTGATTATCTTCACTTTATCATTTTCTAATTTGAAAAAAAAATCCTAAAAGTGAAAAATTGATCTTTCAAAAGCGATTAATCGCCAATTTTCTGCTCGTGCATTTTGAGGCTTCAAGATCTCTGAACCAAAACATCATGTTCTCACATAATAAAAATAAGGCAATGAATGACAATGTGAAACGAAAATGAAAGCATCGCCAATTGACTATTTTCTGTTACTCATGTTGGGACATTTGCTCAGCACTGGATCATTTTGAAAATTCAGATTTCTCAGAATGCAGTCAACTGCGAGTAGAAAGCTGTTTAACAGTCTGCTTGAAGTCGTCATCAAAGTCAATTTTCTAACCGTCAAGAAACGACTTCATGGGTTCAAACAGATGAAGGTTATATGCCTGAACTGTAGTCCGCACGTTCCGGGAGCAGTTTTCTCTCGTTCGTCAAAACTGCAAAAATTCGGTTTGGAAAGTTTGGAGCATCCATCATGGAGTTCGAGCATGGAGTTCTCAGGTTTTCTTCTATTTGTACCCATGAAGAGGCTCATCAGTGGTTATAAGTTTGACTTCGACGATAACCTCCGATAGGCCATGCCACAACGTCTCTACTGGCAGCCGATTGCTTTCTGTGAGACCTAGAATTTCAAACTAATATAGCGTCGGAAGAAATGCCTTAACGATAGAACTACGGATGTTAAATATATACCTAGTTTTATCACACCCGTCAAATTGAAGGATTTTTGCTCATAATGGATTTCATTGTAACTTTTGACTTGGTTTATTTAAACAAATGATTATAATTTAACAAAAACAACATTTAATGTAATAATTCATTAATTATTAATTAAAAAAAACCAAGTAAACAATTTTCATTTGCATTTATAGGAACCATTTAGAGCTTTTAGTTCTGAACTTAATAAAAATCGGAATAAAATTGATCAAATTAAAACGGCTGTCGAACACTTCGGATCAATCAATATAATTTCATATGAAAGATGTAATTCAAATTTTCCAAGAAGTATCTGAAAACAATGTATAAATAAATGTAAATAAGTATTGTTGTCCATCCTTGCATAGATGATCCATAAAAAATTATAAACTTTGAAATTGCTAAAGCTGTCGTTTCATGGGCCTTTGAATAATTAGGTATAGGTCAGACAGATTATGGAAATTAAAATGGCTGACTAGAAATTGAATAGGAATATGTAATTGCTCTTATATTTCATTAAAAGTCGTCATAAAATTCTAGGACAATGCATAAATTATATAAAATAATTTTAAGCAATGAAATTTGAAAACCGTCAAATTGACGATCTTGGTGATTCTAGTCTAAAAATAAATGGCAGTAAGGCGCCGAAAAGTAAGAAATTGGTAATAAATTCCTTTCTATTTCATAATGTCATTCGTTGCAATCCTTTATCATTATGTACAGCATTATGTGCTTTAATTGTTGATACATCCTCTTAAATCTAAGTACAATACCTTCAATATGCATAGAATTAATGTATTAATAATATATATAAATATTATGTTTTGAAATATATTATTTTATATATGTTTTGAAATATATTATTTTATATATGTTTTGTTATATATTATTTTATATATGTTTTGAAATATATTATTTTATATATGTTTTGTTATATATTATTTTATATATATTTATGTATAAATTTTATATATGTTTTGAAAGATAATTTTAAATAGCATACTAAATGTTATACCTAAAGTTAGTTTTAAAAATGTGGGGAAGGGATATTTAGCCAAAATTAAACTTTAGCGATCGTTTTGAGTAATTTTATTTATTTTTAAAGGTGTCTACGTTAAAAAGTCGATTTTTTGAAAAAGCAATGATTTTTTTAAAACTCAATATTCTTAATGTTTGAACAGGTTTCGTTATAAAACAGTTTGAATTTTGTTTCTAAATCTATTCTTTGGGGAAGTTACACTGATTTTTATATTTGCATTTGCATACTTTTTAATGCTGTTTTAGATGTTTAGACACTATTTTCTCAAATATATGAATATAGAATTTTCTCACGTAAAACTTCGTAAATTAAAATCTAATGCGTAATTTTTGTTCAAATTTGGTGTTATAATTTCTCAATATGTTCTGCAGTCTCTGAACTAGAGAATAATTAATGTATTCATTTAGAAATATTTTATGGTTTTTTTAATGCTTCTCAATGTGAAAAAAAGTGAAAATTTTGTGTTATTTATCAGTTGAAAGCCAATATTTAAAAAATGGATAAAAATACAGCTTATTTTTTTAGTTCAGGAACCAGATGATATATTCATGAAGCTATATGCAAAATTTTAAACAAATCAATTGATATATCGCTAAACTAGAAGATTTTATCTTTATGCCTGTTTATAGCCAAAAAAATGTCCTTTTTCCCCATTTTCGAAGAACATTTGGCACTTAATAGGTATATTTTGGTTTTACAGATATTTTTTCATTTTTTTTTATATTCGAATACTCAAAATGTAATAATTTTCGAAAGTTTCTTTTTTAATTCATCCCGAGTGTAGTTACATATTTTAAATATGGATTCATTTTTATTTTCTTAAATCATTAAAGTTGAAATTAAAGTTTATATCAAATCTTAATTCATTAAAGTTAAATTCTTGGAATGTTGGATGTATCTTAGCTTCAGAATGAGGAAATCAGTTTCTCAAACCAGATTCGACAAAAATTCATTTTTTAAGGGCATTTCCGTGGGATGACGTTCTTTGGCTCTTTCAATCTGACATGAAAGAGGAGATGCCGCCTCCGATTTCTTACCCTCATTTGAACTTGACTCAAAATTATAAGACCTATAATAGCGACAGTGTAATTTTAAAACAAAGCAAGGTGTTAGCAAGAGTAAAAAGAAACAAGCACTTTAGTGTCAGTCATTAAAAACATGATTTTTAATAAAAGCCTTCAATAATAACATTAATGTTTAATAATAATAACATAATAAGTCTACATTTTCATTTTGCATTATCAAATTTAGACTCTTTTACTATTATTTATAAATTGTTTTATTTTTCAGAATTAACGAGTTTTTCAACAAGATATATTTCAAACCTTACGCAAGAATTGGTCCTTACTTGGTTGGAATATTGCTCGCATATTATTTGCATAAAAGGAAAAAGGAGAATGCCGATAAGCTCAGCCGGGTAAGTCACTAAATGAGCAGCATAATGTTTAAGTGATTAAAAACTCTTTAACATCGAAAACAGAAACAAAACTTGTGAAAGTATTCAATAAATATTAAAGATTATTATTATTATCATGAAAAAAATTCTTGAAGAGTTTGATATGAAATCTGTTCCATAAAGAATGATAATGATTTTTTGAAGCGATTAAAACAATTAAATTTATGTTACATGCAAAGCAGGATAAGTGAAGGGGGCGCTTGTTTCACGGATACGACAACATTGTTGTTACCTTTAGAACAAACTACGTACGTTTTTCATTTCCGCCTAAGCCCTAATGGGGTTCCGCCTAAGCCCTAAATGGGTTGACCTGCGACAATCACATTAAAATTTTGTTTTTGCCTAAAAAAAATTGTCAAGGATTTGACACCATTTGGAACATTCTTGTCCAACATCCGTAAAGAAAGTTCATATCCATAATGGCATGAAGCTCAAAATATCTTATTAAGGGAACTATTAGCATTTATTTACATAAAAGATATTACTGAAATTAAATGCAATCAATATTTCCATTCAATCAACGGGTCATCAAAGAGTGCAAGTTATAATTATATTCTAAATATGCACAAAATTAGAAAAATAGTTGCAGCCGTCTAATTACAGTCTATGCAACTTATGCATTATTTCGAAACGTTTAAATTCCTTCATTGTCTGCACCAGCGTTGTTCCTAGTAACAGAAACGCTATAAAATACCTGAAGTAGCTAGCACCAGCCCTATTAATGGCTAGGATAGAACGATCCATTGCTTTAAGAACCCTGGTTCGTTCAATAATCAATAGTACGAAATAGTTCCTTATTTTTTGGAATCAAATCTTAACCACAAAGGAAATCAATCGAGATGCAGCAATTTCTAAGTCAATAAAGGAGAAATATTAATCTAGTGTTGTTTTCAAATAACTTTCTACATCGAAATATCAGTAGATGATATTTTAAGCAGATGATCAGCAGATGATGTTTTAAGCAGATGATCAGCAGATGATGTTTTAAGCAGATGATCAGCAGATGATGTTTTAAGCAGATGATCAGCAGATGATGTTTTAAGCAGATGATATTTTAAGATTAACATTTCTCCTGAAACACCTTATGTTAAACATTGGCTACTATATCGAAGAACTATGAATAGTTTAAACTATTAATGATAATTATATGGATTCCACTATTAAATTCCAAATACTTGCATAATTTTTTATTAGAGCAACGTAACTATGTATAAACTTATTTGTCACTTGCTTTTTATAGATTCATTTAACAGTGGGTTGGATAGTTGCATCAGGATTAACGCTGACTTGTCAGTTTGGCCTCTACCATCAGCGCCTCACTCCAGTTGGAGCCTCATTTTACAACGCTTTTAGCCGCACGATTTTTGGCTTTGGCTTGGCATGGGTCATTTTTGTATGCATTGAAGGTCAAGCGAGTGAGTTTTCAATGCATATCTTGTATTTTTGAACTTTATTTAAAGCTGATAGATTTAATGTGCCTACAGTTTCAGCGTTCTTATCAGAACCGAAAGCAAGAGCGAAGAAAAGGTTATAAACAATGATTACTATCAATGCCTACTGCTTATTAAGCTTTAACACGATACTGATACAGTCACTAATTCATCAGAAAAAGCACGAATAATCAATATAATGATTAAATCAAATCATTACTAACATTTAATATTATTGATATATTGATTAAATAACTTAACTTACAATAATAAGCTTTAGTGATCGATTTTTTGGTTAATTTTTTGAAAAATAGAATATAAAAATGAATGCTCTAATTGTTAGGCCCCAACTGCATTAGAGTTTGGTTTGGTCACATAATACCAGTATGACAAAACCAAAAAAAAAAAAAAAAAATATTTGAACTTGAATTTGAAATTTTCGAAGAAATCAAAAGAAAGGAAATTCTGGCTTTATACATAGTTATTTCTTTAATATCGAATACTATATATTTATTCGCGGCGTTTTGGTAATTCTGGATAAAAATTATTTTGATCTAATATTTTCTATTTCTATTCATATATTAATTTATATATATATATATAATTCGATCAATAAATTTGAAAACTTTAAATTTATATAGTTTATTGATAATTTGTTTAGTTATAATACAAACAGTTTATTTCTTATCTTCATTATACAATATACAAAAAATATGAAATTTAAAAAAATGTTTTTTTATTTAAAAAATTTAATTTTAATATAACTTTTAAATATTTTCATATGCATTTACACGAATTTCCATACAAAATTTCACGGACTTTTTAAAGAGATTTTCTTCGATAGATTACGCATTATAATTAGTGCAGAACGAATTAAAAAAATTGGTTAGCAAATATTAATTTTCAGTCTTTCATGCAAATAAAAGTGGTATCTATGTTTAAAAGTGATGTCATTTCAGTATCCTAATAGCGCATACTATATTTTCTTTCAAAATAACATCAATAACTAATATGGAATTTAACACCTGTAAATTGTAAAATAACTGTTTCTTAAAAAATAATTATTAAACATAACACTCTGTCTCGAACCCCCGCATTTTTTTCTTTTTAATAAAAGTATATTGATATCATTTAAATTGTCACAATAGAGTTTAGTACGTTGCATAAGCCATGCAACTCACAATTAATTTAATCAATCAGAAAAATGTTTTGTAAAATTTTACAAGAAAATTTGCAATAATTTCTTGTAAAATTTGTAAATGAGATGATGCACGTAAAAAAATTCTTTACTTGGAATGTTATTTTAAGTGCTAAATGTACAATTCATACTGACTAGTAATATTTCAATATTTAAAGCATATAGTAAATAGCTACTTTTATACAATGCTCTCTGATTTTACTATTTAATATGAGATTAATTTGGATACATATAACAATTATTAAAGAAATTATGGATCTTATTTATAAATTAGATGGATATAAACATATATTAAAAGCATCTAAATAGATATATGTAATCCAATTTAGAGATCAAATGTCTATGCAATAGTAATTTTTTAAAAACATTTTACTTTCTAAAAATAAGTGTAATTCTGGTAATACTGTAACTATTAATAGCTGAATCCTTTCTTAAAAGCCACATTTTAGGTGTGTTGTATTCCTTAAGCTTAGTTCAAATGTTCATGACAGCAAATTGTAAAATAATTCATATTTATTCGGTATCATAGAGTCTAGAACAATTAACTATCCACGTAGATTTATTACAATTTCTTTTATGCATTTTTACTGCATATCGATATATCTACATATTTTTCAATTTGATATTTCAGATATTGTAAACCGTATTCTTTCTTGGAAGCCATGGATTCCATTGAGTCGCTTAACATTTTGCGCCTATCTGATCCATCCGATTGTACAGACAGCCTATTACAATTCTCTGAGAACGTTGATTTTGTTTAATCATAATAATATGGTATGTATATCTTTATATTAGATACTTGTCGTATACCACAAGAATATTTTGATTTTACATTTATATTAATATGTTATCCATTTATTTCGTGAATTAAAGGATATTATATAAATTAATGAGGATTAAAAGGGATTATTGATTGGGGATTAAAAGGAACATTGTGTAAATCTTTCTAAAAAGGATAGAATTTATTTTTAAATTTAATTAGACTCTGGCAGCTTTTAACTTTTCTGTAAGACTAAACATTCATTTATTCATCAAAATAATCTTTTCTCCGTTTGGAACATTCTACGGTAAAGTTATCTTTAACTATCAACAACGGACACTTTGTCGATAACAGTTGTAAGTGGTATTTATATATAACAGAATATTTGGCTTTAAAATTACCTACAGAACGATTGTATGATAAATTTTTTTGGAATAAAATTAGCGAACTTGCATAAAAGCAATACATCATACGAGTAAACAACTTAAAAAGAAACTACTGTAATAAATTGAAATTAAACTGTTTTGGCTCGTTATAATTTTTTTTTCCAGTGCAATCAATTTACTTTCTTTCTGCGATAGAAATTCTCTAATTGATTATTTAATTTATTACAATGTAATGATTTTCATAGTAAAAAAAAGTTGTTATCAATTAGGGAATTTATTTCCCGTGAATTATCAGTTAAATTCTCTAACTAGTTTATCATCAATTAGAGAAGTTATTTTCCTCGAATCATCAGTTAAATACGCCAATTAATTTAAAATTAAATTTATTTACCCGGATTCATTAATGTGATTCTCTAACTGACAATTTCATCGACCATAATGTAGTGATTTAATCAATAAAATTGAAAATTAATTTATCATCTAAAACAAAGATGATAAATTAATTTTCATTTTTATTGATAAACAAAACAAGTTTAAAGTAAAATGCTAATATTAAGCTATTTATAAAATAGTTTTGAGATAAATTATAAAATATTTGCGAGATATTTTATATGAACTAAAATCCATTAATAAACTATTTGAATGAATTAATATTGAAAGATGAATTAAAAGTATTTATTGTACTGATACTCTTTTTTTTTACCAACTTTTTCTTTCAGTTTATGATGTATATGGGATTCCTCATCATTTCTTATGCCTTTTCTCTGGTAGTGTCTTTATTATTAGAATCTCCTGTGATAAGACTAGAGAGACTTCTTCGAAATAAGTTTACATCAAAATGATTAACTATTGAATCACAGTTTTAAAAAGAGTTGATTACTTTCCAATGTCTTACTAGGATTTCAAAAATAAAAGAAGACAATATTGTTATTCTAAACTCATTTATATCAGTGATTGATTATTTATATATTAATTTGTTTCCATAGTTGTTTTTGGTCTAAATTCCAGAATTTTATCATGAAAATCTTTTTTTATTAATAAAAATTAAAATAAAGCTGAGGATTCTGATAAGAATCATTTTTATATAATTTATTCAAAAATTTAATACCAATACTTTTCTGAGTTACAAGATGTATGTTTCTTCTTTTAGAATTTATTTGCACAAAAAAAATTATTGAAAGCTTTAAACTATTGGTCCGTTTTTGGATTTCTTTTTCTATGCTTTAATATATGTGTGTTGTATGATGAAGAGATTCAATTTTCTTCTTCCCTTGTTGGAAGAGATGTTTATCAACCATCTGTAATTATAGTTAAAATCATTTAATTACTTCCACTGAGGCATGTTTGGAAGCAATTGCAAGTGTGTGTGTAATGATATCTGTCTGAACTAATTTAAGTCTTAATTAATTTCCTGATTTTTATCTTAATTTAACTCATATCTACTTCATTCTAAAATGTTCTCTTATTTCCTGATCCAATTCCCACTTTTTTATTTAATTAATGCCACAAGCGCTCTATAAAAGGGTTTACTAGTGTATTTTCTCACGCTCCGAGTGAAAGGATAAAAATATTTAATGCTTGCAACATTATTTTAAAGATACCTATATTTTAAGATCCTAAATCGAAACGTGTCAAATAAATTCCTATCAAAATCTCATCGTAAAAACCATTGAAGGGAAAATTTCGGTCTCTTTCGTTTTATTATTATTATTATTTTGCACTTGTATTGCGATGCGAACGGACGTCATCATCGCTTTTTGTACCTAATATGCCTCCCGGATGAAGAAAATTGAAGTTAAAAATTCAAAAGAGAAAAAAAATTTAGAGCTACGTGAAGACTGTTTACTGAAAGATCTCATAATTTTGAATCATATTCAAATTTCGAACATCATGTCTGTTCCAGTTTGGCTTTTACAAAAAAAAAAAAAAAAAAAAGAAGCTTTGTCTTGAAGTGAATTTGACTTCAAAACATATTTATTAAATATAGGCTCTTTAGTCTAGAGTCAACTTTTAGCTTTATTGGTTAAGTCAGTGTTTGAAATTCATCAGTATAATATGATAAACATGAGGTATGATTGGTTTAGTGGATTATTCAAATGACTTTAATTTATTTCGATAATTGGACAGTCATAAAATTCAAACTATGGCAATTCTATATCACCTTGAACAGAAATAGTATCTATGAAAATATATAAAATTTTCTTCGCATATATTTACTGTCATTCTCCCAACATACGATAAAATGGTTATAAAGGAAAACATAAAGTTGTAAGGAGTTTTAAGGAAATATCAGTTATGTATAGAAAAAATATTTTTTTTTCAATATTTTTATTTTTAAAGAAATGAAATATATTATGTTTTCATTACGTCATGTTTTCAGTTAAATTTTAGTTCAAATTAAAAAAAAATTAACAATTCCAACCGATTAAGTTAAAGAATTCAGTCACTGCAAGAAATTTGAATTACAATATTTCTAACAGTAAGAAACTTTAATACATTGTTCATCGTCAGTTTGAAACTCAATAACGTATTTTAGCTCAATTCCTTTTCATTTTACAATTTTACTTCTTAAAAAAACTGATTTCAGCTGATAAAATTATTTTAGAACTTACGATTTTTATTTATTTTTACTTTCTTTTTACTTCTTTAAGTAAAAATATTATTAGAAAAAACAAATAATTTCCAAAAAAAAAATAACCTAGTATATAGATATAATTGACAAGAGGATTCTTCTAATTAAATCTGTTTTATTTCAACGTTAATTCTCTGATGTGGCATGGAATTTTAAAGAAATAATTGCTGATTCAAATTCATGTTTGCCATCGAAGCAAGATTGAAAAATATCGAAGATCTTTCCCAAATAGCCGAAGTAACACGTCAGACGGTCTGATTATTAGAACTAAACTGAGGTGTATTAACTAATATTTTACCACCATTATGCCTATTCTAATTATGGTTCTAATAGCTAATTTCTAAAACATTAAAAATACATACATACTTCCAAATGAAAAAATACTTACGGTTATTTAAATCATAATATTTTATATTGTTTGAATCAATAAAGATTTTTATGAAAAAGTTCAGAAGTCTAAATTTTAGGTACTTCTTAGGTCCTATTTAATAATATTTGTTAATACATTCTTAATAATATTTGTTAATACAGGCCAATATATTAAACAAAGGACATTTTATTCTCCTGTCACTGGACCTATTTATAAAATTACAAATACCACTATTTTGAACGAATTTCAAGACACCTGTAGGAAAACTAACCAATTAAAAATTCCTTTAAGAAAGTAATAATTACTGATTCGGTCTAAAATAAGAAATTCAAATTTTTATTTCTAGATCAACATTTTTCGTAACATAGTGAAATATATTTCTTTATTTAAATATTAGTCTGTTCAGGAATAATTCTTAATATAACCAATAAAACTTGGGAATTGTATTAGAATTTAAATTTCATATTTTCTTCACCAATGCACTTATTGACTTAATCTGTCTAAAACATAATTTTTCATATTTAAAACATTTTTTTCAATCGAAAGTAATACGTACATTTAACTATTTTAGAGTTAATTATTTTAACTTTTGAACCGATCACAATTAGAAAATAACCTCTGCATACTGTTTTTCATGTATTTTTGACGAAATAAATTTACATCATGTTTAACAGAATGAAGCTTAAATTCTTAACCAAAATTCTAATATTACATGATTTAATTGAGAATTTGTTTCTTTTCAAATACTTTCTACTCTAATGATTATGCATTGAATGAAAATTAAGGAAAAAAATCTTATGTTTTACAATTTAATGTGTAATTATTGAAGATAAATATTAATAAATTGAAAACAATGGTAAAATAAAAATATCTTTCTTTTGTTTTTTTTATTATCCACCTGAGACTTGAATACAAAAATGAAACAACGATGAAACCCGTATGAAGTTGTAATATATCTTGTTGCCTTTTACCTGTAGAAAAGAGAAAAAAAATAATAAATCCTAAAATAAAATAATGCAAATATAGTTATAACTTATTCAAATTTATTGAATTACAAGACTACCATTTTTATTTTATGATTCGCCAGCCGCTTCTGATTGCATTAACTTTATTTATTGCGTGCATGGAACAAACAAGTTATTGCAAATCTCATGACGTCATAGAGCTATTAAAAACATAATTGCTATAATCATCGTTCTAATTTTCGAGGCACTGTAACTTCATTTAATTATTCCATTCTAGCCGCATGTGGCAACCAGCGGATTCACCTGAAGTATTGGTTATATTTGATTTTAGTTGAAAGTTTAGATATAATTCCATGTCCATGATTCCAAATTCTCTGATAAAAACGCTTTATTACTTTAAGTGCTTTGCTTAAGTTTTATTAATCATGTACATGAAAACCCCGGGGGGCACCTGGAATGAGAATGAGATGCTTCCGGTATGGTGGTTGGATCTCGCCACCCTGGAGGGTACACAAAAAAGTGGGGCATCTGCTTCTCCCATCGATGACGGGACATACTTCCTTCGGGAAGGGTTGTACCGTGGCCGGTGATGGCCCTTAGGACTCAACCACAGTTCCCGCCAGTGTTGCTGTTGCGGCGGTCCGGTCATTCAGTATTATTTATCCGTGTGCCTTCGGGCGGGGCGGAGAGTCAGTGATATGACTTATTGTGTACATGAATGACTTTGAAATCAAAGATAAGCCCGAATTTTAGACGAAGCAGATGATCGATTGAGGCGACTTGTTTAAAACAATAACGGAAACCGTTAAACTAGAAGCCTAAACACAGCCATTGAGCTGATCTTAATAATTTTTTATTTTGCATGAAAATTGTGGGTTATTATTGTACTTTCGATTTCCCTCGACATGTCAACAACAGTCACTTGCCCTCGCACTTTCAAGAGATAAAATTTTGACAACTAGCTTCTCTGCTTCCGCAACTTGTCCAGTTCTGTTTGCCCCCAGTTCGAGAGTTTCACAATTTTGATGTATAACAACAAATCGAAATATCTATAATTTTGGTGCATTTTTTGGGGTAATAATAAGCTTTCATATGAATTAAAAATTGACAAAAGCAGTGCAGTAGATATTTTTTTAATAACTGTGTCATGAATATTCTCTGTCCTTTTTCCTCACAGAGAATATACAGAAAAGTAGTATTTTTGAGATTTTCCCCAAATTTGAACTGTGATGAAAAGAATAAAGAGACACCCACCTACACGTCCTATCTAGGTGCATGTCTTCAATTTTCATAAAAAATAAACAAAACGAGTGGTCTTTTTATGAAATAAAAAATCACTAACTCACAAAATAAAAAAATTTCGAAAATTTCAGTGAAATAAAATATTACTGACTCACTTTATGAAATAAAAATATAAAAAATAAACAAAACGAGTGGTTTGAATTTTTTACTTCTTTAATTTTTGCACTTCGTATACGAAGAAGGAAAAAAAATTGATGAAATCAGTCATTGCGACAGGGTCACTCCATCAATACTTTCATCCCCACAGACAACATACAGGGAAATAAAGTTTTCGAAATTTTCTCCGAATGTGTATTGTCATGTAAAACGACTTACCATAAATGACCTATCTAGGTGTCAAAAATTTTCATAAAAAAATAAAAACTAGCGAACTTGCTTTCGATGATATTGCTTGGGATACTGGCTCTTTAGCTTTGACATTCTTTTTATAAATATATAGATAGTGAGAAGACAACAAGTCACCAAAGAAAGCAAGCTTTTTTTTTTATCATTCAGACTTTGGGAAATACTAGTAATTTCCAAATCAAAGCCCAACTTGATTCATTGAAACTAAATTAATAAAATTGAGTTCTCTCCTATATTTTTAATAGCTGAGATTAATTGCAAAAAATTGCTACCTTCCGCTTCATTTGTTAAACAAATTATGGTTGGCATCATCTGGTTCCCCGCAATTCAAACCTGGGTGCATGTCTCGATGCTTCCCTGAAAGAAAAAAAATACATAATTATAGTTTCTTGGATCTTTTAACCAAGACAAGTAAATGTAGCTAGTCATTAAAAAAAAGATATCATGGGGGAGGATACGATGAAGTCTAAAGACTTCATTTAATTACCTCAAAAATCAAATTCTTTTAAATATAAGATTCTCAAATATATTTATGAATCCAAAATTTGCTTCAGAAAGCTAAGAGAAAGAAAATGGAAAAAAATTCCAATTTTTTTTTTAAAAAGTTCTTACTAATAATGTGAGAACCTTTGCAGCAAATAAAAGAATAGTATGTTCAATATTTTCGACAGGTAGAATATATTAGCGATTAAATCAACGCGAAACTGATTGATTGATTGATAGCCTTTTCAGGATTTTTAACTAAAGATTCTATCCTTAAATTAAAATGGTTTTCCTAATTATAAATAAAAAACAAACAAAAGAAAAGTTGCAATACTTTCAGATAAAACTTTTGATGGAAATATTTTTAAAAAGTTAGCAAATCATAAATAATTTTAATAAATGAAGAATTAAAAAGAATATTGAATTATATAGTTGAAAATATTGAGAATTTTTTCCTAATCATTTTATATCCGGTTAGTTTAAATGAGATTCCGTTTTTGATTTCAATTTCCGAA
This sequence comes from Argiope bruennichi, assembly GCF_947563725.1. NCBI lineage: Eukaryota > Metazoa > Arthropoda > Arachnida > Araneae > Araneidae > Argiope > Argiope bruennichi. Next base: position 110,123,150 of record NC_079158.1, on the reverse strand, counting down.
GTTTCCTTGAAAGTCGTCTGTTTTCTTTCTGGGTTTCATATAAATGAAATCAGAACAGTTTTGGTGTGAGTTTTCAGATAAAATTATAAAAAAAATACGCGGAGTTGTTATAAAATCCTTTCTGATAACAATTTTATTTCTCCTACTAGTGGCATTTTCTCTATTTGTTATATATATAATAAAGTGGAAAATTATATAAAGGCAGTTATTTTAACATTTATTTTTATACGTCATAGGGGGTAAGAGAAGCATTTTATTAACTGACATACCTTGTGTCAGTTAATAAAATGCTTCTGTTACATTCGTTTATGCTCACACTCACACAAATTTTCACGTTTCTTTCAAAAAAATCTATTGAGATATATTTAAATTATTACATATTCAGACATTCCTTACACATTTAAACATCCAGACATTCCTTACACATTTAAACATCCAGATACTCATTACACATTTAAACATCCAGACATTCATTACACATTTAAACATCCAGATACTCATTACACATTTAAACATCCAGACATTCATTACACATTTAAACATCCAGATACTCATTACACATTTAAACATCCAGGCATCCATTACACATTTAAACATCCAGATACTCATTACACATTTAAACATCCAGACATTCATTACACATTTAAACATCCAGATACTCATTACACATTTAAACATCCAGGCATCCATTACACATTTAAACATCCAGATACTCATTACACATTTAAACATCCAGGCATCCATTACACATTTAAACATCCAGATACTCATTACACATTTAAACATCCAGGCATCCATTACACATTTAAACATCCAGATACTCATTACACATTTAAACATCCAGGCATTCATTACACATTTAAACATCCAGATACTCATTACACATTTAAACATCCAGGCATTCATTACACATTTAAACATCCAGATACTCATTACACATTTAAACATCCAGGCATTCATTACACATTTAAACATCCAGATACTCATTACACATTTAAACATCCAGGCATTCATTACACATTTAAACATCCAGATACTCATTACACATTTAAACATCCAGGCATTCATTACACATTTAAACATCCAGATACTCATTACACATTTAAACATCCAGGCATTCATTACACATTTAAACATCCAGATACTCATTACACATTTAAACATCCAGGCATTCATTACACATTTAAACATCCAGATACTCATTACACATTTAAACATCCAGGCATTCATTACACATTTAAACATCCAGATACTCATTACACATTTAAACATCCAGGCATTCATTACACATTTAAACATCCAGATACTCATTACACATTTAAACATCCAGGCATTCATTACACATTTAAACATCCAGATACTCATTACACATTTAAACATCCTGGCATTCATTACACATTTAAACATCCAGATACTCATTACACATTTAAACATCCAGGCATTCATTACACATTTAAACATCCAGATACTCATTACACATTTAAACATCCAGGCATTCATTACACATTTAAACATCCAGATACTCATTACACATTTAAACATCCAGATACTCATTACACATTTAAACATCCAGGCATTCATTACACATTTAAACATCCAGATACTCATTACACATTTAAACATCCAGGCATTCATTACACATTTAAACATCCAGATACTCATTACACATTTAAACATCCAGGCATTCATTACACATTTAAACATCCAGATACTCATTACACATTTAAACATCCAGGCATTCATTACACATTTAAACATCCAGATACTCATTACACATTTAAACATCCAGATACTCATTATACATTTAAACATCCAGACATTCATTACACATTTAAACATCCAAAACATTTATTCAGAAATTTCAAATTTATTCAACACAACACAACTCTCATATAAAAATATTTGTCTAATATTAAATCATCCAATCATCATGACTTAAACTAAATTTGCTGAAATATAGGAAGACGTTGCTGTTAAATGATAATTTAAAATGAACTTTCAATTTGAAGATACTCATTGATGTGATAATTATTACTATACTGGACTCAGTGATTCATAAATGATTTATGTATATATGGTTTTATATTTTTATAAATGGTTTATGTTTAAAAATGGACGATTCTTTGGTTTAAATTCCAAAATGACAATATTTTGTAAGTACAACAAAATTTAGTTAACAGCAAAAATAGCAATTCTAATCTCAAATCTAAAAATTTAAATGTGGCCAAGGTTTTTAATAATAAATTTGATGTAATTATACAATTAAAATGAAGAACTTAGATACTATTAGAATCCAAAATGAGTCATTTCCATAATTTTAACATAAAAGTAAATTTAATCTTTATTTTTTCCATAGCTTAGCACGATCTGAAGATTCAAAGTATAATTTTTCCGCTATTGATCCGTTAATTAGCATGTAAAAACACAACTTTCAAGCTTTAATAGATATAGGAAATCAAAAAAATCGATTTTTGTTTTTGTTTTAATAAGCATACTTACTTCTGCCTCAGGAATATAACAAATCCCACTGAAAGAGCTATAAATGCAACAATGACTCCAATCGTTATACCTGTAGGAAGCCACGATACTTTATCTGAAAAAAAGAGAATAAAATATAAAAATAAAAAAAGAACTCTGTTAACATTTGTGATGTTAAACGTGGATAAGAAATTTATGAATCAGAGTATGTCAAAAATAAGCTTTTGATCAATTTTCCAAAATTTAACCGAAATTTTTTTTTAAATATAATTTTTTTTTAATTTACACAAAAAAAATATCCATTTGTTAAAAAATAAAAGAAATCAAGCTGCAAATCTCAGCTTTTGAGTATAAACAGAAATAAATAAAATTTGGAATACTAATCGACTGATAATAGATAGACTAATGGTGTTAGTAATACACATAAGATTGGCATAATAGAATACTAAAGAAAAGCGATTATTTTTACACTCAGAAAGTATTAAGTTTTGTTTTCTATGTATGTTTCACTAGAGATACAATTGATGAAACAACTATGAAGATTATATTTAAATTTGGACACCGTTGAAGTATACTATATCAAGGTGAGTCAAATTTGATTACATCAAATATTCAAGAAACCGATTTGTTTTTATTTGTTTGTCGATCCAAGAAAATAAAACAAATAACAATTTTATTCAGATAACAAGTTTTTTGGTCCTTAGGTTAAAGATTGCGAAAAATCTTAATTGATCATCAAGCAATGGCCAAATTATTTTTGAAATTCATTATGGATCTTAGTAGTTTTCTTCAAGTAGTGTGGGCCATCAGGGAAATGGGGATTTTCATCAAATCAGCAATGCATGAAATATCTTCAAACCGCTTGCTTATACAATCTTTAATCATCCTAGCAATAGAGGTGGTATAGGGATGATTTTTCTCAGTTGAATAAAGTATAAAATTACTTTTAAAATGGACAACCTCTATCAAATTTCTATAAACTCATTTCTAAAACCTGTAACAACTGAAACCTATCTACCAGGTGGGCAAAAAGTCCGTAAAAACTTTAAAAATTCACGAAACCCATAAAATTAAGAAAATAAAAAACGGTTTGCAAATTTAATATCGTTAAGTCACGGGTTTTTTTTTCAGGTAAAAAAAAATAAATCAAAAAGTAGCCGATGGGGCCGTTTCGTACATAAGTGAAAGAAAAGAGACGCAAATAACAAAAATAATGTCACAAAACCATTTGTTATAGCAATATGTGTTCCACATGCCCTCCACCAGCAGGTGATAACACATTGCAGGCGTGTCACAAACCCAGCAACGGCCGAATGCAACATGTCCGGCTGTGTACATGCCAGTTCTCGGCGGATTGCATCTTTCAATTCCTACAAATTGGATGGACGGGATCGATATACCCCGGATTTTAAATTTTCCCACAGCCAAAAGTCTGCTGGTGTCAGATCTGGGGACTGAGGAGGCCATGAAAACTTGCAACGTCTGCAAAAGATTCTCTCTTCCCTGAACGTCTGTATCAGGAATTCCTTAACTGGAATACCGAATTCTGACTCTAATGATTCCATTGCGGCTGCAACGCGCTCCAAATGTGTCTGCGTTAGACATGATCGTCCGGAATTTACACGATCTTCCAGCACTCCAGTTTCCTCAAATCTTTGAACAAGCTTTATGAGACTTGCCACTGTTAAAGCTTCTCTCCCATTCTTCACATTTTTCTGAAGTCGGAATTTACGCAGTGCAACAATCACTGATTTTTGGTTCAGGTAAAACAGCTTCACCAACAAAGCTTTATCTTTCCTACATAGCATCCTTGTTTACTTGCATAGGATGCAACGGAGAACTGATTTTGGATCAAGAGCATAAGTATTTATAATCGCATGTCTCATTTGCATATTTCTAACAGAATCGCGCCATACCAGTACCATCTATCGGTTGTTTTTTGAATTAATTTTTTTTTCTCACCCAAAAAAATCCCGTGATTTATCGATGCTAAATCTGCAAAACGTACTTTATTTTGCTTTATTTTACGGGTTTTATGAATTTTTAAAGTTTTTACGGACTTTTTGTCCACCCGGTATATATATATATAATTGAAAATCCGTTTTTTGTTTGTATGTGGGAACCTTAAACTATTCCACGTCTCTTGACTGATTTGAACGAAATTTAGTAGACATAATTAATTAAATAAGCATTATTTCGTTCAAATAACAATAATTTTACCAGTTAGTTTTATACAATTACTAAAATGTTACCAATTTTCCAAAAGACTACTATTATACATAATATACAATATTATCACGCTCTATGCGAATGCAAAATCTCTTAGCGTCTCTTATATGTACAAATATTTGATTCTAAATTATTCTGAGATACATTAAAAAGACATTGCTTTGCAACTGCAATAGCTTAGCAGTAGTTTCCTTTGATTCCAATTTCGGGGATTTCTGTGGTGAAAAGTAAAGAATGAAAAATAGTTTCTTTGGGTTATTATTTACTTAATAATCTATATTTACTAAATAATCTATATGATACTACTGCGCAGTCCTCTGTGCTAGGTTGTTTTGGGGATCTTTGATGAGTTAGTAAACATAGTTTATATTTTGAAACATTTTTTTATTATTGCACTAAACGACTTAATTTTTTTTTATTTTAATTATTTTTGATCCCACAGGGGGGGGGGTGTCGTAATTGAGGATGAGAGGCTTCTGACATGGATGGTTGATTTCCGCCACCCTTGTGAGTATACAAAAGGGTGGGGGATGGCTATGTGCCGTCTATGACGGAATATACTTCCTTAGGGAAGGGTTGTACCGTGGCCGGTGATGGTCCTTAGAACTCAACCATAGTTCCCGCCAGTGTTGTTATATGCGGCGATCCAGTCATTCCGGTTTTTCCTTGTGATTTTAATTATTTTCAACTTTTTAGTCTAGATATCTTTTGTCTCTTTTCAACATATTGCCAGATTTGATCACTATTATCTATTCAAAATTTAAATTCGATTCTGATTAAATTCTAAAAAATATTTTTAAAAACTGGACTGTCATTGACAATATATACATGCACAAATTTTCGATTTCCTATCCTACTAGGAATTGAGCCGGAAATTTATTATAAAAGTTCATGTTTACAAATTAAAAAAATATACGATTTGATAGCTTTCTTCTTCATCTAAAAATTTTGAATTGATAATTTTATTAAAATATTAAAGATTTTATAACAGCAATCTTTTTACAGCCCAATGAATCAAAACAAGTAACAGGAATCAGAATTTAAACATTATTTTTTTCTTTCTCATTTCTGTCAAACCGATGATTATTCGAACTGAATTTAAAAAGATGTAAGGACACTTACACTCTTCACATATAATACGATCACCACTGCCAGTCCCACTGACTGGTTGGTAGCCAGTCCCGCACTGACACATGTAGGAACCAGGGAAATTGATACATTTCTGGTTGTTGCTCCGCGGACACGTTGCTTCGTTATTACATTCATCTATATCTGCAAATGAAAGCATGTTTATCAGCAAAATTTAAATGATAAAAGTTGCTGCTTCAATCGTTAATGCGTTATTATAAAAGTTCTTTAAACACATGAGAAAAAAAATTTCGGATACATTTCAGCTTGGTAAATCTCAGCTTTTAAAATAAATGTTAAAATAAGGAAGCAGATATGTTTCCTCTATTTTACAAAGAAAAATACTGTGTATCTACCAGGAGAACACTTCCCGCCAACTGTCTATGATTACGGCGGTCTCTAAAGAAGCAGGTTACTATAGGAAGAGTTCATTTCGCGTAGGTAGAAGTTCATTCATGTTTCTTACATTGGCACGTTTAGCGCCAAACTGGCGATATTTGGTGTTATTATTATTGGTATTTAAAATACCTATGCATGCTTCCTCGGGTTTTGGGGGATCGTTAAATTCTCCTCGGTATCCGTCTTCGCATGAGCAGGTGAAACCATCAGCTGTCTCGATGCACTTTGCCGTGGCATGACAAGTGCAGTTTTCTGCAAAATAAATTAAATACTAGTAATTAAAGTAACATAACATTTTACTTGTCAAGAAATGTGTTCAAATTCAATGAGTAATTAAAGTAGCATAACATTTTACATAATGTCAAGAATTGTGTTCAAATTCAATGAGTAATTAAAGTAGCATAACATTTTACATAATGTCAAGAATTGTGTTCAAATTCAATGAGTAATTAAAGTAGCATAACATTTCATATAATGTCCAGAATTTTGTTCAAATTCATTGAGTTACAAAATATGAATACAAGCTTTAATCAAATGTCCCAAATGTAATATGATAGGCAGAATCTTAAAAAATGCTAATAAGTGCATAAAAAATATGATTATGCAGAAAAGACCAGCATTATTACCAAATTACGAAAAATGAGCTAAAAATGTGAAGATCTTATCAAAATTTGAACTTTATATGCAAATACAAAAGTTAATTAGATATATTTTTAAGATAAATTTTAAGAAATCACTGAATCAATTATCTGAAAATTCAAAATTGATTATTGAATTTTAATAATCAATTAATATTGTATTATATCTAAGTGAATACACCATTATATGATATTCCTGGTTTGAAAAACTATGTTTTAACTTTCCGAATTTTTCTTGAAAGTAAGCAGACTTTCAGTATAAGAAATTTTATATTATAAATTACAAATTGTAACAGTTTGAACTCTATTATTCTTTTTTTCACAAAACGCATGCAATGCTTTGTTTATTTCAGCACAAAGTCTCAATGGTATTATATAAATGTTTTTCTTCTTTACCACTGTTCAGTGTTTTTGTAATATCATCTCAAATGGTCATTATTTCTAATTTTCTTCTGTAGATCCTCATTCCTCTCAGTAAAAATAATCAGAATTCTAGATACAGTAATGATTTATTACCTGATCTATTATTCTGGAATTCTTAATTCCTTTTCTTTGCTGTCATGATCTGTCTTATTTTCCATCGTTTCCTGCAATTACTCATCTCTGGTACTATAAACTGCGTATTTCATCTCTTGCATGTATTTAAATATACATGCGTGGGCATAGGTACGTAAGTGAAATAATTTTAATTATCAGTGTTTTTATTACTTTCTAATTACTTAAAACTCTCACTTTATTTTAACGTCAAGGTTTTTCGAATTCCTACTTTCCCACGCAGAATTTATATGCATTAAAAATTAAATGTTATCTCAGCAAAATTCCCTTCTGAATCTATATAAGCTCTAAAAACTTTCTTCTTTTTTAATTTTATACCATAATATTTCTATTGTGTTTCCTTCTAACCATGGTTATAACAAAGATATCTTAACAATAGCTAAAAATCGAGTCCTTTCCATAAGCACTAATGAATAAAACAAATAACTTCATATAACATAATTGCTTCTTCAGCTGAGCATATAACAGTTTTAATATTTTGCCAATAAATTGAAACAGAGACAGTGAAAAAAGCATTTAAAATACACGTTAAACGTAAGACTACTAGGAAATTCGCAATGTATATATTAAAAAATAAGTGTTTCAAAAATAAGTTTTATTTGTATATTTAAAATAAAAGAAATCCTTTAAATATTATGTTTAGAAATCCTTTAAATATTGAATTGTCATCAGGGACACAAAACTTAACGAAGAATAGAAATAGATATAGAAATCAAGCAGTTGGAAAGTATAAAAAACAAAGTACAAAATGCCATTTTGAGAAACATGGAATTCACATATATAAAAGCTTTACCTTTCTGTTTTTCGCATTGACCTAAATTATCTTCAAATCCTTCTGGGCAATTGCATATCTTTCTGTTAACTTGATCCAAGCTACAGGTGGCTTGTTCATGACCACATTCGCATGCTGCAAAAGGAATAATACGATTTTTCATAGATGAGAAAAGTGTGTAACAGAAGTTTGTAAAAGTTGACTATTTATGGGATATTTAGTTTCAAATAACAGTTTGAAATAGCATATCTGAGTTATGTACTACTTTATTTCACTGAACTGTTTGACTGTTCTTATTTAAACCGAAATGTCTTTAACCAATAAACAATGAAATTTACAATTCAAGGGCACCTTTTAAGAATCCACGCGTTTATTTTTTGTTTCACTATTTACAAATGTTTTTATTGAGGACTTTTTTTTAGATTTAAACACATTCAGAAAAAAAAAATATTACTAATGTTTTTCTGGGTTTTTTTAGAAAATGCTTTTTTTTTGTATAGTCCGTTTTATGTATAAAAAATATATAGTTATGATAGATGTATTCCTTCCATTTCAATTGGATGATTTGTTAATTTTGGAGTAATTCATAAAGAAATATGTCATATTATTATTTTATAATTTTTAAAAATTTAAACATTGATTTGAATGTGATGTATACAAAATCTTTTCAACAATTTTTGAATAACAGTGATAATCATCCCATACTTTTGAATAATACAACATTTTTTATTTATTTCAAACCGTATTAAAAAGGTACTGAGAAAATTTTCGAAATCTATTATAGACAGAATAACCTTTCAATAAGTTTGAATTCCCAATACACATTAAGGTTTGAAAATATGCAAATTTTTAATTTTGATATTTTTATAGATATTTAGGATGGTAGTAAGATTTCGGTGGAGGGTTTCAGGTTCGAGGCTTTATTGCACAAAAAAACCATCGTGTTACCGGGTCTGATGCACGTTAAATCCGTCGAGACCTATCACCGTCCCGCTGGAAATTTGGAGAGAGGTTGCCAGCTTTGGTGTCATCCTCATCATCTGTCCGCTGTTCAAAATTAAGAGGTCCATCTTAAAATTACGAGGTTTTAAAGCTCTAGTATTGCTTTGAAATGAGACGTTGATATAACTTAACTGAATTTGCCCTGATACTCATAGTTTTTAAGACAATTAAATATTTAATTAAACATAAATTATTAAAAAATTAAAATATTATAAATTATAAACTAAATATAAACATAATTGAACATAAATTATTAAAAAATTAAAATATTATGAAATTATAAGCTAAATGTAAATTTCATTAAACATAAATTATTTAAAAATTTAAATATTATTAAATTATAAGCTAAATATAAATGTAATTAAAAATTTAATTAATTAATTGCGTCCTCCCAACGATATTCTGTCTAAACTTTTTAAAACTTTTTTACATGCTGTCAAAAATGATTATTTTCCTTCTAAGGAACAGTTATAGACCAAATTTTGGTATATATCTAGAATTAAAATGCAGGATCATAGACCGAGCTTCATCTATCGATCTCTCTGTACTTATTATTTAACAATTTATCAGAAACGTAGATAGAATGTTAAACCGCTAATTCTTTTCGGTGTGTTGTGCGGAATTAAATTTACTTTAGGCTTTAATACTATGCAACAGCACCATTCATCTTTTTCGTTTAGTGTATGAAATATCGTGTTCAAATACATGCTGTTATATATAGAAGAATCAACCCATGTTGGAGTTTCTCCAAATACTAAATTTCGTCTATTTAACATATTGAATATTTGAACTACAGTATTCACATACACTTGTGCGAATTGATTAAAATATATATTTTTATTCCTTTTTTTTTTTTTTTTTTTTTTTTTTTTTTTGACGCTGAAAGAACTCTAAAACATGGGAATCTATCAAAATCTGAAAGTTAAATTTTTTGATAATTGCAATATTTTATTGTCACTTAAAAAATATTTTTGAGAATTGTAATATTTTCGCTTCATAATGATTGCAATATTTTCATTTCATTTGTAAAGTAAATTTTCATTGATTGCAATATTTTCATTTCATTTGTAAAGTAAATTTTTTATTGATTGCAATACTTTCATTTCATTTGTAAAGTAAATTTTTCATTGATTGCAATATTTTCATTTCATAATGATTGCAATATTTTATGTCATTTGAAAGAAAAAGGTTTTTGATGATTATAATATTTTCACTTTATAATGATTGCAATGTTTTCATTTAATTTGAATGACAAATTTTTCATTGATTGCAATATTTTTGATTCATGTTGAAGAAAGTAAACGAAATAAAAGAAAAATTGTGAGCTCACGTAGACATGTTCCTTCTCTAGCAAAAAACCCTTCTCGGCACTTGCATTGCTTTTCTCCACTTCTGAGTATTTCACAACCATGTCCAGGACCACAGTCACACTCTGAAAAGTTCAGAGAGAGATTTCAAAATGAAGCATCCAAAACTGAGGCATTAAAATAATTATCAAGGAAACGTTCAAATAATTCTTCACGCAAATATCGAGCTTATTAAGAATACGATATTCTTCATATAAAAACCTTTATATAACAAATAATTGATTTAGTCCGTTAATATTCTTATCGTGATTTTGAAAATTAATCTGATCAGATTATGAACGAAAGATTACCATTGACTTTTTTTACAGATTTTGTCAAGTGATTAACTGATAAATGAAATGATAGTGAAAACTTCATCAAGTATGTGGTTTAAATCTATTTAGAGCATAAAAATAATAAAAGAATAAAATATATTATAATAGTAATTAGAACATAAACTTCTATACCAAAAAATTGGTAGACTTTTGCATTTTTGCTTAATAAAATTCTCTTGTACTTTCAGATAAAAAAATTAGCTTTTAGCATATAATAAAGAATGAAATTTTCTCATGTAATTTCTTTTGGATCTCTTTAGTCAAAAATTTGAGTCAATTATATAAATCAAATGTAGGAATCACATTTAAAATATTATTCATTCAACTTTTATTTAAATAGTCATTTCCTCATACACATGATTCGAGACACGGAAACTCTATTTTTTGACGACCATGATAGAAAACGCAGTACGGATTTACGATGTTGATGCGAATACCAAATTTCATACATTTAGATTTTTTAACGCATTTTAGTAGCTATGTTCACTTACACACGGAAATACGATAAACGATAATTATCAAGATGTCTATGGAAACACTTTAATTCTAATTTTGTAACTAGTATTCCCTGAGATAATTTACGAAAAAAATTGTTCTAGATGAAAACTAAATTCCTTGTTCAAGGAATTTAGTTTGTTCCATCTTGTTCCTTGGAATCAAGATGTTGTCCAGCAGTCATGTACTGTGAAAATATGTTTAGTTTTAAAAAATACTGACATGCGACGATGACAAGGCAGATACTCATGTTTCTGGAATAGCAACAGTTTTAGTTTTAAGGTAACCGACTACGTTCGAAGGAATATTTTTGAAAAATTGGATTTTTTTAAAACTATTTATGGTTTTTAGATGTATTGTCAATTATAAACACTATAAATACAAAAAAAATTATTTGGAAATATAATATATTTTGAGAAATAGGAAAATTTGTAGTAAATTTTAATGGAATTTAACCAAAACGGTTAACACTCTTCACAATATTGTAATGCAGCAATCCAATTTTTCTTTTTACACAAGTTATAGAATATAATGATGAATGAAATGAACCAAAATCTAAGAAACATTTTGAGATGCAAAGAAATTATGGGTAAAAATATACGTATATATGCATTTTTTCCATAAATTTACAACTTAATTTTTCTAAAAACTCCTATAAATGAAAAAGTATTTCACCAACAAAAAAAAACTTTTGGTTAATTTCACTTAACAATGTATTTAAAACACACGCTGAAATTTTTATGTAAATACCTTTATTAGTTTTTGAGATATCATGTTAACGGTGGATAATTTTTATGAAAATTAAAGTTTGAGAAAATTGAAGTTAAAGAAAAATTTTAGCAAAAATATTGTTTAAAATTCTCCTGGATGATAGGTCAGATCTTCCTTTTCCTAGAAAATACTATTTTGGAAAGAGGAAAGCTTGAACTACAAGAAATAATAATAAAAAAGAATTCGCCAATGTGGTCGAAAACCAGTGTTTTTAACGTAGTTGGATACTTAAATATAATTTGATTACTTTTTACCTAAATAAAGTTAAAAGATCCAGAAATTGAAACCTTTCCTACAAAGTCGATTAAAAATTATAACAATATAATCCTTTAAATATGAAATCCTTAAATCGTTATTATGTGAGCTTCATTTTAAATAATGAGAGGGGAGAAAGTGAAAATTTCTGGACTAACACGCAAATTTCGATTCATCAAAATGACTGCAAACTTACTTCTGCACTGTTTCTGAAATTCTTGAAATCCTTCCTTGCAGTTGCATTTTAATTCATGCCAATCGAATGTGCAAATCCCTTCTCCGCATGGACAAGCTAAGAGAAAGAAAAGCATTTAAGAATAAAACTGTAGCCAAATTTGATTGCCAAAATGATTACCTCTATATTATTCAGATATACACAGCAATTTTGATGCTCAGATCAATACCAAAAATTATGTTTTGTAGAAAAAATATACAATTAAAAATGTAATACGAAAGAAGACGTAAGTACGAAGATATGCTACTGCACATTCTTTGTCTTGAAATCAAAATTTATTATGAGCATAATTATGCTAAATAAATAACCTGGCATAAATGGCTGCATAAAATAAATAGCTGTTTAGTTGGTAAAGTGTTAGGAAAACATTGATAGGGCTTAGTAGCTCACAAATATTCAATGTGGTGTCATTCATCCATAAGTTCTTTCGTCAGATAAGAAATCACACTTTTTCACGACACTGACATTTGTGTTTCTCATGTTTTGCAATACCATTAGCGGTAACCCCCGGGGGGGCACCTCGAAATGAGGATGAGATGCTTCCGGTATGGTAGTTGGTTGGTTAGTTTGAGTTTTTTGGCACAAGGGCCATTCCTGGCCATACTGCGCCATCCTTATGGTAAAAAGTAGAGCTTTGTTGATGATTGGAACTTCGTATAAAATTAAGTATGCTTATGTGTAAACTAATCTAAAATAACTAAAACAGATTAAGACGAAATATGACATCTTTGTCTGAAAATAATAATAAAAATGGAAATTGTTGAAGTTAAATATATGGTAAAAGGTGTATAGCAATTAAAAATTTAAAAATATTTGGATGATAATTCTCTCCCAGCAATTCTGGGAGAGTAACATTTGATAGATGAAAAAAATGGTGGCGATGAGATTCAAAATCTAGGCATTCAATCAAAATATGACCAACTGTCAATTCGGTGTGACATGAGGAGCCCGCAGGTGTCCTTTCTCCGAAAAGCATGTGTTTGTGGGTAATCCGAGTATGTCCAATACGTAGGCGAGATAATTTTACATCAGGCCTACGCATCGGTAAAACTGGCCATGTGTCAAAAGCAGGTTTAATAGAATGCAATTTATTCTGTGTCTGCATATTCCATGTCTCTTGCCACAGAGTGAAAATCCCATTGGTAATAGATTTCTTTACATCACTATATGGTATTCTGTGATGCAAGAGAGAAGACGCAGTTTTTGCAGCATGATCCGCCTGCTCATTGCCAGCAATTCCCATGGTATGGTGGTTGGATCTCGCCACAATAGAGGGTACACAAAAAAGGGGGATCTGGCTCCTCCTATCGATGACGGGACGTACTTCCTTCGGGAAAGGTTGTACCGTGTCCGGTGACGGCCACTAGGACTCAACCACAGTTCCCTTTAGTGTTGCTGTTGCGGTGGTCCGGTTATTCAGTTTTCATAATCCGTGTGCCTTTGGGCGGGTCAGAGAGTCAGTGATATGACTTATACCATTTGCAGTTAAAAATGTGAAAGCTACAGTTTCTGAATGGAAAAATAAACCAATTAAACTAAATAAATCAGAAATTAAAATCATTTTTATGTTTACTTTAAATTTTTTACTCTCGGGTTTTTGCTAAATTTGATATAACTATCTAAAAAAACACCAATTAACTAATTTTTTTTGGACATTCATTCTAAAGCAGAATTTTCACTTTCGCTTTTATTCACATGATCTCCCATCAGGGGGGGGATAAGAAACTTCCAGTGTGGTGGTTGGTTTTCACCACCCTGGTGGGTATAGAAATGGTGGGGGTCGGCTAACTCTTATTAATAATGGGGCATGCTTCCCACTGGATGGGTTTTACCGTGGCTGGTGATGGCCCTTAGGACTCAACCTTAGTTCCTTCCAGTGTTGCTGTTGCTGTTGTCTGGTCAGTCAGATTTATCCACGTGACTTAGTGGAGGGTCGAATTAGCCGGTTATGGTTATGGTTTATTCAAATGCTATTATATAAAGGCTGGCATTTTTTTGTATAAAAAGTGCAGTGGTAGATTTAAGCATGTTGCATTCCTATGCAGTACATGTTTTGAGATTCCAGTTTCAATAAAATGGTGCCACATTTCAAAACAGTTTGAACTGAATGATATATTATTAATTAAATAATTTTTTTTTATTATTTTAGAAGCTTTGTGAAAAGTATATGTTATTATTAGGTATTAAAGTTGATACACCAGCAGTTGCCCGGAAGTAATGTGTTTTTTGTGAATAATAATTTTAAAGTAAAAACTATTTATTTATAAAATATTATAATATATAAAATCCTTTTATATTTTGTTTTTAATTAAAATTTGAATAGCAATTGAACCAAACGAATTTTAAAGACTGTTGGTAATTAATTTTCTCCATATAGAATTAATATTTGTTTTATTAGCATAGTAAATTTGTTCATCAATATAGAAATATAAAAAAGGTTGTCTTTGTATGAGGAATTAGATTAAATCAATTCAAACTAAGATTTTATTTTAGTATAGTTAAACTAGCCCTTTAAAATCACGAAAAATCTTGTGAAAAAATGTTTTAAAGAGGAAGAGAAATTTAAAAAAAACTATAGAATAGTTCTAATTGTTAAAAAACAAAGTATTTTTAATTTCTAATTAATTTTTTAAATTTTTGAAAAAAATGACACAATTCTTTTCCATGCCTTAAATAATAAGTGCACAAAATTTGGTTATATTGTGTGTGTGTGAGTGTGTCATAATTATATTTATTTATATTATTAGATGACTGTGTAAAACATCCAGTCACATACAATTATTAAGGCAAAGGCTCAATGTTCATAAATTTATAAATTTTTACAGTAAATGAAACGTAAAAATGCCAACTGAAACTCAATCGTAAAAATATATATATATTGGAAAATAAATTCATATATTTGACAATCAGACTAAAAACATCTTTTTAATCGATCTACCTGTAATTTCTTAAGTCCAGAGATACTAAATAGCTGCCTAGGTAATCCTGCATTGAAATTCTACCATACGTTTGGCGCAGTATAACCAAGAATGGCTCTTGCGCCAATAAAACCAACCAACCCGCATTAAAATGTTTTTTTTTTTCTGTAAATGTGATATAAATGGACATGCACAGAGTATTAGGCGTCAATATAAAGCTTAAAAAATAAAAGTTACCATATACATCTATTCATTTTTTGTTACACTTTCACCTCCGGAATCTAAATTGAAGAAATGCAATTTCATAAATATCGTTGTGATTTATTTCACTTACGTTTGCAGACCCATTCGTCGTAATCGAACACAAGGGATCGATTCTTGCACAGGCACGCAAAAGTTTCGTCCTTTTGATTGTAGACGCAATCCACAATCAGCCTCGGCCTGCACTCAAAAGCGCAATGGAAGATGCGTTCGCAAAATGGTCCATGCGTACTCTTCATGCACTGACACCTCCCGTTGAAGCACGTCCCTCCATTTTGGCAGGGTCGACTCTTACTGCAAAAAGCTGAAAGGTGAAAAAAAAATTCCGTTTTAGCAAAGGAATAGATTTATCATTTTACTATGCTATATCACAGATAAATACAGATAACAAAATTCCCCTAGTTATGAAAGCTCATTGGCCTATCCACTCAACCAGTCGGAAGAAAAGTTCAGATATTGTTTTTTGAAGGTATGTACAGAAGTTCGCTATGATTTTAAACTATAGAGCTGCCACAATTACAGTTATCAAACAAAAATTTCGCAATTTTTGAAGGATAATGCCTTTTTTTGTGTAAATTGATCAGAATATTGAAAAATCATACATGGCATCGGTGCAATATACGTATAACGGAAATCGATGGCGTAAAATATTTGTAGCTAAAAGCATTGTGAAAGAAACACAGAAAGAAAGAGAATTGACGACTTTATATAATAATTTACAGATATAACCAGTAGATGCACCAGGCCGCAGTAGCTTGGTAGTAAGGCTTCGGGTTCGGAGGGCTTCAGGTTCGAGACCCGATTCCACCGAAGAGGGGCTGGTGCACGTTAAATCCGTGGGTCCAAACGACCTCCCGCTGGTATGATGTGGAAGTTTGGATAGGGGTGTACGAGCTCATGTGCCGACCTCATCATCTGACTGTGGTTCAAAATGACGAGGGCCGTCCCAAAATAGCCCTAGTGTTGCTTTAAAAGCAGGATGTAATATAACTAAACAAAACTAGGCACCGATTACAGAACACCACACGCAAAACATGATTCGCGACTCTTTGAGCCTGATTCGATCTCTTCAAACCTCCCCGTCAAAGGACGTAGTTTGTATTAATTATTCTTATCCACCCCTACAATTTAGTAAAAGTATTATGTATATTCTGGTGCATGTGCGATTTGAGAAGTATGTATCCATCTGGATGACAAGATTATAAGTGCGTAATATCTGTATATGTATACAGACGCACAAAATGCATTTTTGTTTAATACATTTAACAATACAAAGGAGTGCGGTAACTTTTTGTATGCATGAAACTGGGCTTCAAAGTTTTTATCAACAATGTTTTTTCATAATATTGTTGATAAAATTGCATTGTTAAATCCACACAAAATATAAAAAAATAAAAATATTTCTCTTAGATTCTATGGAGCAATACAGAATCGACACATCTACGAAATCTGTTATAAATTCAAAAATTATCAGGTTTGAAGATGGATTTCCACTGGCAGAGATCCAAAGTTTATAACATACATGTATGACATGTTTAAATTATAAAAAAACCATGTAACGACTTTAGCGGCTTCCTGTAGTAAAGCCAATCTAGAACAATAATGACAGAACCAATGAACTATCGCCATTCAGTGCTTCATGATAAAATGTTGATACTTTTTTGAATAAGGAAACCGAAGTACAATTTTGTCAGTATCTATAACTTTTTAAATGTTAAAGATAATTGTTGGGCATTCTGTGTAAATACGATAATTTTGCCATAACTATAAATTTAGCCGTGAAATTCTGTAACTTTCTCCTTAAGGATTCGATGGATTCCATTTGGCATTTTCCATAATTATGCACTTAAGGTTATGAAATTTTTTTATGTATATGTATTAAAGCATACATGCGTCAAATATCTTCAAAAAAACATTTTCAAAACGAAATTTATTGTATAAAAAAATATAATTTTTCAATTTCAAAATATTTCAGGTCGAGTTAAATTTTCATTTTTCTATTCTTTTTTACCCTATTAGACCATATAAATATATTTGAAACAAAACTGTTTATGATTTTATAATTTCAATTAAATGTTAATTATTTAGAAATATTTTTATATGTATGCACTGAATTTTCATAAGAATTTTATATTTTTCTGAACTAAAAACCTAAAAAAATTCAAAACATAAAATGCATACACAGTTTTCCTTTAATGTTGAACTAAAATCTTCATTAATAATTTTATTTAATTTTCCCAAAAATTAAGACATCTGGAGCATTTAAAAATATTTAAATAGTTAGAAAATAGTTTTGGAAAAAGTCATTAAAATTTACTTTTTTTCTAAGCCTTTCAAATATTAATATTATTGAATAATATATTTCATAATATTATATTAGTTAAATATAAACATATATTTTGTTGAAGAACACTAAAAAAGAAAATTTCATAGTTGCATTCATTTTTGCTTAGTTCAAAGTCTACTGCCCCCATAATTATTAGTATAATCTTGAAGCTTCACTATATATTACGTATGTGACAAACTAATAAGAACTAAATAGACATTGATTAGATACGGAATAAGTATGTTAGACTGACAATTACAAAAATCATACAAATAATAAATTTATTGATTGTATGTAAATAAAATTTCTTAAAACTTCTTCTTCCATACACATTCCGTACGTGACACAAACTAATGAGAACTCTATAGACATTGATTAGATACGGAATAAGTATGTTAAGCCGAATATCACAAAAAGCTTACAAATAATTTTATTGATTATATGTAAGTAAAATTTCTTACGTGCGCATTCTTTAGCATAATCATAGTAACCTTCAGGACAGGTGCATATCCTGGTATCACCTCGGCTTTCTTTGTCGATCGTGCAATTGAAACCTTTTCCACAATCACAATCTGAAAAACTCCGACACTTAAAAATGCTGAAAAAGTTTCATTTGTGCAATTCTATTAATTTAAAGTAGCATTTTTATAAACTTTTATTTCTTGATAACGTATAAAATATTATGTAAATATTACAAATAACCTATTAAAAGAGATTAGCAACATCGTAAAATAATACCGTTTTAGATTTGATTCGTTTATCCTTGTTTTATGTTTAAAAGTTTCTCTTCATTATAACAACAATATCAGAGGTAAAAAAAAACGTATTAAATATCCCTGCAACATGCGTGAGTATAAATCCAGCAAATAAAACAACGGAAGTTATTAATATAAGTTATATTATATAAGTTATACTTAAAATTCATTTCTTCAATTCTATTAAAATTTTGGAAAAAATAGACGAAGTTAAAACTGAGATCATTAAAAGCTTTACTTTGAATTTTAAAATGAAACGAATATATATTTAGAAGTTATTGAGAAAAAAAGTAAAATTTCGATTATTTTTCAGTCAAAATCTAATCAAAAGTTTGAAATCTTTTTCTTATTGAGCACTTTTTATTCAAAAAGCTCTAGATCCAATGGGAGTGTTTAGAAGGATCTTTTACATCCTTCGCAGCTTCATTTACAGATAACCATGAATGTTAATGTTTATTTTCAATATGTCAAGGAGATACTTATGACAGCCTATAAGCATTATCTTGTTAACATGAAATTGTTTTATTATTTCACACTTATATTTCGTATTAGCATATTTGTAGAATCCGTTCTTAATATAGTATTTTGAATTTCCTATAATCGTCTACACTTTAAAATCTATTAACATATTTTTACATACCGTACCAGTCAATGTATACATAATCTTTTTGATTTTAAACATTGGATGCTTGAGAAATTCTAGGTGACTAAAATAAACTAAATAATATGGGATTAAAATAAGCAGGGTTTTTTTTTTTTTTTTTTTTTTTGGTTATGAAATGTTTGTCCGAAAATGCAATGAAAATACAAAAGAGGAAAGAAATGAAGTTAAATGAATCTATATTGAATGAATTGTATCTCCAGCATTAATTAACATATAATAGCATATGGTACGAATTTACCATAAGTTTAAGCTGGTTCATTTCAATTTTTTAATAAGTGAACTGTAATCTTATTTAAAATCAAACGACAATTCAAAAGCCAACTTTTTATTTCATCGAGGTTTACCGACCCCGCAACAAGTCAATACGAAACTGTTTTGAAAACTGATCCCATTTCAGCAGGGTTACAATAAATTTTATCGCTGAAGCCAAGTCAGCGCATGGTTGCAACATTCTTTAACAAAAAGCGCCAACGAAGCGGTAACAGCATATAGCATGTAACGTCTTTGAATAACTAATAATAATTGAAGCAAATTGTCAAACACTCACTACTCTTCAAACGTTCAAACTGTCGGTTATAAATGTTCATAATTTTCAGAAATTAAGTATAAAATAAAATTCCTCACAAAAAATGTATTATAATAGTTTACATATATTAGCTCTTTTTATTTGTATGATTTTAAATATCATATATTTATTTTAGAATTTGTTTGTCATATAATGTATATAATATGTACATGAGTGATATTGCTGGTTTTTGAAATTTCTATTTAAATTAATATGGCAATCAAATAATAGCCAGTTGTGTGCGTCATTGCTAAAACCGAAACTGGCATTTGTGCATCCAGTTTTGACACAAATCAAATGGGCAGGGATATTTTTTACTCCGTCCTGCGTTACAGTCTTTGGTGGGCATTTTTATTATAGAAAATTGATAAGAGCGATTCATTAATTTCTCACAATTGACAATTATTATTTATAACTGCGCTCTATTATTGATACTAATCCTTGTCATTATTAATAACTAGCAAAGGTCCATATAATAACTAATTAATTATATTGACCCTAACCTATATAAAAGTTCATAACCACATAGAGAAAATATACTGAGTTAATTGATTTGATCTAAAATTTCATACGTATCAGTGATATTAGTGTCAAGTCTTCATATCAGTTATATTTGCTAGGTTTTTATATTGTGCAATTATATGCACCGGGACAGAACAATTCAGGGGTAAAATTTCAATATTATAGTTTATGTTCTCAGTGAAGTAAAAACGGATAAATTAAATAAAACATCGAGGATAAATCTTTCAAATGTTTCTAATACAATCTCTTTGTATGTTAGACATAGAAGAAAATTACAATAAAAATCTTAGCTACAAATGCATATATGATCATCATAAGAAGAAAATTATAATTAAAAAAAATCAAAAATACAAATGCATGTATGATCGTCATTAGAAAAATTACAATAAAACATCATAATTGCAAATGTATGTGACTTCATCAAAAGAAGAAAGTTATTATAAAAAATTATAATTACAAATGCAAGCATGATTGTCACAAGATTGAAATTACAATAAAAAATCCTAATTACAAATGCATATATGATCATCCTAAAAAGAAAATTATTATAAAAAATTGTAATTTCAAATGCATGCATGATCGTCCTAAGAAGAAAATTACAATAAAAAAAAATCATAATTACAAATCCATGCATGATCGTCATAAGAAGAAAATTATAAAAAATTATAATTACAAATGCATGCATGATCGTCATAAGAAGAAAATTATAATAAAAAAAATCATAATTGCAAATGTAGGTATGATTGTCATAAGAAGAAAATTATAATTACAAATGCATCTATGATCGTCATATTTTCCAAACTCTGGGTCACACACACAGACTTGTTTGGTTTTTAGACATGCACCATCTTTCCATTCGGCACATTCCACTTCACATTTTCCGTTTTCACACTTGCATTCTGAATGAAAACAAAACAAAACAATTAGACTGCAAAAATAGAAATTGACGGCATTATTAGAAAACTGATTTTTATGTCAAGAAATAATATAAAACAAGTATAAGAAATGAAAATAATCTAAACAAAGATAAATTTGTTAATAAACTGATTGATTATAATTACAAAAAAATGGTAGCTAGCATTTTTGAAATAATAATTTGCAGCATATAGGACAGTAAATCTTCGTTCATTCGTTGCAGATGAAACTGCAACGAAAAATCAGAATTAAAAAAAAATCACTAAAAATGAATACAGTAGAAGAAAATGAAATTTTTAAAATGACAAATGACAGTAAAGATACATTTTTGAAACCCAACAAAATTTATAAATACTCTGACAAAAATGATGAAACATCAAGTGATTTTAATATAAACGGTAATAAAAATTATAATAATTTTAAAATTATATGTACTCAATGTTTAATAAAAAAAAAACTTTACACAGCATCTTAAAAATTACAGATGTAAGATAAATCTTCGGATCCGGTTGTACAGTTTACGTCTGTAAATTATATATTATAATGCGTTCAAACTTTATTAAGGAAAAAAAATTTTATTATGTTATTTTATTTTATTTTATTTATGACTAGCCGCCTTTGGCGACCAGCCGGTTCGCCGATTTTTATGCTCGTTAAAATTTTAATAATTAAATATTTTATGTAATTTCTACTTTAATAGCTTCTTCATTAAAATATTTTAAAACTTCAAATTTCAATTCACTCATAATATTATAAAGGCCTTCAGTCATAATGTAATCTGTATCTCTCTAATTTTCTGTTAGCTCCCGTAGAATTTATGCTTTAAATTAAAGTGGAAAGGATTAATCTGCAATTAATATAATAATATTTTTTACTAAAACAAAGCATTTTTTTTAATAATCTGATTACTGATAATAGAGTCACTGAGCATTTAAACCTTATCGGCACTAAAGAATATCTTTCTTAATTTATGTAATATATCCAGAATTTGTCAACAAAATTTTTTCAGATTCATCATGAGCATGGCTATTAATTAACAATGTTTAATTTTAAATGCATCAAACACTAAGAAAATAAACAGAATCGTTTAAAATAATCGGTCGAAAACAGGTAAAAAAATTTACTTAAAAAACGATGAACTTAAACTAACATAAATACAATTTAATTACAAAAGCATACAACTAACCAAAAAATAATTGAAATCAAGTCCGCTTAGGTTGAAAATATATGTAAACAATCAGATCACAATGCGCATGCGTGAATTTTCAATGCCAGTTATGGTAACGCAAATGCGTGAATTTTTCTACGCCAGTTGGGGTAACGCTATGCAGATTAGAAATTTTTAATTTCCTTTATTCTGTTTTATTTTAATTCAAAAGTACTTCAGAATGAATCTCAAAGATCAATTAATTAACAACGTTTAGTTTTAAATGCATCAAACATTAAGAAAATAAACAGAATCGTTTCAAATAATCGACCGAAAAATGTTAAGCCTAAGCCTCATTAGCGTGGGGTAAAAATACTGAATCCTTACTCATTTGGCGGTGGGGAAACGTTGATTTTTTTGACGGGAAAGTTAGTTTTTAATTAATAATTGAAATTTTAATTAAAATTTCAAAAAAAGGGACCCCAGGTGCACATTCTCGACCTCCAAGTTATTCGCTTACCAAATTTGGTAGCTATAGGTGAAATTTTCTTTTCTGTAGAGCACCAACACACACACATTGAGCTTTATATAAGTATAGATTGAATAAAGTAGCAGAAACTTCGTCGAGTGAAATAAGAATCTTAAAAAAACATTTCTGAAAAATGGTTAAAAACATAAGGTTATAATAAGCTTATCTTACGAACACAATTCGGAACTAAGAACATTTTTTTAATTCAAAATTTATTCGGCTTATTAATGGGATTTTTATATTCTGTTAAAAGAAAATTCAGCCAATCAAATAGAAATGTAATCATAAAGAATGCACATTAAAAAAACCGAAAAAGGCAAGTTTTCTTTTTTACTAATAGAAAAAGAAAATTCTTCTATCTTGAACGTTCATAATCGCTAATTGAAATATATATATTCTAAATAATGAATTTCGAATTTCATTTGTATTCGAAATAAGTTTTCATTTATTTTTCCTACCACCGTTGCTTTCAATATGATAACACATGTTTTCGATTAGATTGTCGTCATTTTATCGTCGAAAAATATAATTCAATGCAAATATGTGCTCATTATTCCACTTCGATATTTTTATATCTTAATATTTATCGATAATCTGCATGCACGAATAAATTTTATTTCTATTATTCGTTCGTTTATTACACATCAAAATTATTATTAGATACAAGAAAATCGTTTGCCGTTTTATTTCCAAGAAATATCGTTTGTAAGTATGTCAATCTCGCCAAGCATAATGATAAATGTTGAAAGATAAACGTTGATGTAATAGAATGAATATAATAATTTATGTAATACAGGGTGGCTATAATTAAACTTCCCCTGTAAACAGTATCCTACAACGCAAACGGGTAAACGGATTGCTGCGAAATTTGGTATATAGACTATACATGATATGCGCTCGTGGAGTTTTGGAAAAAAAAAATTTAGTTCCAATGTGTACCCTAGAGGGCGCCTTTTCCTGTAAAACATTAAATTCAACACAATAAAAGACCAAAACATGAGGCAGAAACAATATAAACAATCTATAACAAGAATTATGGGAATAAAATGTAAAACCGGAAAAATCTGTCAGTTCTAGGAAGAAAAAAAAATGTTGAGATTTGCATGCTTGCGAAGTAGTGGAAGCTTTATGCAAAACAGGTTAGGGTATGAAGCGTTTGCAGACGTTGTCATATTTTATGTCCGTGCGAATTTTGATTATGGGACCACTTAAAAAGTCTGGTGTATCGTGCAGGTGTTGCGAGCGACGTTGAAAGACTTAAAGTACTCCATAACGCTTCATTTGCGAAGCATCACAACTGATCAGTTACGATCTGCTGTTGAACACACTGTCCATCGACTTGAAATTTTGCAGGTGAATGAGGGTGGTCACATGGAGCATCTTTCCCTACATCGTCCTATATACGATTAACAACAGCTCTTCTTGTGCAATTTCGTCCTAATCTGTTCTTGTTTTTGCAACTGAACTGTTTTTGTTTGTTTTTTTTTTTCCTTAAACCACGTACAGATATTTTTTCCTTACCTTTACTTAATGTGTTTCGATTACAAGATGATCAGGAATTAGTCAATAAGCGTTACTATTGGTTCTGTATTCCGTCTGACTCGTTTATTGTGTTCAATTTAATGTTTTTCCGAAAAAGGCGCCATCTGGTGAAAATTTTGGAACTTTTTTTTTTTTTCCAAATTCCGTGAGTACATCTCGTGTATAGTCTGTATACCAAATTTCGTTACAATTCTTTCCACCGTTTGAGTTGTATGTTGCTGTTTATAGGAAAGTTTAATTATAACCACTCTGTAGATTTAAGTAATAAAAATATTGTTCAAAGAATAAGTGAAAACCAAAAGCAGTTTGTTCGAAAATCAATTCAATTGTAATTCATATTCTATTTTTGTCTCGAACATTCTGAATTAAATTTTGTAAACAAATAATTATTATCCAAATACAAGTTAAAGAGAAGATAAAAAAATAATAAAATTACGTTTCAACAAAAGTCACGTTTTTGTAAATTAAATTGTTGATGTGCATGTGACTAGATAAAAGTAAAGGTTATGTTGATGGAATGTCTTTATCAACTATAAACAATATAATGTGTTAAAAGAATATAATATGTGTGTAATCAGTTTTTACACAACTTCGAACACTTTTGTAATAAGAATTTCCATAATATAAGACATTCATTCAAATATTTTTCATTTTATTCCATATTTAACAGAATGACCGAATTCTTTTTTTTAATCTTTGTTAATAGTAAAAGAGAAAGCTTTTGTTAGATTGCTTGATTTAGAGCCATAAAAATTGACACAAATGAACTTTGAAGAACACAAATGTGCACCTCAAACAATTTTTAAAAATTATAATTAATTAAAAATTGAACGACATTTTGTAAACATTTCGCAGTTGTTCTATGATGTATCCAAAACCATTAAAGTACAAAAATTAAATTCATATCGTTTTAAAATTCAATAAATTTTCTTTTTAACGATATTAATTTACTTACCTCGAGATCTTCCTGCATTTCAATAATTTAAAATAAAAACACCTTTTTCTGATTAATTTTCAATAATTTATTTCATATTTGCGACGAATTCCAAGCCCTTTTCATTGTTTCTCTAAATATTTAACCGACAGATTATTTTTTGTGATTAAAAGCTAAGGTAAAATAATATTTTTTTATTGGCATTCTGTATATAAAAATAAAAGAAGTCTCAAAACAATGAAAGATAATGTGAACTTAAGAGATAGATTTTCTAGATAATTAGGTCTATAATTAATGATTCTATAATGTCATAGAACTCCATTCCATTAAGAAGAATCATATACATGATGAGGTCTTACTGTTATCTTTTTTTTCTCTTAATGCAGCTATTAATTAGCAATATACGCATATTCAAATATATTTTAATTATAATAAGCCACTATTTATTTGTCTTCAGAATGCTAATTTTAATAAACATCTCCGATAATTACTAATTTACTACTACTAATGCAAATTCCATTTCAAATAACAGTTTTAAAGGTAGTACAATTGTATTACTATAGAGCACTGACAGCAGCAATTGAATTTTAAAATTAAACAAGAATAAAAAAAGTGAAAAAAAATCACACTTTTACGAACTGCTTTGAGTACAAATTATGTTTATTATTTATGTTTTTATATTTGCGTGCAAGCAGGTAGGCGTTTAATTAAAAAAAATTTTAATCATATATGTTGATGAGTATTAAATGCAGCTCTCTGAACCAAGATAATGTAATAAAAGGCTTTGACTAGCAATATGACAAACAGTGTTTCATTGGAATCCAATTCGCCTTTAAAAGAAAGTGGATAACGTCTTAACATTCTTTATCAGCGTATAAATTAGCACCAGACAATTCGTCTTATTTTAATCCATCAATTGAGAATTATTCTGAAAATGTGATATCTTTACTAGAATTAATTTACTTATCGAAAGTGATATCAGCTATCAAGAGATTTCGTTCTTCAATAGCAGAAACGAGTTATAGTCGAAGCTTTTCGTCGTATAAACCAAGTGTTTTAATATTATATTTTACAAATAAATCAGAATTTTGATGAAAAGACGTATAAATGAGAAACGTATAAAAGAGGCTTGATCGTATCTTCTATTTATATTATTATTTGATGCTAGTACTATCACAGTAACTAAAACAATCAGTTTTTGTTTATAAATCTCCATTGAATTTCTTCGACGTCATGCAATGAAATGGCAAACACGTCACGAAAGATAAGATTTATAATCAGTAATACAAATTTTATGTTATAATATGAGTTCAAAAAGAATAAACAATAAAAATTACGTTGCCTCGATAAATAAGAAAGTACTGTCATTCTGACTAATATTTTACGTAACAGCATTCCTTAATATGTTTATGTGGCGTAAATTACTATTGTCGTTTATATTAAAATTCATCTCAATGACCTTCTTTTAACATGAAAAAAACAACTGAAGTATTTTTCGTACGAATCGAAAACTGCTGTAATCATAAAAATTTCGAACTTTGATTGGATCTTGACGAATTTTTTTCGGATTTTGACGAATCTTCGCTTTTGAGACCTCCTGTGTTGGAAAATTTTTCGCATTATGTCTGTCTGTTTTTATAACCAATTACTGAAAAACATATTCAGCTAGATCAAAACAGAGTTTTAGACAAATACTTAAAAGTTTTATTAATATTTTTTTTTCATTTTATTCAATCCATTTCAGTTTTTTTATCGAGACATTTTGAAATGTCTCGATAAAAAAACTGTCTGGTTTTTGATAGTTTAAAGCTAAATACAGAAATAGTACATTGTTCTTAACACAAAATTGATAGAATCAGTCAATTTCGCTCACTCAAAATTATACTGTTATATCTCTACTGATAATAACATGTTATAGAGCAGGTCTTCTGACTTAAGAGACATCGAATGTGGTACAAATATATTTTGGAAGAGGGAATCCGTAGCACATATCGACTTTAATTGAAATGGATCTAATCTTTTGATATTTTCTGCAATAGCTTACAAAAATATTAATATACAAAAAGGATTGTTACATTTTAATAGAATTTAATGAATTATCTTTTTAATCGATGCCATCAGATTTTTAAATGCATTTTGACAATTTTTAAAAATATTTTACTGTTTAATTTTCAATAGTAAATTTCATTATTGATTTGAAATTCAAACCATCTTCGTGGTCCCCTCAAATATGTAAGAGCGTTCATTCTGGAAAGCTAAAGAAGACGATTGTGTCTATTATTTGCACAGTTTCTCTGAAGAATTAGAATGAGAACACAAATGCCGTAAAATCAACTGAAAATTAAAAATGGTAGACATTGAAATGTCATGAGACTTTATTCCATCAGGAAATTCATTACACGATAAACAAAACAAAAATTCCCGGCACAATAAACAGAATATAATGACATTTCTATTATAATTTGGTGCTTAATAAATTGATAAAGGAATCATGAAACATTAATTTATACATACGAGTTCAAGTATAATTAAACACAACAAACATTCCTCGTGAACCAGATAATCATCAACGGCTTCTGGAAGTATGCATATTCAAAGAAAGCTTAGCAATTATTTTTATAATCACAGGCTGTTTTTTAAAATTCATAATAAAATATATATAATAGCAAATTCCTCCATCCACAAATTAATTCCTGAAAGTTGTATACTTACTTTTCTCTTAATCATTTCAATTGATTCATTAATCTTCCGACTCCTGTAGGTAGTCAAAACTTGAATGATATTTTTTGTTTACGTTTAAATTTGTTTACGAAATCTTTGTTTACATACGGATTGGTCAAGTGAAACCTTCCTCCTCCTAAACTCTCCTCTTATTTATCATTGTTAAGTCTATATGACTTAATTTCTCCCCCGAATGTATTCTTGGTAATACATCTTGCCCCCCTCATTTGCTTTATAAACTGGTCCAAAACCGACCACTAATATAAAACTAACATGGGACAGAATGGGCAGAAGAAGTAGTGAAGAGTTGAATGATTTGCTATTTAATTGCTTTATATGCAAAAAAATGTATATCTTGAATAAAGAAATTACTTTTAAATATCTAAAAACAATTGTTACGGAAGTTTTCACGTTAAATATTGTCAACTTATTTCGCTAGTTACAAAATATTTTATCATTTTGTGGATGCGAGTGTATCTTGTAAAAATGTTTTTATAATATGCAAGAATATTTTATTCTAAATATAATGAAAATTCTTGTTGAAAATGTATTTCATAATGAGTATTGATATAAAAAATGTTTTCAATAAAAACTTATTTAACTTTTTTATTAATTAAATTAGGTCAATAGTCCTTTTTTTACGTAACACCTCATTTTGAAGTATGAACTTAACTGACTCTTTTCTGTAAAAAATCATTAGTCAACAGCCTCTAAAGAAAGTATTCATTTCAAAACGGTTAAATTTTCAAGAAAATATTCAGTAAAACTGTATAAGGTGATTTTTTTAATATATATTTACATGTCATGAATTTAGACACAGCGAGACATCATTTTCAAAAGCAATAACAGATGTATGTTATATTTTGAAGAAAAAGAATTTACTTCATAAGTTCGAAAACTAACATTGATTTTGGATAAATAATCATAAGAAACTCGATTGAGTTTATTAGATATAAGCTACACTTTGAATCATATGTCATCATTCCGGATTTTTCTTCGAATAAAAAGTAATAAGGAAATAAATAAACAACTTACCTTCCTTAGAATCACCCCAGCCAATATAATCATCTGCACTTAACGTCGTATCCATACTGTTTTTTAGAAACAAACTTTCAGGTGAATTGAATCCCAAGAAATTATTTTCAGAGATATCATTTATTCCTGATTCACAATAACAAGCGAAATAAATCAATATAATCAGAGAAAAACTAAATAAATAATTTCTAAAATACATTTTGATGCAAATTTATGGTTCGGCTGTCACTAAAATAAAAAAAAATCAATTAAATTCCAAATTTATAAATTTTTTCAAAAAAAAAAGTAGGCAAGTAGTAGCACTAAACTCGTAAATTCAAAAGAAAAATAAAGGGTATATCTCGAGCAAAAGCCTTCACTCACTATCGATAAAGTTCGATTTTTTCAACTTATCTGATAAGTCTTATCTTTGACTCCTACGACAACACCGCGTTTCATTTACGGTTGAAAATTTTCAGGTGAGAGAAGAAAAAAAAAACGGTCATAGTTTTCTTGCTTTTTATTTTTAGTAATCCTTTATCAATTGTATATTTATATGAAATCACAATTCATGCAGAAATCCCTTCTATATGATTAGGATTGGTTAAATAATAGATAGATAATTCCTTATTATGAATGATTATATAATAAACTGATTAAAAGGATTATTAATCATCATACTCATTCATAGAACAAAATTTCATATAGTATAAAAAATATATATTATTATTTTTTTATTTTTATATCTTTTTATTATAATTCACTAAAACATAGAAAATATTTTTTTTAATTAAGTATATGAAATTGAAAACAAAAGTTTCTGCCATTGATAGATACACTTCAAGATTACTTAATGAGTTATTAGAAATATTCTTTTTTATAATAACGAGTGTTAATTAATTATTTTTAAAACACTGTTTCAGGTTTTTCAGGTTCTCTGATCTTATGCTGACTTTCATATTTCTAATCAAAAATTATTTTCTGTATTTAGTGCTTTATAAAAAGATTTGTTAAACTCTTTTATTGCTAATATTTAAAACATTTTGGTTTACAATATACGAGGCTTGTCTAAAAAGTATTCGACCTTTGGGCAGGAAAAATATATTACTTACTTGATGAAATTGGAACTTCAATTCCCTGCAAAGTAGGCTCCTTGTGCCTTCACACACTTAGCCCACCGATCCTTCCACTGCCGAAAACACTCCTGGAAGACTTCTTTTGGAATGGTGTTCCTTTCTGGTTGTTGCGTTCTACGATATCTCTTGGGATCAAAATGGGATTTTGAGTGTAGAGAAAAATTTCAACGGTATCTTCAATTTCAAAACAGCCATAAGTCGCAAGGAACCATATTTGGAGAGTAGGGAGGCTGGAAGACGACATATTACTTACGTGATGAAATTGGAACTTCAATTTCCTGCAAAGTAGGCTCCTTGTGCCTTCACACACTTAACCCACCGACCCTTCCACTGCCGAAAACACTCCAGGAAGACTTCTTTTGGAATGGTGTTACTTTCTGGCTGTTGCGTTCTAAGATATCTTCTCTAGGCTCAAAATGGGATTTTGAGGGTAGAGAAGAATTTCAGCGGCATCTTCAATTTCGGAAACAACCATAAGGAATCATATTTGAATCGTAGGGAGGTTGGAAGACGACTTGAATTCCGTGTTTCACCAAGAAAGTCTAGATCAGGTGTGAGGAATGAACCGGAGAATTGTCAGGATTTAGCTGCCAGTTTTTCGTCGTCCAGACATCTGCATCTCTGAGTCGGTGCAGAACCTGTTGATAGTAATCTTTTGTTCTTCCGGTGAGTATTCGTGATCTTTTCCACTGATGAGCGACCATTTTTGAATTGATTAAACCGCTCCTTTGTTTATGTTATCACCATAGCATCGTCTCCAAACACTTGCTAAATCTTACGGATTGTTTCGCTTTGAGAAAAACCAAGCTTTTGACGAAATTTGACACAGTATCTTTCATAGTTCAGGCATCTTGAGAGAAATCAAAAATCTGACGAACAATTATAACAACACTTTCCTCACTATTCAGCATGCAGCGATTGACACACTCGAATACGGAGAAAACATTCAAGCATGCGCATTGCGTATTAAGTCGTCTTCTTCCACTGTGCACAGTGGCGCCGCTCTAGCATCATTACCGTACGCAGGAAAATAGAAAGTTGGATACTTTTTAGACTGCCTTCGTATTTCATTACTAGTCACCTTTGACGACCAGCTAGTTTGACGCAGATATTGGTTATACTTAATTTCAGTTAGGTAGTTTAGATGTGTTCACAATTCCGCTATATTGTCAGGCATTAAAGCAATGTTATTATGATTGATTTACATATGTTCAGTTTACTGAATACATAAAGCTTTCCAATAAAAAATGACTGCACAACAAGATGTAGCTATTAAATACGTAAATGTGCGATTCACCTGTCATCAAAATTTCATTATATTGCAATTACAAGTTTCCTCTTATAAACTACACATATTGAACAGTAATCTTTTTTCAGCTTTCAATATTGGAATTTTTTTACATTTAATAAAATTACAGAATTAAATATTTTTTAAACAATGAAAGCATTTGAATTTCAGAGCAACTATATTATCTATTGCCGGAAATTAGGCAAAAAATATTTTTAGAAACCTTCCAAAATTCTGGAAAAATTTGCATTTTAATAAAGATTATTAAAAAGTGATTTTTAAAAATTTAGAAATGTTGTAAAATTTATATTTGTATAATAATACTTTCAGAAATTATAAAGGAAAAGAGGCGAAATTTTGTTTCGTTTATATTTAATTAAAATTCTTATAAAAATTTGGAAAAAAAAGGCGCACATTCCCATTTTTCAGTGTATATATATACTCTATTTGGTAGCTCTAAGTCGAACTGTCTGGCCTATAGAGAGACGGCACACATACATTATCTTCTATTTTTAGTACACACACTTTGATCATTATTAGAAACATATAATAGTTCCCAAGATAAGCCAGAAGTTATAAGATTCATTTAACTTTAGAAGCATCATTTTTTTTAAAAAAACCTATAAATCTATGAATTATTATTAGAATACCTTAAAATTTTATAAAGAGATTAATTTCATGATAAGTCAATTCAGCAAAAAAACAAAAGAAAACTTTCATTTTCAATTTTTCTAGCTGACAAACAAAGTTTTGGAGCTCGACCAATTTTGGGATAGGAAAAAAAAAAAAAAAATCGTTTTTTTTAAATATCGACGCATGCGTAATCTGATAGTCTCGTGATTGTTTCAAACTGGTTTAAACTTGTTAATGACTTAAATTAATTAAAATAATTCGTAAGAATTCAGAGAATGTATAATTTGGAAATCAAATTGTAACTTTAGTTGGCGATAAATCGTCAAATGTGACAACCTTCTGCATTATTTTGTAATAACCATATTTTAATTAGTTGAAATTATCCCTGAACCAACAATCTTTATCGATTAAACAAACAATATTTTAATTTATTTGGTATTTTTAAAAAACGTTGCGCGAGTTAGGCAATAACACTGTGATTTCCAAGGAAAATACTACAACAGCGGACGATAGATAATTCAAAAGCTATACAGTGAAAGCCGACTCCAAAATAAAACTATATTAGCAGATGATAGATAATGGAAAAACTATACTGTGAAAGCCGACTTCAATATAAAACTGCATTAGCAGACGATAGATATTTCAAAAGCTATACTGTGAAAGCCGACTCCAAAATAAAGAAAGGGATAAATAAAAAAAAAAAAGGGCTTCAACAATTTGTTGCCTTCAAATCGCTCCAAAAACCTCAAACCAAAACAATATCATGTTCTCACATGATAAAAAAATACCGTATTTTGAAGATAGTAAGATTATTAGATCAAAATATTTAGAACAAAAAATATCAATGGCGATATTATTGATTTATATAATTCTTAATGGATCTAAAGTATACTGATGTTGTTTTATTGAGTAATGAAACAAGATGAAATTTTAAATTGATAAGCATTCCATATGGACAAATTAAAAGCCTATGAAGCCAATATTTTGTATAACAAAGCTAATATACAAGGAGTTGGTGTTATAACAATGGACGTAAATTTGACATTTTTATGATTATCATATTTTTTTTTTTGATGGATAGCATATCAAATTTCAAAAGATGTCTTCTATAAGATTTGAATTAAAAATTAATGATACTGCAAAAATAACGACACACATAGATGAAAGCTACTGATTTTTTAAAAAGAAAAAATATATAAATAATAAAAATGAAATCTACAATCGCAAATTTCAAGTTATCAGGTGAGAACATTATTATTTTTAAATCATTATTTGTCTTAATTAATTTAAGTCATTAACCAGTTTAAACCAATTTGAAACAATCCCGAGACTTCTCTATCGGTCTCTATCCCTGTCTCTCTCTCTCTCTATCTATCTATCTATTTTATATATATATATAATTTTTTTAAACTTTTATTTTCAATTTTTCTAGCTAGCAAACAAAGTTTTGGAGCTCGACCGATTTTAAGATGACAAAAAAAAAAAAAAAAAAACATTGTTTTTCTAAATATCGTCGCATGCATAATCTGATAGTCTCGTTATTGTTTCAAACCGGTTTAAACTGGTTAATGACTTAAATTAATCAAGACAATTCGTAAGAATTCAGAGAATGAATAATTTGGAAATCAAGTTGTAATTTTTTTGGCGATAAATCGCCAAATGTGACAACCTTCTACAATATTTTCTAATAACCCTAAAGGTGAAAAAGGCTGATTGAAAATTGACATTTCTATCAAATATCACATTTTCTATTTATTTCATTTCATACAATCACGTGCTGAAAATTAAATTTTTCTAGATTTAATTTGAAGTAGTATTTAACTTATTTTTTAATCAGAGCTTTTGTAAATGTGATGGTAAAAAATTAATAAAAGCTAATTTTTTGCGATGCTCGTGCAGATTAAATTTTATTTTTATTTTGTGCGAAATTAATTGTTGAAAAACATGATTACATTATATTTTTAAAAATTCATTAAAAATAGAAACTTAATTTATAGATCAAAACATTAATATCATTGAAACGATTATTTTTTGAACTTCAACATGATGTAGAAATCAATTTTGTGCTGTAATATTTTCGCCAATTTGTTGATTACTGAATTTGAGGCTTCAAGAAAAAAAACTCAAACAGAAAAAAAAAACCATCATGTTCTCACATGATAATAAAGAATCATCTTTTCATTAGTTAATGCTTGAAACGAATCGAATCATCTTATGTGTTTACAAATTTTTTTTTTATCTTTTCAATGTGATCAATAGTCAAAATCGACAAAAATCAAAGTTCTAGTTTTTCAGGTGGTATTATATTGATTTAAAATAGTGATCAATAAACAGATTACAGTACGATATTAAGTAGCTTATTTTTCAACGAAAGTGCTATTGTTACGAAAAGCACTTTCACTTCTTCTGAGACAACTCAACTCCTGGAATTCCTGAAAACAAATTCGGAACTTTTTCTTCAGCGAACTTTGCGATGTGTGGTGTTACAGCTCCATCGCATATGTTTATACTAAAAATCCTGTATATAATTCTGTAAATAATTTCAACTAATTAAATGTCTTAGTATTTGTTTAGATTGGCTCTCTTCAGTATTGATGACTGATTGATTTAATTTAATAGCAACTCGCATTAATGTCGATTCGTACGTTCGATGTGACTTCATTCAGCTCGAAAAGAGCTACCGCAGGCGCTATAAAATAGCTTATGAGTTTATTATGCGTATTATTTTATAGCACAGCTATAAAATAATAAGCATAATGATGAAATTTTATACCCTGTAAATGGTCATATTGAAGAACCAAATTTTTAACACGCAGAAGACTCGAAAGCATTCGTTTTCACGAAATGCCTTGAAAAATGACTGATTTGATAAAGATTTTACTGCTATTTAGAAGCTAATTCTGCATTTTTTTATAGAAATTATTCTTTTTCAAGGAACTAAATTATATATTTAAGAAAATTCGTTTCTTTAAATAACTTCTATTTCTAAATAACCTCCTCTTAAAAATAATTGCTTCAATGTCGAATTATTTCTTTAGACATAAAACGATATTAGTAAGTGAATAAGAATTAGTGGTTAGAAATTTTCGTTTTCAGTTTTGTTATCGGTTACAAAGATCGGAAGTTTAAAATGACAGTCATAATGTGTTATGCACTGCTATTCTACGCTGTAATTTAGTATAGATACTCTGTATTTCTTCCTGTTATGGGCTATGCATCTCAAAAACGCAGCTGTTAATACAGTTTTAACATTGAACTCAAGTCAAAACATTTAACGTACTCTGTTGTGACAAATTCCAAGGAAAGAAAAAAATTACGTTTCAATTTCAGAAGATTTTGAAATTTTATGAAAATCTTATGGATTAATCTTTAATATATACTTGGAAATCTTACTGAAGAAAAAAAAATTCCGAATTAGGATTTTTTTTTTTTTTTTTGAATAAATCTACATGCTTGGACAAAAATGTTAAAAGTTTTAGATTTTTTTTAAAAATTTGTTTTATTATTTTTGCTCTTTATAAGTCGTCTATCTATCAAGAAGAAACTAGTTCATATTAAATCGTTTGGAGTTTCTGAATATACAGGTTAAATAATTTTTCTATAAATAAATTTAAAATTTTCTGAAATATTTTCTGATTTTTTTAATGAAATGATAATAGAATGATATATAATTCTCTGTTCTAAATTCCTTTGACGTGTAAAATATTTCTTTAAGATATTAAATGAATGTAAAAAATAAAGGCTTCAAAATCAGAGTCACATACTTCGAAGAAATGCCTTTCTAAAAATTATTTTTCAAAGAATATACATTTATAATTATATGGTTTTTATGCTGTACAGATAACATAAAGATGTAATATTTGTTTGTTCGAAATTCTTTTGGAGAGAAAAAATATTTCTTTAGAATATTAATACATCAAAGGTAAAAATGTTTCCAAATCGGAGCCACATACTTCGCAGAAATACCCTTCTGAAATTTCTTAACAAAAAGGGGAATGTTTCTCAGATGCATCAAAGAACAAGAATGAAAAATAATAAATTTCCAAAGAATGATTACGAACCATTCTTACCTAGGTAGAGTCATTTTGAGAGCTCACTATTCTGTGAATTTATATGAATTTTTGTTGTTTTTCATTTGTTGGACGGAAATGTAAGAGCGAAAATGTTTTATTTCCTGAGCAGATATTTGACATATTTCGTTTATGTAGTTTTCTTGGTAGAAAATTTTACTCAAACTGTAAGTTTGTATGATTTATCGGAAAAAACATTTCTATTCACTCAGCTTATGATTATATTGCTGATAATATCACTTTACACAACAATATTGAAAAGGCATCGGCCAATGTTACAATTTATGCATGCATTCAATGAGTTATTTAGATTGCTACCCGATATAGAATTCATAGAAAAGAAAAATCATTTTGTTGGTTACTTTATTTACAAACACATTTATTTATTTATTCTTATTTTTTAGAGCAGTATTGCAGAAAATTGGTCAGAATTTGCTCATTCTGGAGGATTTTGCGACGTACCATTAATACAAAATTATTTCAGCTTCAAAATGTTTCCATGATGTTCCATTACATCTTACATACTTGACAATTAATATTTCATATTGGCAAATGCTCTTTTACAAATATTCACAATCTATTACTTTTTTTTTGCAGATTTTTACGATTGTTTTATCAGCATTTGTTGTAAATCTGGAAATCTGTAATTTGGTCAAAGATTTGCCAAAGTTGCCAAGTGTGTGCTCTGAAACCACAATAATCGTGTCAAGAATTAATGATGCCTTTTCTTTTTCTGTTTTTCTTGTATTCTGTATTAACTTGATTGATTTATTTCGGTATTTTATTAGACCGCTGTTCAGGTCATTATGTCTGCAGATTATCTTTTGGGTTTGTTGCAGATCATTTCCGTATTTCTCCCTTTGATATTCATGCTTGTTTCCATCCGCGACGAAAGAAATGGCAGAAAAAAACAAAGATGTTATAAAATATTTAGTATATAGATATCCCTTACATAGAGAAGAGCTGAAAGCCGCGTATAAAAAAGATTTCGTTCCAAATAATTTCCTTAGAGTGTGGAATCACTATGTGCTACATCTAT
The DNA here is from genome assembly GCF_947563725.1 of Argiope bruennichi. Lineage (NCBI taxonomy): Eukaryota > Metazoa > Arthropoda > Arachnida > Araneae > Araneidae > Argiope > Argiope bruennichi. Next base: position 110,085,533 of record NC_079158.1, on the reverse strand, counting down.
CCCTTTTCATATGCTGCATCGGCACATTATTAATGTACGGAATGTTATTAGGAAGTTCAAGTAAATAAAATAAAACTGGAAGAAAGACATATCTATGCATTCATATGCTCAGATATTCCATCTAATTTCAAAACTCATAACCAATAATACGATTTTCAGCAATTCTTACCGCGAATTACTCACTTTCTTAATGTTATTAAAAAGCAATGTTGACTTTATACTGTAGAATTTTAAAAAAATGAAATAAAAAATAATTACTTTTAAATTTTAAGATAATACGAAAGCCATTATTGCGGAATAATTGTTTTGGAAGATATGGTCATAAATTCCAACTGGTTTACATAAATTCCCTTTTATGGCCATAGCGATTACACCTCTGGTGAAAGATTGACTAATTTCAAGCTCGATTAAACATTCTGTTTGACCCGTATTTCTTGATTTCTTTTACATTATTATTATGTGAGAACATGATATTGTTTAGGCTAGAGGGTTTTGAAGCTCTAAATCGCGTAGGCAATGAATAAAGCACAAATGGAAATTTTCATCATCGTCTTTTAATCGCATACATTTTTTTACCTGCTTTTACAAGTATTGCATTATTATTATGTATGCTTCTTTGAAAGCAGATACGCTTTTAAAAGGTTGACCTGCTTTTACCAGTATTGCTTTAGTATTAGGTATGCTTCTTTGACAGTAGATGCGTTTCTAAAAGGTTATATATATATATATATATATATATATATATATATATATATATATATATATATATATATATATATATATATATATATATATATATATATATATATATATATATATATATATATATATATATATATATATTGTTACAAACCTGTAATTTAGCTTCCCAGCTCGAATACTGTCATCATAAGAAAGACCGTTTTACAGTCATCTGTATTGGATGCTGTCGGATGCCGAACCAGTGATCTCAGAGATTGCCGATAAACTTAGCGACCATTTGGCGACAAAATGGATAATGCTTGAAATTTCGAGAATTTTGTCGATCCGTCCATTAGGAACCGAGACACGCCTGATTGGTCTAGAAGATTATAGGTTAGCCTCCCGGGAACTTTAAAGGCCGGCACGCTCAAGCTGTGGGGTGTCGTCGTGAGTCTTTGTGAATTGTAGTTGGAGTCGCAGACAAGAAACGAGTCTTCGAGAAGATAGCGAAGTGCCAGCGTTGCGTGGAGCGAATGCTGAACTGCTGTGTGCCGAATCCTGTTGCCTACTGTGAAAGCAGCGTCGTATCTTTTGTGTAGTAGCCAGTTGTGAGAAGTAGAGAGTCGGTAGTTAAAGCTAGAAGTTCAGTCGTTTGGAGAGACCGTAGCGCGAAGCTCCGAGGATTCCCTCTCCTGCTGGATTCTGTCTGGCCGCTTCGTGTGCTGTGAACGATTACTACTTGTGGGCTACTGTTTACTGTAATATTAATGTATTCGTCTCGGCTGTAAATATTTGTCATCTTTGTGCTTTCCTGTCTTCGTGTAAATAAAGTCGTAGTTGTTTTCTATTGAGACCTGCTGATTGTGTTTTTCCACACCATACACCCACTATCAAAAGAACCCTGCGGTCGGAAATCCGTAACAATATATATATAGATATAGATAGATAGATAGAGAGAGAGAGAGAGAGAGAGAGAGGAATAGAGGAAACTGGTTAATAACTTAAAAATAATAATGTTCTCACATGGTAAGTTGAAATTTGTGATCGTAGATTTCATTTTAATTTTATTATTCATTTATTTTTATTTTCCCTTTTTTTATATAATTAATATCTAATGCTGAGTAAAGTGCCTAAAGAAATTGAAATAAAAACTAATTACTAGTGATATAATTCAATAAGTGTAAAAACTTCTTTTTCAGATCATACGAAAGTGAAACCAAAACTTTATTAAAAAAATGTTAGCGAATTTTGCTATTGTACTCAGCAACACTTTGATTTGAAAACTAATGAAGTTGCTTATTGAATTTACCGATAAACATTGTGGCAAAACGCAATAACAGTTGATACAATGGCGCAACAGAGCCAAACATAGCTCTTGCGCTAATAAGTCGCACCGAGCAACTAACGTAACGAGAATAAAACATATATTAAAGGGTTAAGTGCGAAAGATTTAATAAATAGTCTAAAGATATTTTAAAAACTTTTACTTATATATATATTTCTTTAATTTAAGATATTTTTTACAATTATTTTACAAAGGAAACACCATTTTATAAGATATACATGAATTTTCCTATTTAACTTCTTACTAAATAAAGCCTACAGCATGGTTCTTTTGATGCTTGCACTGCATAATATCATTCTTTGAGTAACTACAGCTTAAATAATTAAACTCTATCAGATAGGCTTCGCTATTGTGACATCGCATGCTTAGATTGTAAATGAATGTTGTTTTGAGACTGTTTATGTTACTAATGATTAATAGGTGTATTATATTTTAAGAAAAATGCCAACAATAAATATTTGAAAAGATTTCACGAAATCCTGGCAATGTTCAAATGATGTGTGATGTAACCTTAAATCATGGAAACTCGATGGCTTCTTTTTGCAAATGTTTTTTTCCATGCTATTAGATATGAAGTTAAAAATCTATTTCCTGAACCATCATTTTACTTTTTGAATCCATGCACTTCATTTTTTTTCATATTATATAAGTTGTTTAGATTTTTTTCTTTATTAAGCAAGTCTATTTTAATTGTTACTACCAATAATTAATTGAACTCATAGGAAGAAATTATGATGTTTACTTATCTGTTTCCTACTCAATACTTACTGTTGATAAAAAAAGTAATATATAATAAAAAATTAAGTCAATTCCTACTTAGGTCAACAATTTTTTTAAATTGCATAATGAATGAAGAATTATGTCAAGTAATATATAAATTTTTTTAATTGAATTCCTTCTTATTTTCTTTTATTATTCATATATATCTTGTATTATTTATGATCGGTTGTCGCGTCAGTAATTTCAGAGCTTGGCGACAAATTTGGCAACCATTTGGCGACAAAATAGTAATTACAAGACAAATTTAATTAATTAATTAATATTTGAAAAAAACTATATTAACATCAAGTGTCATCCACTACAAGTTTAAAAAAATGTATTTGAACTTGAGTGGATGAATAAAAAGTGTTTTATTAACGACTGAAAATTTGAACAAGATATATATATATATATATATATATATATATATATATATATATATATATATATATATATATATATATATATATATATATATATATATATATATATATATATATATATATATATATATAGGGAGAGTGTGAACTAATAGAAGGAATTGAAAAGAGATTTGTCAAGTTGATATGTGATGTATGATTTTTGAATAAAAAAAATTCGCCAGCCCGTTGTTTTATTTATTTTTTAAAAAAACTAATTTCTGTTTTTTTTTTCAAAATATCTACATTTAACGATTTAGAGGCTTTTTTTACGTCTTGAATGAATAGATTTTATTAAATTCTTATTGATATCATTTATAAAATTAAAAAGTAGAGCTTTGCATTTATAGTAGAGTAAATTTATTTGATAATAATCTCACTATAATAATCCCTATTTTTTCGTACAATCAGTTACAGTATAAGATGGTCTGAAGACGGGTAATATGCGCTTTAACTTCCTACCTATTGAATGTAAATAAGCGTCGTAAATTTCAAAAGTGTTAAAATCCCAAATTCATTGATATTAAAAAAAACAGACTTGCTATTAATTTTCAAAAAATTATAGCTTTTAAATCTGTTCATAATTTACTTAGAGAAAACTGTCGATTAAAAAAAGTTACCCTTTTTCCAACAGCATCATTATGACAAATTGTAAACCAGTGGCTTTGAAAGTGATTGAATTATGTTTAATTAAATATTGTGGCAAGGATATATGAAATTGGAAATAGAGGTAAATCAAGAACTGGAAAACAATTGTGATACGAGACAAAGTCATGCAAATTCTTCCTAAACTTGCAATAATTGCACGAATTTTCTAGATTTTTTTTTTTAATTAAGAAGAACTATTTTTTTCATAAAATGTATTTTAGCTGAATTCTTAAAGACGAATTCGAAGATGATTTTTCTTTTCCTGGTTGCGGAACTTAAATAAAGAATTTTACAGAAAAAGAAAACTTCCAAAAATTCAATGTCTAGATTTTGAGGAATCTCCAAATTTCAATTTCTTCCGAGACAACGGCATATTTTTGGAATTAGATCTGTTTGCCTATGAGCATACGAATTCAAAAACACTTTAGGCTTAACGAATGACATTAGAAGTATGGTCTTTACACTAAATTTGTATATTTTTTATGAAATTATAAAAAAAAGCATTCAGAAATAGCTCTTCTATCTGTCAGAGACCAAGAGATGCGATAACTACATAACATTTAGAGCTAAATGGATAAAATTTATTTCACAGTTTCAGTATCTAGAATACATATTTGTGTCAAATTTTGTATCATATCTATCATAGGATTGACTTCTATCAATATGTAGTTTTACAAGCATATAAAGCATATATTACAAGATGCTGTGACTTTGATAGCTCAAATTTTATATGTGACTAGCCGCCTTTGGCGACCATCCGGTTCGCCAATCTTAATGTTCGTTAAAATTTTAATAATTAAATATTTTATGCAATTCCTACTTTAATAGCTTCTTCACCAAAATATTTTAAAACTTCAGATTTTGATAGTCATATAATTCTCTCATAATATTATAAACGCCTTCAGTCATAACGTAATATGTATCTCTCTAATTTTCTGTTAGTTCCCGTAGAATTTATACTATAAATTAAAGTGGAAAGGATTAATCTGCAATTAATATAATAATATTTTTTACTGAAACAAAGTATTTTTTTGTAATATGATTACTGAAAACATTCACTGAGCGTTTAAACTTTATGGGCACTAATGAATATCTTTCCTAATTTATGTAATATTTCAAGAATTTGTCAACAAAATATTCTCAGATTCATTATGACCAGAACGATTAATTAACAATGTTTAATTTTAAATGCATCAAACACTAAGAAAATAAAACGAATCGTTTAAAATAATCGGTTGAAAACAGGTTTAAAAAAACGATGTACGTAAAACTATAAGCGTATGCAAAAAATATATAACATAAATACAATTTAATTACAAAAACATGCAACTAACCTAAAAATAATTTAAATCATCCGTTGATAATGGTTGTCATGTCAATAATCAGAACACAATGCGCATGAGTGAATTTTCAACGCAGTTACGGTAACGCAAATGCGTGAGTTTTTCTACGCCAGTTGGGGTAACGCTATGCAGATTAGAAATTTTTAATTTCCTTTATTCTGTTTTATTTTAATTCAAAAGTACTTAAGAATGAATCTGAAAGATCGATTAATTAACAATGTTTCATTTTAAATGCATCAAACATTAAGAAAATAAATAGAATCGTTTCAAATAATCAGCCGAAAAATCTTAAGCCTAGCCTCATGACTGTTGGGGGAAAAAACTGAAGCCGTACTCATTTGGCGGTGGGGAAAATGAAAAGATTTTTTTGGCGGGAAAGTTAGTTTTTAATTAATAATTACAATTCTAATTAAAAATTCAAAAAAGGGCTATCCTATCTTTTAAGTTAGATCAAACTGCACACGGTGTGCAAATTTTATTAAAATTGATTAAGTAGTTTAGGAGTCCATCGCGGACAAACAACGTGACACGTAATTTATATATATTAAGATATTATTATTGGGATTGTACTTTCTTGAGAATTCTGGTTGCAATTAGCAAAAAAAGACATCTAAAATGCATCTTTGATTTTTTAAATTATATTATGAAGCTCAAAACACTCATTTGAGGAACTGAGAAAACGAAAACTTGATCACTCCCAGTATTCGTGCCCAAGGATGACGTCTTTATTAAGGAAAGTGTATGATCGATTTTCGGGAAGATTACTCAAGTATATTTTCTTTTAAATACGATTAAGTCGATTTATGTTAAAGTGATAAACTTAAACTGGCGAGTTACCATTCATATTTCACATCCACCAATTAATGTTTAAAAAAAATAGCAACGATAGTAAAAAAATGCTCGTTTATTGATAGATTTATTTATTATTTGTTTTATATTCTCTTGGGAATTTGGTTTTATATATGCACATGAGAATTTTATTTACGCTTTGCGGATATTTTTAGCTTCTCAGACTTTGTTTAGTTTTCTAAATATCAATTTCCATTTATGGTAGAATTATTCACTTCATATATTTCATTAGAGTGTGTCAAATTAGAATTGACAGAATTTGTTTTAATTTACAATATATTTAATTCTTTTCTTTACATTTTTAACATACTAAATATTAATTAATAGTTATTAATAGCAGTGTGTTTGTCAACATTATTAAGTTAGATCTAAAAGATCGCATTTCAAACACCGATGCAGTTTTAAGAAATTCTCTTCGAAGTTTTACACACACACATTTAATAATTCGAATTCAGAATGAGTACACGAACATTTATAAGCAATTGACATCATTTATTGTAATACTGTTTAATTATCCTATATCATTTAAAAAGTTTTTAAAATCGAAATGCAACTGTTATCGTAACATCTCTTTCGAAAATCGTAGCATTGCATCAGTAATACCCGCATTTCTTAATATTTATTCGCCCTATGGCTGCTTGGCGCTTACACAACCAAATTGATGACAATGGCATTAATTTCACCTTAATTTACTATATATTTAATTATTTCCTTCATGGCATTGTAAATGAAGTTAAACATTAGAATGTATGAAGATATTACTTAATTTAACGTACAAACGATCCATTTAGAAACTTTTAGTTACGTCGAATTTTAAAAATGCAAATTTTTTTAAATTGCGCAATTTACTTATAATTTATCCTGATTACAGCTAGGATGATGGCAATCGTACCGAAAAATTATTTTTCTCGAATATACATAATGGAATTGGAACTCACTATTTTATAAAAAAAATTTATAAATAAAATTTTACTGAAATACCAACTACTGTTCTGGAGCCGAATAAAGAAAAAAAGGATAGTGATTAGGGTTTAACAAATACCCGAGTTTGCTGTATCAGATATAAGTTAATACTGATACTCGATTGCGCCTGATATAACCGGTAGTCAATTCTTTTCACGCCGAAACGAAATAATCTTATAAAAAAATATGTAATACTGAATACATGAGGAAATTTTGAATATTTTCTCTTTAATGGTGGTATCAAATAAATATTATTTTCATCAAAGAATTCATATTTGTAAATTAGCCCCTGTTTAAACAAGTAATAAGTAGTTAATATTTTAATTATAACACGAAGTTTTCCAAATTTTGTCGCCAGTTGCCAGCACAGTCAGAAATGTTCAAAAGTTATCTATTAATGACCAGCTGGAAGTCGTTGTTTTGACACTGGGGATAAATTAATGAGAAGAGTAATGGAAAAGTTTCGTCTATACATTCGTAAAGGAAAGGTGGTGGTACACATTATCGTCTGATACACGCATCCTCATATGGGATAAAGAAGAGCAATGGCTGAATAGAAGATTAATTGTTGAGAAAAAAACTTTAGGGATTTTCTCTTATATAAAAGTATTGGATCTTAAGTTGATAGTTTTCTTTTGTGGGTTAGGTTTATTGCTGTTTTGAGGAATATAAATGGATATAAAAAGAATCAGTCATATGGAACTTCATTTACTTTAAAGAGAAAGAATATTCATTTAAATAATATCTTATAAAGCTATTCATTCCTTCAACTTAAAAAAAAATTGCTAAGAAAGCACTCAATTATCTCTTTATGTTGCCAATATCTCTCATCACATAATTCGTAGAAATCTTATCCAAATCTCTCAAATCACTGAGATGAGACAAATTAAAGTAAATTTATTCTAGACTCGAAATCAACAGTCTCAAACAAATTATAGATATAAACTTTATCTAAAAAAATAGTTTAATAGCGGTGAGTTTACACTATTTCAATAACTAAACACATTCATACTACTAAATTAAAATGTCTTGGGATGCTTAGTATGCACATAAATCCACATTAGCGTAAATCTCACTAATGAACTCAAAAATACAATGGAATAGAACATCAAGTGAAAAATTCTATTATATGTTTTGGATGCTGCTGCAAATATTTCAAAACCATTTAAGAAATACCGTGATGTAGATGTTTCGTTTGCTGTAGAAGAAATTACATATAGTTTTCTGCATTAGTTGAGTTTATTGCACAACATTTAATATCAGGGGAAATGCAAGTAATGAATAATCTAATTAGCTGGAAAAGAAAAGCTTTGAATATTACTGCTCTGAACCGAACGTGTAATCTTAAAATGGCTCTCTGCATGAAAGGAAAGTTATATCCTCTATTTTCCTAAAGTAGCAAGCAAAATTCCGTAAGTCAACAAAGCACCGATACTGGATATTACGAGATGGCGATTCAATACATAAATCTTCCACAAAGTCAAATTGCTTTCTTTTGTTCTAATATTCAGTTTCTCCAAGTGATTCGCGCAATGCTTATTCAGCGATTCCTGAAAGGCATTTTTGGCTTTGTTTACTGATTCATTCGTCAGAGAAGCTGATACAATGAGGAATAGTAGCGATAATAAGTGGAAAAATGAAGTTATAATATAGATTATTTTTAGTCTTTGAGATAGTGAGGGGTAGAATATCAACCTGTATCCAGCGGAAAATAAGCTAATCATTGCCAGGACAGTAGAGAGAAAAGCAGGAAGTGAAAATTCCTCATCGAAGGTGCTCAAGTTTCTCAATATCGTTTGGTAAATTGCAAGATATTTTTCGATATCTTTCAGAGAACAAGGATTTTGAAGTTGTTTATACAGATGGCGTAAAGTGATTCTGTTATATCTGCAAACCAAACTGTAGTAAATAACAAAGACTGACTGAGAGTTTCCAGCAAAGAAGTAAAAGAATATTGCAATTATTTCTAATATAAGAATAAACAGCGACGGAAGTTTCTCAAAACCTCTGATGGAAGATATTATTTGCAAATAATACGCCTGAGTTCTTAGTAAATCAATAGTCCACATTATTTTATATGCTACAGAAAAGGTGAAAATAAAGTGAATAGGAAAGTTGCTTTTTTTGAGTAACTACCAGGTAAAAATTTCGATATATTTCTTAAATTTAGTAGAATCGGTAATACATGTCTTCGTTTAACATACATTGAGATGTAAAAGAGAATTTTGACTAACTGCATAATAAATAATGCTAACTCACTTCTTTTATCTGGCGAGACTATTGCGCAAGTTATGAAAATTAGTATATTGACAAAGAAAATTGCCGAAATGAAGAATTTGAAACATCTTTCAACGAGTATTCTCTTATAAAATTGCCGAAAATTGCCGAAATGAAGAATTTGAAACATCTTTCAACGAGTATTCTCTTATAAAATTGCCGAAAATTGCCGAAATGAAGAATTTGAAACATCTTTCAACGAGTATTCTCTTATAAAATTGCCGAAAATTGCCGAAATGAAGAATTTGAAACATCTTTCAACGAGTATTCTCTTATAAAATTGCCGAAAATTGCCGAAATGAAGAATTTGAAACATCTTTCAACGAGTATTCTCTTATAAAAAGTTCGATTATCTTCGTAAATTGTTGTCAAAGGATTAGAATTCGTAAATTTCGAATAATACCGAATATCAATGCCAACTGAATAAAATAAAATGAGCAGAAGTCGAAAATCATCCATTTTAATGAAGAAACAATTTTCTTGCAAGTACTTATAACGAATTCTTACACTCCAAGAAGAATTTTATGTTTAGTTGGTTAAATGAACAATCGATTAAATGAAATCCTTCGTCTTGCTGTATGAATTCAACAATGATGTCTCCCGATATCTCCAGCAATTGATTTATCTGCAGAAAGATATAAATTTTAAACATTCAATATTTTTGCTATATTTGTCTTAACCGAAATACATGTTATATGTCAACTATTCTTCTATAATATAGTTAATTTTTTTTACATTAATACCTAAATAAGAAAAAATGTATTCTAAATAGTTACAAATTTGTATAATGGATGTGATTAGTTTTGAATAGATTCTTACCACTTAGCTAATTAAAGAGTTTTGGTCGGCATGCATAATTATATTTGATTATATTTATGATTATATTTGTGTCAATTTAGAATTTTTCGCTATTGCATTTCACCATTGATCTTCAAAAACAGTTAGTAATTTATCATAAGCAGAAATCACATTCAAAATTTGCAGAATTCGTCTTTGTAAAATGATAATTTTAGTTTTATTTATATACTAATAGTAATGTTCAGATTTGTAATAACAAAGTTTTTCAAAATAACGTAATTATATAACTCTATATGCACAATTTTTTAATCATTTTGTGTTTCTGAAACGACATAATCTGAACCAATCTTTTATTTATTTTTCTTCTGCCAGGTTTAAATATCGTCTGCTTTGAAAAATAAATTAGAATATTAAATAATTTTTTTTAAAAAAAAAGAATATTTAATATTCTAGCTTGTTCTTTTCAATACTTATAATGACAATATTTTTTCAAATATAATTTTGATTTTTTTTTTCGAAGTTGATATTTTAATGGTTTGACATTATTAACGTGTGTGATTCCACAGCTTCAACAAGATAAGTTCTCTGTTGCTCTTACAGATACTCTTATTTTAATACTAATATTATTAAATACTCTTATTTATATTTTTTTAAATGTTTAAAAGAATAAACGAGAGTTTATTCGAGCATTAATTAATAGTCATTGCTTAATGTTCTTTAACTCTTATGGTGGCAATACTTTTACTGATATAATTTTCGATGTTTTCTATGTTCTGATATGAGTTTTTTTTTCGATGTTGACATTTTAAGTTTGACATTATTAACGTGTGTGATTTCTCAGCTTCAGAAAGATGAGTTTCCATTGTTCTTACCGATAAATGATGTTATTTATATTTTTAAATAAGTAAAAAAATGAATGAAAGTTTATTCGGTCTTTATTTAACATTTTAAAGGAAAAGGAATTTTGGCTGCGTTTCGTCTTTATGGTGTTAAGTGCAATAGAAGAAACAATAGAAGATACAAATATACTGGATTATAAGTCTTTGTCACGTATGATTAATTAAGATAAGTGCTTTTTCCAATATTTTCTTCCAATATTCTTTCCAATATTTTTTTCCAATATTGATCTTCAGGCGATATATCAAATTTCATTTATGTAGCTCAAAGCGTGTTTCTGAGTCATCTGTTTTTGGTGACGGACAGATATCCTTCCAAAAATATGTGTTTCGGATTCAGAGAGAGCTGAGAAACATGAAATTTCATGAAAATCTTGAGTTAGCATTTTAACATGATTACAACATTATGTTATATTTTGTATAGGAAAAAAAAGTTTAAAATGTCAAATATCTACTTTTCAAAACAAAAGAAAATATTAAAACCTCTAAGCTAGCAAAGGAGCCATATATGAAACAGTAATTAAATTATAGAGTACATAATCTACAAAAACGTTAAGATACACCCCACATAATTAATTTTTAAATTTTAGAGCTTTGTAATTCTCTTCAAATAATTACTCATTTCTTTCTGGTGAACACCATTTTATTTTCGGACACATTTTTTGTGCCACTTCATGTAGACTGTTACAGATTAGGACACCTCTCACAGTTGGATGCCTCGTCTCACTCACAGAATCGTTCTTACACACTCTCCGTTCTCATACAAAAAAGGCATTAACAGAACTTTGTACTCGACAGATACGCCATCTATCGGCGTGAAGCTGTAACAAGATTCAAATTACTTTTCATTATTTATAAAGTAATTTTGAATAGAATTAAACTGCTTTCAGCTTTGCTTGTCAGATTAAATGATATTAGGAATAATAAAAAGAAAGAATTTATATAACTTAAAAATATATATATAAGTTTTTATAAGAAATTAATACCAAGCAAACTTTTATCCTTATTGGACTACAGTCTTCATAGAACTGAAGTAAAGTTAATTTTTCACCCAAGCTAGATATAGTTTTGAAGGCTATTATTTAATTTAACTTGCTTCACGCTTGAAGTTTAAAATTTTGCATTCTTGTATTTATGAAAGAGAAATAATTTAGTATTTCAGGTATTTAATAATCGATAAATTAGTAATTAAATTAAGTTTGGGTTTTATAGAATATCGCTATAAATTTGAAAAAAAAATCAATTCTACTTATAATGAAATGTTATTTAAATAATAAAAATAGGATAATATATATATATTTAAAAATCTACGTTTTAATAAACGAAAAATTGTGTTTTTAAACTGTTTTTATTTTAGTTTCAGAAAATTGTTACACCTTGTTGATGCTCTTTTGTATATTACATCTCTGAAGGAATTATTTGTTATAAAAGGGTCTTTCATGAATCCTTTTCGATCATCCTTATTAGTAGGTCCCAATAAGTCTAATTCATATCGCAAAAACCTTTGAGAGAAGCATTTGCCCTGAGTCATGAGAAACATTTTGCCCATCACTGTCTTCTATAGCAATAACAAGTAAATACTTTTAGTTATGAATTTTGAGTTTCAACAGTTACAGCAGTGAAGTTACAACAGTTACAAAAGGCAATAGTACAATAATACAACATATACATATGTTACAAATAGCAATAATTCTCCAAAAAAACCATTCAATAAGTAGATTCAATAATTTTGACAAAGGACCAAAAACAACTACACTGTTAAAACAAATACAACGACACAAAACTGAAACTAAATACTAAACAGTACAAAAAATAATTTAAAACAACGAACATTAGGTAAAATAAAGACGTGCCTAAAGCTCAAAATTCTAAAAAATTTTTAGTTATATATACATAATGATTACTACCAAAGGCATCCAGTGTGTGTTTGTGTGCAATATCTCAAAATCTAAATTAAAACCTAGTTAATTTTCTAATTTTTATCTTACTTTTACGCAAATTTACTTAATTCTAAAATGTTCTTTCTATTTCATGATCCAATTCCATCTTTTTTATTTAATTAATGCAGCACAGCTCTGAAATCGGCAAGTTCCCACATTCCGAGTGAAGGGTTAAAAATCTTTCCGATATAAACAAATTCTTTTAAAAGATACCTATTTCTGCTTACCTAAATCGACACGTGTTAAGAAACCCCTATCAGAATCTCGCAGTATATAGTCATGGGGATAAACACTTCGTGCACTCTTTTTGCTTTTCTATCGCTTGTGATGGATGTCAGCTGGTCCGCGTTTCTTGTTCATAAATTATGCCTCCCTGGATGGAATAAAACGAAGCTCAAAAATTAAAAGTTTCGTCAGCCACGAAAACTGCTTCAAAAATATATGTTTTACATTATTTTTGAAGCATTTTCGCATTTTACCTAAGCGCGGATGGACTGACGTCCGTTCATAAGCGATTCAAAAGCGAAAAGAGCACATGAAATATTTAGGTAAGGGAATTATAGGTATATTTTAAAAAAATGGTTTAGATCGACATATATTTATTTATCCCTTCATTCGGAAATGTTAACTTGCTGATTTCAGTAATTTTATAGAGCTACGCAGCCTTAATTAAATAAAAAAGGCATGCTTTTATCTATTGTAATAACTTCATAAAAGATAATTACTTAAGAACATTTTTTAAAGATTATACTTGTATCATGTTTTATAAGTAGGATAAATAATCTTCTTACTTTTTGAATTATTTGAATTTTCTGGAAGTGGAGTTAAGTGGACGATGGACTCTAATAGGCACTTTTGCGAATTATTCACTTAGGTTTATTGAATTTTCAGGCATATGTATTAAAATATAAATAAGTGAAATATCTATAAAAACTCATTAACACGAATTATATTATTTCTAAAAAATTAAAAAATATATCCTTTTTAAAATTTTAAAATATTTCAGGCGATTTAATTTTTAATTTTTTTCTTATGTTTTTTTCCTTGTCTATACTTATAATAAAGCTCAATGCGTGTGTGTGTGTGTGTGACGCTCTATAGGGCCAGACCGTTTAACCTACAGCTACCAAATTTGTTACATATATACCTAGGGATTGCAATACCGGTATACCGGGATACCGAATACCGGTATTTTGAGTCATTTGTACAATTTCGTAATACCGGTATTCACAAGTTTAAATACAGGTTTTTCGGTATTTACTAGAAATTTTTTAAATGGTCTCCACTATATGTTCAGGTATCGAGAACATAGCAAAATAGTATACGTTTTCGTTTATATGTCTCCCTAACGGGCGAAATTCATTAGCCAATTAATGGCTTAAATCTAAATTAGCGAAACATGGATTATCTCTCAAAGAAAATATTATAACCATAACGACTGATGGGGCAACAATTATGAAAAAAGTTGGAAAGTTGTGCTATGCACATGGAATTCAATTAGGAATAATAGATGTATTATACCAAAAAAATAAAGAACCTAAGAAACCAAATACTGTGGATATAGAAATTTTGGATTCCAACTTTGAAGAGAGTAAGAGTGAGAGTGATATTGACAATGAAGATAATGAGAATGTAATTCTTGAAGAAGATATTGCTAATGAGGATGAAATATTAATCTATCAAGAATTGCTTCCTATAATTTATAAAGTTCGAAAAATTGTTAAGATATTTAAACGTTCCCTCATAAAAAGGATATATTACTAAAATATATACTAACTGAAAATAAAACAGAATATATGTTAATATTAGATTCTAAAACACGTTGGGAACAGTTTACTTCTAATGATGGAACGATTTTTGAAACTGAGAAATCCAATCCAAAAAGCAATAATCGACTTAAATAAAAAAAATTCAACGAACCAAAATACAATACAGAAATCAGCTATATCCAAAACCATCCGACGAGAAATTGATTTATTTGAAGATGAGGGATTTAGAGGTAAATACTTGGAAAAAGTATATCGCGCATTGCTAACAGTACCACCAACTACCGTAGATGCCGAAAGAGCGTTTTCGACAGGCTGGTCATTTTTACACAAAATTGCTTTTCAGGCTTAATGACAGTACAATTGATGATTATGTTTTTTAAGATCACATTTCAAAAATTTGTAATAGTATCACAGACTGAATAGTGATATTTACATTTTTTTTGTGATTTAAATAAATAAGATTTTTCTTTACTTTTTTGTGATTATATACTGCTATAATTTATAAGTTACAAATTATTTTTTGTGATATTTACACTCCCTAACAAAACTGGCAAATAAAACAAAGAAACACCTGTGTTTTCTTTCTTTTTCCAAAATTTCTAATACCGGTATTAAAACCGGTATCCCGGTATTAAGATTTAAAAAATACCGAATACCGGTATTGAAATTTTGGTCCGGTATTGCAATCCCTATATATACCTTAGAGGTCGGGAATGTACACCTCAGAACGATTTTTTAATGTTTAATTATAATATTAATTAAGTAAAAATTAAGCGAAATTCGGCGTTTTTAAGCGATAGCTTCCGACAATATTATTGCATAAACAAAATTTTTGCATGAAGTTACAGATAAAAAAAATTAGCTTTTCAATGATACCAATGATTCAACATATAATTTAAATTTCTATTTGTATAGAATTTTTTAAAAAAATACTTTAACCATATTACTCAACAATTATTTTGAGCAAAATAAAACTTAATCTGCATCGAGCATAGGAAAAAAAAAATTAGCTTATATCAATGTGTTGCCATCACATTGATAAAAACTCAAGCTTAAAAGAAATAAGTTAACTGTTAATGGAAATTAAACTAGAAAATACCAATTTTCAGCAAGTGTCTACATAAAATGAAATATATTTTCTAAAAAGTAAATGCAAGAAAAAATTTTCTGACTTTTTCACAGTATCTGTATTATTAATTCAATAAATGAGTTTTATTCAAGGCAAACATGGGTTTAATATACACAGGATATCCACTCTAATCAGGGCTCAGTAGTTACTTGATAAACCTGTAATAAAAAAACATATTTCTGAAAACAAAACGCTCTAAATGAAGTAAATAATTATATTTTTTATGTAATTTGAGTCAATAAATGCTCTGATGAATTAGGACTTTTAAATTTTTACATAGATCCTCTGCCCGGTGAATCGTATTTAACAAAATATTCTGGAGACGTTAATATTTTAAATAAAAAGAGTTGCACTTCTATCAATCAAATCAATCTCTAAAAATAACTGACTTATGAAAATCTGAATATCACTATTTTATAAAAACTGGCGATTTTAGATCATTTCATCGACCGTCTTAAAGATCATTATGCCAATCATACCCCAGTATTTCTCAAGAGTGATTGGCTAAAGATTGTGAAAATGTTGATTATTCTAAAATTGTAATATTTAATCTTCATAAATCGACCAGATTTGATCGCAGAAAATAGAAATGATTATTTAATTTTTTTAAAGTTAGAGTGCCAAGAATATTTCGCAGAATAGGATTCCTTAGGATCAAAGGACTGTCTAAAAATAAAACTTCCAGAATTTTTTGAAGTTTATTTA